>NC_083691.1:33062155-33370086 GCF_033118175.1 Dama dama
GGGCAGCGGCAGCAATCAGGATGTCGTCACCTGTGACTCGGCCTGCAAGGTGCCAGTGCCCAGCCCACTGCCCTCGCCTCCCACCACCATCCACACACTGTTCTCCTTGCAGTCTCTGCACACCCTGAGTTGGACCTGTATGACATTCCTGTCCCACCTGCCACTGGAGCCCCCACCACCTCTGGAGTAGTGTGAGGGCTGGATCCTCTCTGTGGAAGGCCTAGCTTGAGGCCTGCCTTAGGAGGCCAGAGCCAGCCCCTCTCCCTTCTGACCACTGCTCCCTGCCCCTTCTCCTTCTAGAGTCTGTTGCAGCAGGCTCGGGGCTTCCGGCTGCCCTGGGCACGGCTACTCCTGTTGGTGCTGGTCTTTGCCATAGGTTTCCTGTGCCATGACTTCCGGTCACACAGCTCTTTCCAGGGTAAGCAGGAATTGGCTGGCAAAGGAGATAGCCAGGGGCTTTTTCTGGGGACACGGAGCTGGATATACCACTCCCCACCCCCACACACATTCCAGAACAGACATTTTTCTGACAGATGTGTCTGTGCTTTGCATTGTAGAAATGCTTGCATATTCATGGTCTCATTTGAGTAGTGTTATCTTGTCTTTAATTTCTGAGGAAATTGAGACTCAGAAAGATTTACCAATTAGCATAAGATCACAGCTAGGAAATAGAAAGGCTGACCCTCAAACCCAAGGTTTCCTGATGCCCAAGTCCACGGCTCCACCTGGCTGCACCCTTCTTGCTCCCCTGGCCTGCATCCCTCCCTCCACACGTGCTCCAGAGCAGACTGGAGCCAGCTCTATGACCCTGTGAGCATGTCCAGTTCTGTGCCATGCCTCACTAGGCCTGCTCTGGGGCCTGTAGTGCCTCCCTCCCCGGTCCCTGCCCCGCTCACCTCCCCACTCACCTGAGGCCCCCTCTCCGCAGCCTCCCTTTCTGGCCGGCTGCTTCAGTCATCTGGTGTCTTGCCTGCTGGCCAACAGGCATGCACCAAGATCTACTCCTACAGCCTGCAGGGCTACAGGTGAGAACTCCAGGGGTGGGGGTGGGGGGACCTAGTGGGGAGAGGGAGGCATGGGAGTGAGAGGGCTTGCCTGTTCAGGGTGGTGACGGCATTGACAATCAATGGGAAGCCGGCCAAGGCTTCCCTTGCCCCAGCTGTTCTTAGGCCAGCCTGCTTGGGAGACTCAAGACACCTTCTTCCTCCCTTGTGTCTCCCCTACAGCTGGCTGGAGGAGACATTGCCAGCCTGGGGCTCCCACCTGCTGACCGTGGTGAGGCCTGGCTTGCAGCTGGCCTGGGCCCACACCAATGCCACCATCGGCTTCCTTTCTGCCCACTGTGCCTCACACCTTGCCTGGTTTGGTGACAGCCTTGTCAGCCTCTTCCAGAGGGTAAGCCAGAGACAGGGAGGTCAGAGAAGGCTGCTCTCGCCGGATGGCTGTGTTCTTGGGAAGGTGCAGCCCCACGTGGACTGCCTTCCCTGTCGTTCTAACACATTCATTCTTCATGGTCCAGCTACAGACCCAGCTCCCTGACGCCCTGAACCAGCTGCTCCATTCTCTGAGGGAGCTGCTCCTGTTTCTTTACCACAGCATCCTGCTGCCCACGTGGCACATGCTGCTTGAGGCCCTGGCCCAGATCCAGGAGCACTGCCACGAGGCATGCAGGTGAGGCCCTACCCCAGGGCTCCAGCAGGAGGCCCTGGCCCCAGGCCCTTTCTCCAGGGACATAGCTCCCCTTTTGGTTTTCTCGCTCTGCCCTGCCCCCTGTGCATCCCTTGGGCACTTTGAGATCCATGTTGTGAGTCTGAGCTACAGCTCTTTGACTTGACACAGCTGCACATCACAACTTCCCAACCCCCAAAATGTCTGCTTTCCTCCCAGAGGCGAGGTGACTTGGGACTGCATGAAGACACAGCTGAGTGAGGCTGCCCACTGGACCTGGCTCAGCCTACAGGACACCACAGTGGCTTTCTTGGACTGGGCACTTGCCATGATATCCCAGCAGTAGGCCCTGCCTCCCTGGCCCCTGGGCTCTGGAGCAGACCGTTGGAGACTGCTGGGGCAGAGAGCGGCAGTTCTGCAGGGGCGTCTTTGTTACTTGGTGCCTGAGTTCTGTCTCCTCAGCAAGTCATGGGCTGCCTCTGCCTCAGTTCTTCCGTTTTGGTGGCAACGAGCCCAGAGGTATCTCAGCCTCCGACCCACGACTCCACTGACCACTGCTCTGCCCGACTGCACATGGCTCCCAGCCTCTGTCCTTGGGCCTGGTAGCCTCTCTTGTCTCTGCTCTCCACTTCCTTCTCTCTCATTCTTGAAGCCTCAAACAGCTTATCTTGAAAAGGTGGACTCCAGCAAATGGCTTCTGCATTCTTCTGATAAATGATTCCTGTTCCCAGACCTTAACCACGGCAGAAAAAAGGGACTTCTAGAAGAATCTAGAAGAATGCCATAGTGGGCGGCAGCAACTTTGTCTCTCCCCACAGTCTGGGTGTGGCTGTCCGTGGACATGGAGGCCTGGGTGGAGAGGCCTCTCACCTCAAAATGTTCAACCTAGGTCCTTCAAGGCTCCTACTGCCCCTGCCATCATGGTCCTGCACCCTTGCTCTCTGTCCCCCTTCAGTGCTGGGGGGTCTCAACCTCCGTATTCAGCCCTTCTCCACTGCCCACCCCTGCCATCTATCTGGAGAGCAGAGCCCAGGTCATCATGTGCCTCCAGCCCAGGAAACCATCCAGCAACCTGTTGAGACAGGACACAGTATGTGGTTTGTGGGTATGCCCACTTGGTGGAAATAAAGGACACAGATTTGATTTCTAGTTTTCCTCTGTGCCTCTTCATAAAGAAATTTCTACAGTTGTGGACAAGACGACAAAATGTGAGCTCCTGCACATTCTTTGGCCCTCTGCCCTCCCAAAGGTTGTAGCCTCTGGCCATAGTTGAGCTTCTGGCAAGAAAAGCCTGCTTCCATCATTCTAAAGTTTGGCCTGTCAAGCGTTCTAGACACCCTACTTGCTTGCTATGGTCTTACTTGTCCTTGTGATTCATGTCCCAAGATTGCCTTGGTAGCTTGTGGATTATATGCCTGGAAAAGACGAGGAGAGTGTCCTAGAGGAATTCTTGGCCAGCAATCAGAGGATGTCTCCTTCCTTGACAGGACCTTCATTTACTAATTGGTTCATTTTATAGGCAATGAGTGAAAGATTCAGAACTCTAAGAGACACTTGAGTCAAGGGTTTATCACCCATGTCGCTTTTAATTTTTGACTTGAGACTATAATAAGCTAACTGTACAGGATTTTCTCTCTCACCTCAAGTTTCTTTCCTTGAGTGTTTAAAGAATATAAACAGTACTAGAGGTGCACTGACCACTTCAGCGTCCATGGGCTGAGTTCTGTTTCTATTACAAACACCTGAGATGACTAGCAGGGGTGATGGCCAGCTTGCCACTTTCCTTTTCACAGGCAGCCCTGAGGTGCTGCCTCCATTTTTCAGCCCCAGGATTATAAAGTAGCAAGCATAGCAAAATCTTGACACAAAGTGAGGTCATGAGGACTGTAACATCTCCCTTTCCTTGTTAGGATGTAAATTACCACACTGGGCAGAAGCCTGCTTCTGTAGTAGCAGTCAGCCATGACCATTTTTTCCCAGGAAAAAAAAACCCCACCTCACGAAGGACCAAAGTGTAGGCCTGCTAGCAGGACTGTCCACAGGTCTCCAGACATGTTCCACTGCTTCAGTTCTCTACCTAAAATCAGTTACAGATGGGTTCAATTCTTGAGTGAATCCTAGTAACTGGCCTGAATTCAAGGCAAATTGAAGAAAATGAGCTGGTATGAGCTTGGGTTGGCACCAGTGCAGGGCCAGTAAAATGGTGACACTGCCCTACAATGACATCAAGTCCAACCAAGGCTGCCGGACTGGACTTTCAATCCAGCAACTCAGAATCCCACTTACAAGTGCTTCCTTGGTTTCTAACATGTACACTACTACCTTATTGGGTTAATCTAATTTCTAACATGTAATCCTGGGACGCAACATTTTTCTTTAGCTCAGCTTAACTGGGGTCTCCACAGCCTCTCACAGGGACACTATTGGCACCTCAAGTGGCATTATTTAATAGATACCTGATACTGGAATGGTCAGAATGTTTCCTCTACCCACTGCACCTGCTATCCATGCAAGCTAGATCAGACATGTAGATATTTCACTTTAGCACAACTCTACAGGAATCCAAGCTGAGCCAGTTAGCTGAACCAGTATAGACTGGTGGAGCACACTGACGCTGACAGGCGGGCAGTCACACGACTGGTGTTACTGGAAGTTGACTGACATCTTGAAGGTCACTTCTAGACACTTTACTTTTCACACACAACTGGAGTTCTACAGATAACACATCATGTAACTGAAGGGCAGTTTGAGTCTTATCTCTTACTAGCTTTAGTTACTAGTTTTTGTACGGACTTGCATATTATATCTCAACCCTTCTCTCCATTTTTCTGAGTCTCAATGCATATTTTTGGTTTCCTTTGGCTACTTGTACCCTGTCTACAGCTTCAGCTTTAGAGCAGGGTGGGTGGAGGGGGAGCCTGTCTTACTATGGATAGATAATGTTGCTGGACTCATGCCTGTAGCGTTGCCAGCCTGTTCCCAAATGCCATCATTCTCAGAATGGAGCATTTCCCACAGAGACAGGCATACCTGCTCCGCCCTATTCCAGACTGACCCAGTTGTCAATTATACAGATATTTCAATGGTTGGATGATCTCTGAGCATTTTAATATGTCTTATCTCTCCTGAAGGAGTTTGGATTTAAGTGAACACTTAAAAGTGATGAATTCGTTTTCTAATCGCCTTCCTGGTTCTGCTCCCAAAAGGACTTGAGGGTACAAAGGACCTTGCTTTTCTCTATCTGGTGTTCCATTCTTAACCAGTGGTTTCATTGCCCAGACCTGAGGTATAAGAAACAATTTTCACCATTCAGTGTATGAGCAAATACATATTGAATATTTTACCTATTAGAATTAGGAGTTGAGAAATGTTGGATATGCCTCAGTATAGTATTTTTACTATTTTAGTACACAGTTATTAATTTTAATAGATTTTTTTACAGCAGTTTTAAGTTCACATCAAAATTCAGCAAAAAGCACCATATCGTTGCCCCTGCACTTCAGTTTCCCCACTGTCAACATCAGTGAACCTATACTGACACATCACTATCACCAACACTATCACCTGAAGTCTGTAGTTTACCTTAATGATACTTTGTATGATTTAAATCTTTTTAAATTTATTAAGACATTATCTAATATATGGGCTATCCTAGAGAATATTCCATGTACTCTTGAGAAGAATATGTATTCTGCTGTTGTTGGAGGGAATGGCCTGGTTGGTAGGCTGGTCAAGGCCTCTGATGCCTTATTGAGCTTATAATAAACACATTATTGAATTATGAATTATGAATTCATGATTCACATTATGAATTCACATTATGAATTATTGAATCCAATTACAAATCAGTAAGAAAAGCACTAAGCAACAATAAAAATATGGATGAAAGCTACTTTATAAAAGAAATGCAAATGAACAATAGACTTGGGAGGAAAAGTCCATTTCACTGCCAAAGAGACGCAAATTTAAAATAAGATACCACTTATTTTTGCCTATCATGTTAACAAAAAAAATTTTTTAAGTGATTTACTCAGTGAATGCTATGATAGAAACTGGTATAATGTTTCTAGGAAGTAATTTAGTAACTACTTTACCAAGTAGTTCCACTCCTACGAATATATTCTAGAAGATAGAAAAGTAAACAGAAATGTGAACAAAGATTTACATATAACAACATTTATTGTAGCAGTATTAATCATGAAAAATTTGGATATAAACTGTCCAACAATAAGATGATTATTTCAATAAATTTTGGTAAAAAACAGATGAGAAATGGCTAGTCAAAGGGTGATTTAAAAAACTTTAACGACAGAAAATTGCTTATTATTAATTGAGCTCAATTTATTGAAACATGGGCTACAATAAAAAATACAGAAAATAATTGTTGACAAGGATGTGGTGAAATTGGCACCCTCTTACGTTGGTGGTGGGAATGTAAAATTGTTCAACAGTTGTGGAAAACAGTTTGGCAGTTCCTCAAAGAGTTAAACATACAAATAGCATAAAACTCAGCAATTCCATTCCTGAGTGTACCCAAGACAAATGAAAACATACATCCACACAGAAACTTGTACACAAATGTTTGTAGCACTATTATTCATAAAAGCCAAAAGGTGGGAAAAGACATAAACAGAAGAATGGACACTCAAAACATGAGTGAAAGAAATCAAGCACGAAAGGTCACATATTTTATTGTTTTATGTGAAATCTCCAGAATAAGGTAAATCCGTGGAGACAGAAAGCCAATTAGTCGTTGCCAGGGGTTGGGTGAAATGCGGATGGGAGTACTTACTTTCAGGGTTAACAGGTGTTCTTCCAGAGTGAGAAAAAAAGTTTTTCAACCAGAGAGAGGTGATCATTTGCACAACACTATGAATGTACTAAATATCATGGAATTGTTCATACTTTAAAATAGTTAATTGTATGTTATGTGAATTTTGCTCAAAAACAAAAGCCCCAATGTTACATAATTAAACACATTCTGCTTTCCGACCCTACCTTCCCGCAAGAAAGAGAGTGTGGTAAACACCTCTCCAAGAAAACCACCCCGAGCTAATGCTCTGACACAATGGTAGGTAGCCTTTGCAGCAGCAGAATGAAGTTAAATCAATGGGAAGATGTTAACCTGTTTTGTGGATGCCCACAGGCATCCCGGTGTGCGTTTGGTAACAACACAAACCTCGGATTTAAAGCTAGCCTGTTTCCAAGGCAAACCATTCAATATCATGGTAACCAAGTCTATGCCCCGACCAGCAACGCTGAAGAAGCTGAGGTTGAACAGTTCTATGAAGACCTACAAGACCTTCTAGAATTAACACCCAAAAAAGATGTCCTTTTCCTTATGAAAGAAAGAAAGTGAAAGTGAAGTTGCTCAGTTCTGTCTGACTCTTTGCGACCCCATGGATTGTAGCCTACCAGGCTCCTCCGTCTATGGGATTTTCCAGGCAAGAATACTGGGGTGAGTTGCCATTTCCTTCTCCATCTTTTTCCTTATAGGGGACTGCAATGCAAAAGTAGGAAGTCAAGGGGAGGGAGGTGGGCGGGGGGATCGGGATGGGGAATACATGTAAATCTATGGCTGATTCATGTCAGTGTATGGCAAAAACCACTACAATATGTAAAGTAATTAGCCTCTAACTAATAAAAATAAATGGGGGAAAAAAAAAAGTAGGATGTCAAGAAACATCTGGACTAACAGGCAAATTTGGCCTTGGAGTACAGAATGAAGCAGGGCAAAGGCTCATAGAGTTTTGCCAAGAGAACACACTGGTCATAGCAAACACCGTCTTCCAACAACATAAGAGAAGACTCTACACATGGACATCACCAGATGGTCGACACCAGAATCAGATTGATTATATTCTTGGCAGCCAAAGATGCAGAAGCTCTATACAGTCAGCAAAAACAAGACCAGGAGCTGACTGTGGCTCAGATCATGAACTCCTTATTGCCAAATTCAGACTGAAATTGAAGAAAGTGGAGAAAACCACTAGACCATTCATGTATGACCTAAATCAAATCCCTTATGACTATACAGTGGAAGTGAGAAATAGATTTAAAGGACTAGATCTGATGGAGTGCCTGATGAACTATGGACGGAGGTTCGTGACATTGTACAGGAGACAGGAATCAAGACCATTCCCAAGAAAAAGAAATGCAAAAAAGCAAAATGGGCTGTCTGAGGAGGCCTTACAAATAGCTGTGAAAAGAAGGGAAGCGAAAAGCAAAGGGGAAAAGGAAAGATATACCCATTTGAATGCAGAGTTCCAAAGAATAGCCAGGAGAGATAAGAAAGCCTTCCTCAGCAATCAATGCAAAGAAATAGAGGAAAACAATAGAATGGGAAAGACTAGAGATCTCTTCAAGAAAATTAGAGATACCAAGAGAACATTTTATGCAAAGATGGGCTCAATAAAGGACAGAAATGGTAGGGACCTAACAGAAGCAGAAGATATTAAGAAGAGGTGGCAAGAATACAAAGAAGAACTGTACAAAAAAGATCTTCATGACCCAGATAATCACGATGGTGTGATCACTCACCTAGAGCCAGACATCCCGGAATGTGAAGTCAAGTGGGCCTTAGGAAGCATCACTAGGAACAAAGCTAGTGGAGGTGATAGAATTCCAGTTGAGCTTTTTCAAATCCTAAAAGATGATGCTGTGGAGGTGCTGCACTCAATATGCCAGCAGATCTGGAAAACTCAGCAGTGACCACAGAACTGGAAAAGGTCAGTTTTCATTCCAATCCCAAAGAAAGGCAATGCCAAAGAATGCTCAAGCTACCGCACAATTGCACTCATCTCACACACTAGTAAAGTAATGCTCAAAATTCTCCAAGCCAGGCTTCAGCAATATGTGAACCGTGAACTTCCAGATGTTCAAGCTGGTTTTAGAAAAGGCAGAGTAACCAGAGATCAAATCCGTTGGATCATCGAAAAAGCAAGAGAGTTCCAGAAAAACATCTATTTCTGCTTTATTGACTATGCCAAAGCCTTCAACTGTGTGGATCACAATAAACTGTGGAAAATTCTGAAAGAGATGGGAATACCAGACCACCTGACCTGCCTCTTGAGAAATCTGTATGCAGGTCAGGAAGCAACAGTTAGAACTGGACATGGAACAACAGACTGGTTCCAAATCGGAAAAGGAGTACGTCAAGCCTGTATATTGTCACCCTGCTTATTTAACTTATATGCAGAGTACATCATGAGAAATGCTGGGCTGGAGGAAGCACAAGCTGGAATCAAGATTGCCGGGAGAAATATCAATAACCTCAGATATGCAGATGACACCACCCTTATGGCAGAAAGTGAAGAAGAACTAAAGAGTCTCTTGATGAAAGTGAAAGAGGAGAGTGAAAAAGTTGGCTTAAAGCTCAACATTCAGAAAACGAAGATCATGGCATCTGGTCCCATCACTTCATGGCAAATAGATGGGGAAACAGTGGAAACAGTGGCTGACTTTATTTTTCTGGGCTCCAAAATCACTGCAGATGGTGACTGCAGCCATGAAATTAAAAGACGCTTACTCCTTGGAAGGAAAGTTATGACCAACCTAGATAGCATATTAAAAAGCAGAGACATTACTTTGTCAACAAAGGTCCGACTAGTCAAGGCTATGTTTTTTCCAGTGGTCATGTATGGACATGAGAGTTGGTCTATAAAGAAAGCTGAGCACAGAAGTGTTAGGGGAAGCACACTGATTGAAACCGCCCACCCTGGTCAGGTACCATAGTAACCATTTGCATGAGTTGTTTTATGGCAGGAGATCCTGATAAGGAATACGGAACTAATAGGCCACCACCAGCCGGAAGAGTTCCGGAAAGATCGAGAGGAGACACTACCTGTCCGTCCACTTCCCAGAATCCCTCTTGCTAGCATCCATCTTGGCTGAGCGATGCGTGCGCCACCAGGAAAGACTCTGAATTAGAATGATTGGCCAAAGACCACCCGGAAACTAATCCCATCACCATAAAACCCAAGACTGCGAGCCACGCGGCAGAGCAGTTCTCCTGGGTTCCCTTACCTACTGCTCTCCACTCGGGTGCCCTTTCCCAATAAAATCTCTTGCTTTGTCAGCACGTGTCTCCTCGGACAATTCTTTTCCGAGTGTTAGACAAGAGCCCAACTTTGGGCCCTGGAAGGGGTCCCCCTTCCTACAACAACTGGCCACCACGAAGGGACTCCCCCATTTCTACTGGGGCTGACATCCAGACCGCTCGGGGTACTCCAGGACCAGCTCGCCTGCCGACGGATCTGACCCAGCGGACGCAACTGGGACTCGTTTGTCCCTGGTCTCCTCCTGACGCAGACAACTGGCCAGGGTGCCCCAACCGGGTAAGGAACAAGAGATTTTGTTGACCCTTCTTTTCCCACCCCTCTTTTCAACCTATCCTATTTTTCTAGTCCCCCGGTCCTGGACGCAGGAATCTGGTCAAAGGGCCTCAGCTTAAGCTGAGGATTGGAGACTGATCACCTCCTCTTGGCAGAGAACTCGAATTCTGGTTCTGGTACGGCCGAGTTCCAGTCCTCCCTTCTCTGGAAGCCCAGGGAAAAGTCCCGTAACGCCTGGGTGTCTGCAGGTGGCAGGAGACGTCTGTAAGGCCACCCCTTTTTTCTCTTTCTCTCCCCCACTCCTAGACCTTCTGTCTTGTCCCACTCCTTTTCTCTCAACCTGGCCCTCTTCCCTCTCTTTGAAGACCCAAGTTATTTCCGCTTACTCTGTCTGTCAATACTTGGACCTAAAGTTCTGGGTCTTTGTAAGAGATTTTCAGAGAGGCTACGCCGTCTGCTCCCCATCAACTGTGCTTTCTGTTCCTGGAGAGACGATCGGGCGTTAGAAGCCCTCCATCGGGTGCCCTGTTTCTATAAATTCAGCCATTTAATTGCGCATTTGGCTGAGTGCTTCCACGTAGAAGTGATTGACGGGGTTCAGTATAGTCGCACCTGGTCTTGGGTGAAAATTAACACCCTAGATACATCCTTAGGGGTTAATTTACCTTTTGAGACCAGCCCTACAGCCCCATTGATTGTGCTTACTACCGAACATTTCCTTTGGCGCTTATACAATCAGGCCCTTTGGGACCAGGAGAGAGCTTACAATCTCTCTAGAGTCAGATATAGAGGCATCCGCCCCAGTACTGGTCCCTTGGGAACGAGATATAGGCTATACCATCGCTAAAATGGGAAATAAGCCTAGCTTCCCTCTAGACACCCAGCTCGGTTGTCTTTTGGCCAACTGGGAGGGACACCAACTGGGAGGGTTAAAAAAGAAAAAACTTATCAAATACTGTACTCAGTACTGGCCTACTTACTCCCTGGGAGGAGGGGAAAAATGGCCCCAGTCAGGATCACTTGGACACAACACCATTTTACAGCTCAGTCTATACTGCAAACGTGTGGGTAAATACAAGGAAGTTCCCTATGTTCAGGCCTTTATGGCCCTCTACCAGGATTCTAAAAAAAGAGAAAATATAAGCTTGAAGACTTTGATAAATGCTCTTCCAAAATCCTTTTAGCAAGGCCTGAAACAGAAGATCCCCTTGACCTTCTCTTGACCTCCCCTGCTTCAGCAGAGAGACCACGAGGAAGGGAGGGTCAGACACGCCCGAAAGTCAGGAGCCCTGGCCCGGAAGACATGAGATCAGAAGGGGAGTCACTCCCAGTCGCCTCGGCTCCTCCTCCATATGTCCCCTCCCCCTTGGGGTTACGATCAGAAAGTAAGCTTTGTCCTCTACAAAAAAAAAGGTCATCCTCAGACAAAATCTGCCCCCTAAGAGAGGTACCAGATGGGGAGGGGGGAACTATGCACGTTCATGTTCCGTTCTCTATGCAAGACATTACCCAATGCAAGGAACAATTGGGTTCATATTCCGAGAACCCCCAAAAATTTAAGGATAAATTTGAGCGTCTTAGCCTTAACTTCTCCCTCACCTGGAGGGATATAATGGTCATCCTCACCCGGTGTTGTAATGATGAGGAAAAAGCTCGAATCCTAGATCAGGCTAGAAAAGTGGCTGATGAAAGACAGCGGATAGATGTCAGTCTGGCCCCTGCCGAAGAGGCAATTCCCTCGACAGAGCCAGACTGGGATCCTAATACAAGGGCAGGAAAGGAATCCTTAAGACACCTCATTACTTGCCTACTACAGGAAATGACCCAGGGTGTGCGAAAGGTTGTTAATTATAATAAGATAAAAGAGGTTACACAGAGAGAGAATGAAAATCCAGCTCTTTTTTTGGGCAGACTCACAGAAGCCTTTAAAAACTTTACCGAGACAGATTTAACAAGTATGGAAGGACGAGTCCTGTTGGCCCATTCCTTCATAACCCAGGCAGCCCCAGACATAAGGAGAAAATTACAAAAACTAGGAAAAGGACCAGAGACCCCAATTTCCAATTTGGTGGAGGAGGCAAATAGGGTGTTTTTAAACAGAGACCGGGAGGAGGAAGCAAAAAGGGAGCAAAAAGAAGTCCGAAAAGATAGGAAAATAGAGAGGCAGACCCAGGCCTTGGCCCAACAACAGGCTAAAATCCTGGCCTTGATTCATCCTGCCACTATGCGAGAGTCCCGGGGAGAGCAAGGAAAAAAAAAAGATCTTAACAATCCACCGCGGCTGAGCCGCACCCAATGTGCCTACTGCAGAGAAGATGGACATTGGAAAAGGGAGTGTCCATATCACCCTAAGGGAAGGCGTATGGTGACCCCTACACCTGCTCCCTCTGTGTTAGTTCTGGGCGACCAGGACTGACGGTGCCCAGCGGCTCGAAAAACCCCCGCGAATGGTGAGATCCAGATCACTCCTCTCGACCCTTGGGTGACTCTACAAATAAAAGGTAAGGATGTGAACTTTCTTCTAGACACGGGGGCTGCCTTCTCCGTTCTTCCTTTCCGATTAGGACCTTTAGACTCCCAGACTAAAATGGTGATAGGGGTAGATGGAAAAACCCAAAGCTGAAATTTTACTAAGCCCCTCCATTGTAAGGTGAAAAATTGGCAAGGAACCCACCCCTTCTTATACATCCCTGGTTGCCCTGCTCCCCTACTGGGGAGAGACCTTCTTTGCCGCCTCCAAACCAAAGTGACTTGGGGAAAGGTAGAAGTCGATAATTTTCTTTGCCTAGTGTCTGAATATTTACAGTCAGAGGTAGAAAAGGAAGAGTCTGTCCCTTTCCTAGATGAGGTCAATCCCCAGGTGTGGGATGTCTCCAGCCCTGGTTTAGCCATAAATGTTCCACCGGTAAAGATTTCTCTGAGGCCAAATGCTCCCTACCCCTGGAAAAGACAATATCCCTTAAAACCAGAAGCTCTTGAGGGTCTTAAACCATTAGTTAACAAATACCGAGATACTGGAATTCTAATCAGCTGTGAGTCCCCCTGCAATACTCCAACCTTGCCCGTTAAAAAACCAGATGGATCTTATCGATTCGTCCAGGATCTAAGAGCTGTTAATGAAGCTGTGGTTCCCATCCACCCCATAGTCCCAAACCCGTATACCCTCCTATCCCAAGTCCCAGGAAAAGCCAAGTACTTCTCAGTCTTGGATCTTAAAGATGCTTTCTTTTGCATTCCTCTCCATCCTGAATCCCAAAAACTCTTTGCTTTTGAGTGGCGGGACTTGGAAACGAGGGAGACCATACAACTCTGCTGGACTCGACTACCACAAGGGTTTAGGGATAGCCCTCATATCTTTGGGACTTCCTTGGGGAGAGAACTAAGGGAATTAACTTTAACGAACAGTAGTCTAATACAGTATGTGGATGACTTGCTCATAGCTAGTCCAGATTTTACCAGCTCTCAAATGGACACTATTAAAACTCTAAATTTCCTATATGAAAAGGGTTATCGAGTATCCCCCAAGAAGGCTCAGATTAGCTTAACCCAAGTAAAATACCTTGGATTTATAATTACAGAAGGAAAAAGAATGCTTGACCCCGAGAGGAAATCCCTCATCTTAAATACCCCGTACCCCCAAACAAAAAAACAGCTTAGGGGATTTTTAGGAATGACCGGGTTTTGCAGGATCTGGATTCCTAATTATGGCAATCTGGCCAAACCCCTATATGAAAAGTTAAGGGGGAAAGAGGAAGAGCCACTCGACTGGGATGAGACCTGCAAGGTGGCCTTTAATGCCCTAAAAGAGTCCATCACTACAGCCCCAGCTTTAGGCCTCCCAAACCTGGAGAAGCCTTTTAGACTCTATGTTTCTGAAAGGATAGGAACTGCTCTTGGGATGTTAGGGCAGATGATGGGGCCCGTATTACAACCCGTGGCTTATCTCTCAAAACAACTAGATGAGGTGGCCAGAGGGTGGCCCACTTGCCTCCGGGCAGTAGCAGCCACCGCTCTTATGGTTAAGGAGGCATCTAGGCTGACCCTGGGTCAGCCCACCACAGTGTATACGCCTCACCAGGTGCAAGCAGTCTTGGAAACTAAAGGGGACAGGTGGATGACAGGGGGAAAGATCACCCAATACCAAGCCCTCCTCCTTGACACTCCAGAAATAAGGTTGAGGGTCTGCCAGACTTTAAATCCAGCAACCTTACTGCCAGATCCCCCTACTTCCCCTCTGGATCACCAATGCATACAAATCATAGACGAGTTATACTCTTCTCGCCCGGACCTATCAGAGACACCTTTATCTGACCCAGAGGAAAACTGGTACACAGATGGCAGCAGTTTTGTAGAAAAAGGAGAGAGAAAAGCAGGATATGCAGTAGTGAGCCTAAAAGAAACTAAAGAAAGTGGGTCTCTTCCCCCAGACACCTCAGCCCAGAAAGCTGAACTTTTTGCCCTGACAAGAGCTTTGGAGTTAGGAGAAGGAAAGAGGATTAATGTGTATACGGACTCTAAGTATGCTTTCCTCATTCTGCATGCCCATGCAGCAATTTAGAAAGAAAGAGGGATGCTCAGTGCCCGAAGCTCTCCTATTAAACACAAAGAGCTCATTCTCAGGCTCCTGGAGGCAGTCAAACTTCCTGCAAAATTAGCTGTCATCCACTGCAAGAGTCACCAAAAGGGGCAAGAAAAAGAGGCCCAGGGAAATAGGAAAGCTGATCAAGAGGCAAAACGAGCTGCCAGGAAAGCTACCTCTGCCACTGCTATCTGCCCCCTTTTCCCCAAGGAAACCCTGACTCCAGATTATACCCCAGAGGAGCATTCCCGATATGCTGAGCGGGGGTGGGAGATTGGGTCACATGGGTGGTTTCAGACTGATCAGGCCCAAATAATACTCCCTGATTCTCAGGTTTGGAAAATTACTAACTCCTTACATAAGAGCACCCATTTTGGAAGAGATAATCTAGAAATCTTGCTTAAGTCTATTCTCTACCATCCCCAGTTAGCTAAGGTTGTTAGACAGGTCACACAGAATTGTGATACCTGTCTAAGAAATAATCCAAAAACCAGACCCTTGCCACCTCCTCTAATTAAACCTGTCCAACATCGGGGATCATACCCAGGAGAGGACTGGCAAGTAGATTTTACAGCCATGCCAAAGACCCAAGGGTTTTCTTACTTGCTAGTCTTTATTGACACATTCACAGGATGGATCAAAGCGTTCCCTACTAAGACAGAGAGAGCTACAGAAGTCTGTAAGGCTCTGCTGAAGGAGATAGTGCCTAGGTTTGGGCTGCCTCAGTCACTTCAGAGTGACAATGGGCCCTCATTTACAGCCACGATATCCCAAAACCTAGCCGCATGCTTAGGCATAAAATACCGGCTCCACTCATCCTGGAGGCCTCAAGCTTCAAAAAAGGTAGAGAGAGCCAACCAGACTCTTAAAAGGGCTCTGGCTAAGCTATGCCAAGAAACACATAATAAGTGGACACACATGCTACCCATAGCCCTCATGAGGATACGGACATCCCCCAAACGGCCACTATTGTTAAGTCCTTAATGAAATGATGTATGGACGTCCATTCTTAACTTCTGATTTGTTTTTTGATGAGGATGCCAATACACTCTTAAAACATATAACTGACCTGGGAAGGTTTCAACAAGAACTCCAACGGTATGGAAAACAGATCCTCCCTAAACCACAGGAAGACTTGAAAAATCCCCAGGTAGAGCCAGGGGATCAAGTATTAGTAAAGACCTGGCAAGAAAAAGGGAGTCCAAACCAGCTGTCCGAGAAATGGACAGGGCCATATCAGGTTGTTCTAGTGACCTCAACTGCTGTAAAAGTGAAGGGTCTATCTGCCTGGGTCCACAATTCTAAAGTAAAACCCTATGGCCTACAGGAGGGGGAGACAGAAACTGAGACTCCAAAGCCAGAGGACAGCTATTCCTGTAAACCTGTTAAAGATCTCAGGCTCTTGTTCAAGCGGAACCCCATCAACCCTCCCTCAGATAAGTAAAATGCATCATATAATGTTCTTCCTCTTTCTAATCATATCTCCCTGTATGGCTATTGATCTCTCCCTAAACGAGGCATATACACTTACAAACCACACTGCTTCTCAACTCAACCTAACCAGCCCATGCTGGATCTGCATTAATGGCAGAAGTTGGGGATATGTCCAACCTATCCCAGGGTATCAATGGCCCACCCTTCCAGCCGAGCTACGGGCTGTTACTCAGCGCACCCCATCTGGACGTAGTATGGCCTTTTGGGAAAAAGGGGAAAAAAACTTCATGCCTTGGTACCAGCAACAACTGTCTCTATTTACCCCCTTGATGACATCTGCAATCCCACCTGAGCCCTTATTTTCTCTCTTGACTAACATCCCTCAAGTGACTTTCCCTATCTGTCTAAAAAGCCACTCCCTAACAGGGGTGTCAGTTGAAAATCTAGATGACTCACAATGTGGGGTGACCTTCACTGTTGAAACCGATGGGAAAAACCGGGACCTCGAAATTTCACTAGGGTATTACGATTTAGCCCAAAGTTTGGGAACTAGAGGTTCTGGCAGAACCGACACACTATACCTATCCCCAAACATGAGGCTCTCCTCAGATGCCATTAACCAGTCTCGAAAAATCCATGTTCTGTTCTGGACGACCAAAGAACCACACCCGTTCGTCCTGGTTTCTAAACCGGACGGGCAACTCTGACCCCTGTTATTCCCTTGTAGGGGTACCCACCCCTAAAAACCTAACCCTATGGTGGGAGCCCAAACGAAATACTCTCTACCTTGAGGACAAAACCCAGGATGCCTCACAACACTTAAATCCGTTTCTAAATGCCCTCACTGCTGCCGGTTTTGCAGCAAGTGGGGTGACAGTCTCCTCCCAGCTGCTAAAAGACTGCCCCTGTTCCATTATGCCATGTTCCAGTTGTAAGGCAAATGGAAATCCTGTTCCTCTTTGGCAAACCCATTTTGCTGCCCAACTTAAACCTAGTCATGGTGTCTATTTCATATGTGGGGATAAAGCTTATTTATCCCTACCACCTTTTTGGTCAGGAACTTGCTCCCTAGGGTATGTTACGCCCCACATAGATCTGGCCTGGAGTAATACCTCCTTGCCTCTACCAATATATACCAACCAGAGGATACGTCGTGCGGTAATACTTACCCCTATTTTCCTGGCATTAGGACTGACTGCTGGTTTAACAGGAGTTGCCGTGGGGGGAACTTCTTTACATAAATTTCAGCAGCTTTCTACCGACACTGCTGTATCCATAGAAAAAACAGCGAGGACCCTCCAACGCCTACAATCCCAGTTAGACTCCCTAGCCGCAATGGTCCTACAAGATCGTCGGGCCCTAGACTTATTGACTGCAGGACAGGGAGGCACTTGTCTATATCTAAAAGAAGAATGCTGTTTTTATTATAACCAGTCTTGGCAGGTCCAAGAAGATATCAAGGGGCTTTTGAAACAGGCTACAAAGATCCGGGATTTAAGTTCAACAGGTGTATAAAGTTCTCCTTCTTTCCCTTCTTGGCTCTTACCATTCATGGGTCCAGTGATAACTATCCTATTAGGCCTCCTATTTGGCCCTTATATACTCCAACTCCTTACAAAGTTTATCTCCAGCAGACTCCAGCAGTTCCAGGCCAAATTGATGTTACTACAAGGGTGGGAGCTGGTTTCAAATATAAAACACCCCAACTTAGATCAGGTAGAGAGAGACTTCTGCTCTGCTAGGTAGGCCTACGCCCCGACACAGCAAGAAGAAGTTACAAAAGAAAGAGACCTCCGCCCCAATTCCCAAGAAGCATCTTGAGTATGAAGTCTCTCAGGGGGGAGTTGTTAGGGGAAGCACACTGATTGAAACCGCCCACCCTGGTCAGGTACCATAGTAACCATTTGCATGAGTTGTTTTATGGCAGGAGATCCTGATAAGGAATACGGAACTAATAGGCCACCACCAGCCGGAAGAGTTCCGGAAAGATCGAGAGGAGACACTACCTGTCCGTCCACTTCCCAGAATCCCTCTTGCTAGCATCCATCTTGGCTGAGCGATGCGTGCGCCACCAGGAAAGACTCTGAATTAGAATGATTGGCCAAAGACCACCCGGAAACTAATCCCATCACCATAAAACCCAAGACTGCGAGCCACGCGGCAGAGCAGTTCTCCTGGGTTCCCTTACCTACTGCTCTCCACTCGGGTGCCCTTTCCCAATAAAATCTCTTGCTTTGTCAGCACGTGTCTCCTCGGACAATTCTTTTCCGAGTGTTAGACAAGAGCCCAACTTTGGGCCCTGGAAGGGGGTCCCCCTTCCTACAACAGAAGAATTGATGCTTTTGAACTGTGGTGTTGGAGAAGACTCTTGGGAGTCCCTTGGACTGCAAGGAGATCCAACCAGTCCATCCTAAAGGAGATCAGTCCTGGGTGTTCACTGGAAGGACTGATGTTGAAGCTGAAATTCCAATAGTTTGGCCACCTGATGGGAAGAGCTACCTCATTTGAAAAGACCCTGATGTTGGGAGGGATTGGGGGCAGGAGGAGAAGGGGATAACAGAGGATGAGATGGTTGGATGGCATCACCGACTCAATGGACATGGGTTTGGGTGGACTTCCGGAGTTGGTGATAGACAGGGAGGCCTGGTGTGCTGCGGTTCATGGGGTCGCAGAGTTGGACACGACTGAGCGACTGAACTGAACTGAGCTGAGGGACCCCAAAAATGTCAGAGTCGCCAGGGGCTTGAAACCCTCGTCTGACCTGGATTCGCCCGGGGCGACTGTGACCCGGGGTAACTCAGGCGGTGATCGCAGAGCAGGCAGTGGAGATCGGGTCTCCCCGCACACCCACCCCGCCACACGGCAAAGCCGAGCCGCACACACGAAATGGGTTCTAGGCGCGTTTCTTTGTTTTAAAACCCCGGGAGCTTCGGGTGGGCAAAGGATTGTGGGCTGGCACGTCAGGCCCCTGGAAGGAGACGCAGGTGTGAGGCCGGCAGGGGCGGGGGTCTGGGGGAGGCGAGCTGCCCGACTGCCCGCCGGGCTCCGGGCCGCGTCGGGCTTCGCTAAGCCCTCGGCGTCCCGCGCCGCCCGCCCCTGGGCCGCCCCGCTGGCCTCCAGCAGCTCCGTGGAGCTCCAGCAGCTTTGTATCTTTCTTGCTCTTAGGAGGAAACGATCCCGACAAACATGGATTAATTGACTTGAATGAATGTCCTTCCTATCAGGAGGAAAGTAGGACTATATTGGCGCCCGCGGAGACAGCGGAGGGAAACAAGGAGCGGAAATAACGAACGTAAGCCTTCGGCTTTGCAAACCCGGCTGGCGCCTGGCGAGAGTAGAGCAAGTGGGTATGCTGGTCAGGCTGGAGAAATCAGGAGCAGAAGTCAGGGTCGTGGGCCGGGTCTCTAAGCGTCCGCAGTCCTGTAGAAGCCACCGCGGGTGGAGGGTCGGGGGCTGCCGTTTTGTAAAAATCACGGAAACGGAAGGGACCTGTGTGGTCTGTGTTTCCTTGGTCCAGGTAGGAAAGCGGGTCCTTTGGCAGCGTCCTTTGCTCGCATTTCTGTCTCCAGGTTCCTCTGTTCTGTGCAGCCTGGAAGAACTTCTTTAGAAGGTGGGCTCCTCAAAGCTTTTGAGACCCTAGAGTGTGGCTTTGGTAAGTATTAGAGGGACAGCGGCAGCCGCCACTAACAGCGGGGCCTTCGATAGCTCAGTTGGTAGAGCGGAGGACTGTAGTGAGTGAACTGTGGCAATCCTTAGGTCGCTGGTTCGATTCCGGCTCGAAGGACTTCGTACGATCTTTTTAACCTTCTCTTCCTCGCAAGAGAAAAGCTTACTTAGAAACCCACTGAGTTTGCGCACTGCCTGTGTTCCTTGAAAGATATATGCGGTAAACACTCGAGGTATGGTTATGCTGTCTTGTGGGTTACACGCAAAGGAGTGCTAATCTGTGCTTTTAAATAAGGTTTATTATTGCTTATGTATAATTATTATATGCCTGCTTTTAAAAATCCGGTCCGCGGTCCCACTGCACTCAGTGCTAAGCCAAATGAATTTCCACAACCGCGGAGGGTCCACTGGTCAGCGGACACCGCAGAACAACCTGTAAGGCAAAAGGAAAGCAGCCAAAAGCAGCTGGGGGATTAGCTCAAATGGTAGAGCGCTCGCTTAGCATGCGAGAGGTAGCGGGATCGATGCCCGCATCCTCCACTCGGTTTTTGCCCCATGCATTGGAAGACTTCCCCAACCGCGAGTGGCTGAAGCTTGTGGGTGTTTTGCAATACACAAAGGAGTACGGTAGGCAATAACCAGCTTCACACGCGGCCCTTTTATTTTGCAGGGGAGTCTTTTCCAGGGTCCTTTTTGATCACTGCCTTTTTCTCCTCCCGGTAGCAAGGCCGTTAACCGTCTTCCGAGAAGGCGCGGGTGGAATCCTCCCGCCGCGCCTGCAGGTCGAGCCAGCAAACAGCCCCGGCTCAGGTACCCGCTAAACGTGCGAGGGAACCCCAGTGTGCTGACCAATGGCAGCGCGCCTTACTGGGCGGGTAGCCAGCTGTGCCCGCGGCCAATAGGCGTGAGACTTCTTGTTTCCTGGCAGAGCGGGGTCCCGGCACCGCGGCGCTCGGGTTTTGTTTGGGTCCTGGGTGGAGGGCCCGGGTGCCGGGGCCCAGGTGGCGCCTCGCTAGCGGGAGAGGGAGCGGGATCACCGGCCCGGAGAGAGGTGAGGGGCTCAGCGTGGAGTGCGGGCCCCGGCCCCGCCCCCTTCTCAGCCCTCGACGGCCCGCAGCCCCTCTGGAAGCCCACCCGGCTGGGGTGGCTGGGCCACCCCGCCCCTCGCCCGGCCTGGTCCCGCCCCACCCCCATTCCTGTGGCCTCACCTCTGACCCCTACGCCCTGCCTTGTTAGCCTCAAGTCCGCCCCTACCCATCCCAAGCCAACAAGCCGGGGCAAGCTCGGTCCTGGTGTGAGTGTTCTTCGGAGTCGTGGGTCGAGAAGCCATCCCCCGTCCCCAAGTAGGTCTCTATGGGCCACTTTTGTCTAGAGATACTCAGAATACCCATTACTCACCCACAACTACCAGGGTAGCTTTTTCAGGGGCCTCAGTGCTTAGCGGGGCGGTGTGGAATAGACTTGTACCGTTAGGGGGATTAAGCTGCAGTCTCCATGTGAGCAGGTGGCTTCTGCCCAGTTAACTTTGGCTTGGCATAGGCCACATGTCTAGTTTTATTTCATAATTAATAGGCATGGGGTAATTAAACAAAAAAAAGTACCAGCCCTTCCAGGGCTCAGGGAGCAGCAGCAGAATGCCAGGTCAGTACTTGTGAAAGCAGAGGAGTGGGGAGAGAGAGCTGTCGATCTCAAGTTAGAAACTTGGTTCTCTCCCTTCGGCTCTTCTCCAGAGCAGGGAGCCAGCCTAGGAACCAGAGATCCAGAATGGCCCATCTTTCTAGCTGGCGTTATGTTGTAGTTGGTCTATCATGGCTAGATTTGGGCAGTTGGACCTCTCTATCTTCTCTCATCTTTGGGCTGCAAAGAAGCTTAGAGTCTAGTGTTTCTGGACATACTTAAGTCATTGAGTATTTCATTTTGGAATAGCCACACTGTGGTAAAATAGGGTCCTTTGAGGTCAGTTACAACCCTTAGTGTGGGGACAGAATATTGCTTATTCTTGGTCTTTGCTGAAGGCCACATATACCTTTTTTAAAGGGTAAGAGAGCCTCTTCTTATGGTACTTCCTTAGAGGAGCTCTCATTTACGCAGCGATACCCAAAGAACACGTTTTCATTTTTCTTCCTTCTCCTCCCTACCCCATGTTTTTCCAAGCTCTCAGGGCCTGAGTGGTGCAGGAGGATGCTTTCCCAGCCCCACCATGGAGCTGCGCTGTGGGGGATTGCTGTTCAGTTCTCGCTTTGATTCAGGGAACCTAGCCCATGTGGAGAAGGTGGAATCTGTGTCTAATGACGGGGAAGGAGTAGCAGGTGGGGCCTCAGCCTCCACCAGCAGCATTGCTTCTTCCCCTGACTATGAATTCAATGTGTGGACCCGACCGGACTGTGCTGAAACGGAATTTGAGAATGGGAACAGGTAAGAAGAAAGTAATGGAGGGTGGGAGAAGGAAGAGAGGCGGGCCCCACGTCCCTACTCCTGTTAGCCCTTTGAGAGTTCGTGCCAGCACACCATCCTTCCTCTCCCACCCCATCCCCCTCCTCATTCTCTACCCAGTAGCCCTTTCCCGGTTTGGCTTGCTCCAGTCCCCCCCACCCCCCCCACATAGCCCCTCTCCAACCCTCCTGTGTAGAATGATGTGTCTCTCCTCCTCTGGCCCTCAGGTCATGGTTCTACTTCAGCGTCCGAGGAGGAACTCCAGGGAAACTCATCAAGATCAACATCATGAACATGAACAAGCAAAGCAAGCTGTATTCCCAGGGCATGGCTCCCTTTGTGCGTACACTGCCCACTCGGCCACGCTGGGAACGTATTCGAGACCGGCCTACCTTTGAGGTAAATTTTCCATGAGGAGGAAAGACAGACTTGGGTTCCTCTGGTGCCAGCTGGAGTCTGAGATAAGCCCCTGCCTCGGGAAGCCCAGAAGGAGCTGGTTGTCACAGAGTATTGCAGAGGGAGGGGTGTTGGTAAAAGCGACGAGGGTGTGAGGTCAGCTCCTGGTGGTCAACCAGAGGCTCTTAGTTCTGACACCAGTGGTGTGTTGCCCCTTCCTCTTCCTCCACTGCTCCTCAGATGACAGAGACGCAATTTGTGTTATCCTTCGTTCACCGTTTTGTGGAAGGCCGTGGAGCCACCACCTTCTTCGCCTTCTGCTACCCGTTCTCCTACAGTGACTGCCAAGATTTGCTAAACCAGCTAGACCAGCGCTTTCTGGAGAACAACCCTACCCATAGCAGGTGCCAACCCCATTCTTATTCCTGTCACATAGTCCTGGACCGCAGAGCACCTCTGCTACTCCTGGAACTTGCCCTCAGAGCCCTGACCCCAACTCTCATCTGTCCTTTCCTCTGTACAGCATGTGGGACTTCGGGTACCCCTGACAAATGTTTCTGTGTGATCTTGACATCCCACCATCCACTCATCACCTGCCTACTTCAAGTCTCTTAATATCCCAGCTCCCATCAGTCACCCAGAATTTAGCCAGCACTGCCACTGCTCAGCACACATTTGTTTTTTCCTGCCCCAAGAGAGGCCACCTCTCTGTGTCTATGCAAAGTAGTCTATCTTAGGGCACCATAAACTGGGGAATAAAACCTTAACTTCATCCTGTCCTGTTCCCTGCATTCTGACAGTGTAGACCTGACCCAAATCCTCAGGCTCATTTAACACTGTGAGGGACTAGAAGGCCCCAAAGGTTAGGGTGAAGGACCAGATCCTACAAATCCTGGGCTGGTGACCATGCCCACTGGTTGGTAGGACTTAGGGACTTCTGGCTTAATGACTTTTACACCTCCAGCCCTCTGGATACCATCTATTACCACCGGGAGACCCTCTGCTATTCTCTGGATGGACTTCGTGTAGATCTACTGACGATCAGTTCCTGCCATGGGCTTCGAGAAGATCGAGAGCCCCGTCTAGAGCAGCTATTTCCTGATGCCAGCACCCCCCGACCATTCCGTTTCACAGGCAAGAGAGTGAGTAGAAATAGCATAAAGGTAGCACCCTGGCCTTGGCCCAGCCCTGGGCACCGCTGGTAGGTTGAGCTCATATTATCCCTTGGCCCCGTGGACACGACCTCAGCCTGTGTTCTTAGGCAGGTGTGACAGCTCCTACTCCAGTTGCATACTCAACCAGCTGGAAATCCAATGGCTTTCCAGCAAATGACCTAATAACTGCTTTCCTCTTCACCTCAGATATTCTTCTTAAGCAGTAGGGTACATCCTGGGGAGACTCCATCTAGCTTTGTCTTCAACGGTTTTCTGGACTTCATTCTTCGACCTGACGACCCCCGGGCCCAAACCCTACGTCGCCTGTTTGTCTTTAAGCTGATTCCCATGTTGAACCCCGATGGGGTCGTCCGGGGTCACTACCGGTAAGAAGCATGCCCGGCCACATGGATTGTCCCGTCCCCTCATAACCTGCATCTCAGTGGCAGCTGTTAGCCTCGTATCTAGTGTCTGTGTTCCCAGTCCTCTTGCACCCTAACACAGGCAAGTCCCTGTGATCATCCGGTGAGCCGAGAACAAATATGATCCCATCCAGTGGCACTTTCTAGGGGAGTAAATCCAGCATACCCATAGATCCATCTGGGTAGAGGGAGCTATCTTTTAGATTTCTGTAGGAGGGATAACAGCTGACCAGGGAGAGGGCCAACGTCAGTTCTGTCTTTCCTGTTGCAGCTTCAGCCTCTCATTTCATAAATCAGTTTCCTTTCCATCTGCCATGTGTCTCCTTCGCTGGACCAGCCCTCAAGCCCCTGCTTTGGTCCTTGTCTCCCTACAGCACAGACTCACGTGGAGTGAATCTGAACCGTCAGTACCTGAAGCCTGATGCAGTCCTACACCCGGCCATCTATGGGGCTAAAGCTGTGCTTCTCTACCACCACGTGCACTCCCGTTTGAACTCCCAGAGTCCCTCTGAGCACCAGCACAGTTCCCATCTCCCTCCTGATGCTCCCCTCTCTGACCCTGAGAAAGCCGACAGTCTCCAAAACAGAGCTCATCTTGGGCGCTCATCCAGCGGGGATAAACCTGAGGCATGGACACAGACTGAGGCAGCCGAGCAGAAGCCCAACAGCATGTGGATTATGCCACAGGAGTCAGCTGAGGTGGAGCAACTGGCCCCCGATGCCATCCCCCCCAGAGAGAGCGGTGTTGCTTACTATGTGGACCTGCATGGACATGCTTCCAAAAGGGGCTGCTTCATGTATGGAAACAGCTTTAGTGACGAGAACACCCAGGTGGGAATCTGCAGAACGTCATGTGAGTGTGGGGAGTGTTGCAAGTCAGGAGATGAAGGTCAGGCTATGAATGGAGGGAAGAGGGCCTTCTGGCAGGAAGGCCTGGGGCTAGCAAGAGGCAGCTTATTCTGAGCGAGCTCCAGGGGCCAAGAAGGGTCAGCACCTCATTGTGTTACATCATGACCTCTGAAAGAAGATCAAGCTACTAGCATCATAGGTTTTCTAGAGTTTGGAACACCAGGGGAGAAGGAGAATTTTATATTATCAGAGAGAAGGGCTTAAAAAGAGGTAGAATCATACCTTCCCAACACCTAGAAATATTGTCAAACATTCAGTGAGGATGTAAGCAATGCTGACTACTGCTGATGGTTCTGAAGGTGTCTGTCTGCTGTGTGAAGGCACGTGACCCCACACTAGGCATCTCTTCCTTGCCCCATCCTTTCTTTCTCTCTGTCTCTCCTTCTGAGTTGCCTTTTTCCTCACCCAAACAGGTGGAAAATATGCTGTATCCAAAGCTCATCTCCTTGAACTCAGCCCACTTTGACTTCCAGGGCTGCAATTTCTCAGAGAAGAACATGTATGCCCGAGACCGCAGAGATGGCCAGTCTAAAGAGGGAAGCGGCCGGGTTGCAATCTACAAAGCCTCAGGGATAATCCACAGGTTGGGTGGAAACTGAGATACAGTGGACGAAATAGCTGCCCAAAGAAAACAATAACCCAGTGTAGGGTGTATGAGGGGCAGGGGATGGATGATGTCTTCCCAAAGGACAGATTCACAGTTTGTGGTGTTGTCTTTAAGTCTGGGACAGTACCTTTTGGGGGACCTTTCTTCTGTGATAAAGTGCCAGGGTCAGTTGCTAGTTGCTAGGGATCAGCCCTTTCTATTTGTGCACACTCTACCCCAGCTGATTATCTCATAGACCACCTAGTCTGTCCCCCATGGTTCTGTCCAGATTCTGTCTGATAAAGGTCTCCGTGTCTTAGCTACACACTTGAATGCAACTACAACACTGGACGCTCAGTAAACAGCATCCCTGCCGCCTGCCATGACAATGGGCGTGCCAGCCCCCCTCCCCCGCCGGCCTTCCCCTCCAGATACACTGTGGAACTGTTTGAGCAGGTACGAATGCAGGGGATGAGTGGGGAAAGGGGAACCTCAAAGTCTGGAAAGGCCTTCACCTCTGCCACCTGACTCTCAGGTCCTCTGAGGCAAGGCTCACCATTGTCGCCGTCTCACCTCTCAGCCATGGTGGTGGTTTTCCTCAGTTAATAGGCACCAGGCCTCTGACTGTAAAGGTATCGAGGGGATGAATGGGCACTACTCTGATCCCCAGCCCTGCCATAGAGACTCTCCTAGCACAGCTGAGTCACATTCTTTGCCTGTGAGCTTGTCTTCCCCCTTCTATTGGATTAATTCCCTATTGAGTTCAAAGCACCCCCTCTACAGAGGTCCTGATGATCCCGGTGTCCTGGGGCACATGAATGGAACAGAAAGAACTGTGGGTTATAGAAGAGATCCCAGTGCCTTCTCCTGCTGGTAGAACTCCTGCCTGGGGCCATCCCGAAAGCCCACCTGTCCCTGCTCATAATGGACGAGGGCCCCAGACGGCCAGCAGTCTAGGGGACAGCCCTAAATCCACTTTGCAGTAAAGAGCCTGAGCACCACAGTTGACAGAGTCATTGAGCAGATGTGAGGCCAGCCTCTCCGTCCTTTCCATTGGGCTGTGCACCCCAAGCCAACACAGCACCCGTGAATGGAAACAGCTTCCTGGGTTGGAAGACCAAGACACTGAGCCAAACCGGACTCCCCACAGGTGGGACGAGCCATGGCCATTGCAGCTCTGGACATGGCGGAGTGCAACCCATGGCCCCGGATTGTGCTGTCGGAGCACAGCAGCCTCACAAACCTCCGGGCCTGGATGCTGAAACACGTGCGCAGCAGCCGAGGCCTGAGCACCGCTGTGAGCGTGGGCGTCAGCAAGAGGAGAGGCTCTCGAACTCCACCCAGGAGTAACAAGTAAGACGAGCGACGGGGTGGGGAGAGGCTGGGGCACCGGAACAGGGCTCTAGAGCAAAGAGTTCCAAGGAATTTGTGTGATTCCCAACTTCCAAAAGAACCACATGGTGAATGTTTCTAGGGTGAATTCAGATTAGGAAGGTTAGTGCCTTTTTCGGAGAATGGGATCCTCTTCCCATTTACGGAGCACTACGTACTTCCAAGATGTCGGAAAAGCAGGTTTAGGGGATTCCCTGCTCCAGAGCCCTGCACAAAATCGAGTAGAACTAGGGTGTGGGTCTCACCTTCCCATGGTTGTGAATGTCTGAGGGGCCAGGGAAGTAGCAGGGTGACAACGGGGACCTCACTGGGAGTTAAAGCTGCCCAGGGCCAGCCCACATGGCTCTTAGTATATTCTCAGCAGGAGTGTGCACGTGTGAACAAGGGCCCCCAGGCAGCCTGAGATGCCCCAGGTTAGATTCCTAATCTGTGGACATAGATTCCTCCCTGCCACCTCGGAATGAGTCCCTGAGCCTTTTCACCCCAGAGGTGACGCTGTACTGGGCATCAGACCAGGGAGGACAGTGCAAGACAGCCTCCTGGCCCAGGATTAACTGGTGTCTGCTTCTTGCAGCGGACTGCCTGTTTCCTGCTCTGAAAACACCTTGAGCCGCGCACGAAGTTTTAGTACTGGCACAAGTGCTGGTGGTAGCAGCAGCAGCCAACAAAATTCTCCACAGATGAAGAACTCCCCCAGCTTTCCTTTTCATGGCAGCCGGCCTGTGGGGCTGCCAGGCCTGGGCTCTAGCACCCAAAAGGTCAGCCACCGGGTGCTGGGCCCCGTCAGAGGTAAGCTAGTCTGGGAGCCCCTGCAACAGGTGTTCGGTTGTTTGGGGCATTGCTGGGGGAAGTGAGAGCTTGAAGATGCACACTCAGCCTGGGACCAAGGGGTGAATCAATAAAATTAGTTTGTAGCAGAATCTGTAGCCTCTTCTGCGACCTTGGTGTTCCCTGCGGCATGAGCTCCAGACGGTACATGTGTGGCAGAGGCGGGAGTCCGGGGTCTTCGGTTTCAGCAACTGCTGGGAGGCAGGAAGTGCCCAAGGAAGACTCACTGGCTAGAGCAGGGTCATGCTGAGACACGGAGCCTCCACGTCAAGGACAGGGTCGGTCAGTCTTGGGAGCAGGAAGGATAAGGAGGTTTCCTCACAGTCAGTCTCAGCACCATGCAGAGATGGTGAATCCTACCCAGGGTCTCTACAGCTGAACTTGTTCTTGGCTTCAGAGCCTGTTCAGAAAGTGTTAGAAGGATGCTCGCTTTTCCAAAGAAACATGGAACAACTACAGACAGGTTCTATACTAGGCTCACAGTCCAGCCCCTTCCAGCGGTAGCCACAGTCCCTCAACTGTGCCCCTAGGTTTGGCCAATAAGATCCTACTTGACCAGAAACAGGTGGGCCTTTAGGGAAAAAGAAGAGAAAAGGACTTCAAAGCTGTTCCTTGGGAGTGACCTGGACTGGAGTAGAGCGACTATTGCAGTGGTATTCCTGGAAATAACACTAGATCAGAAATCAACATTGTACATGGATTCTGGGCTGCGGCAGTCTGGCCAGAGTATAGAGGTTTATACACTAGAACTCAGCTTTGCTGGTCTTCAAGCTGCACTTGTCCTTGTCAACACTTCCCAGCTGCTTAGCTTGCAACAAAGCTTTTGGTGCAGAGCAGAAACTTGCCCTGGCGTCAGTGGCTGTGGAAATGACCGCTAATTAGAGCAGCCACAGGAGAGAGAGAGGTGGTCCTCACCAGCTTTGACCAATAAGATGTTGTCCCTGGCAGATCCCATAATTACCTCTGCTTAGGTTCCAAGCCCCACTCAGAGTCTTTCTTCATCGAGAAAGGACACTTGTACACTGTTTTTGAGTATTAAAGCAGTAATAATGCATTATATTTAAATAGCATTAAACAGTGAACAAAATAGTACTGCATATTTATTTCATTTAATCCTTACAAGGACCCTGAAGATAGGTGGTATTTCCATTTTTCTGATGAGGAAGCTGAGGGTGCTGAAGGTTAACTGGCCCAAGGTTGCACAGCTATTAAGTGGCAGTTATTCAAACTTGTGTCTTTTTGCGTTCTGGCATACTTGAGTTTCCTATCTTAAATCTGGATATTTTTTCTTCTTTTAATTTCTTTTTCTCTCAACACATAGGAATATGAGCACCATAAATCTTCCCTGACTACAAAAGGAAACAGTAAAGAGCCTTTTCTAGGTCATCACTGAAGGATTCTGGGCAGTTTTTAGTCAATATTTTATTAACATCTTCCCTGCTCCACCCACCCCCCCCACCCCAATGTAGAGTGCTGTATTAAGCTCCTTGAGTGAGAAACATGTATTCTGTTTCTTTGTTACTTCCCCCAAATAACTAATAGAAAATAGGCACAGTCAGTACAAAGTAACTCCTGGTAGACTGACTGGAAACTTCCTAAGGGACACAGGGCTGTAAACACAGCAGAAAAGTGCACTGTAAGCGGGGAACTCGGGGGCCACTGTTGTGGATAAACACAAGAGTCATCGCCCAAAGGATGATCAGTTGAGAAGTGGTTTTGAGGAATGGGTGTGGTTTATGGTTTAACAAGAACACTCCAGAGATGAGAGTGATAGCCAGGACCAGCGCTATGTGTAGAGAGGATGACAAGCAGGCACACTAGCTGATTCGAAGAGCAAACCCTTCCCTATGGAAATCAGGAAGAAAGGTGGGAGGAAGAAGCCGAAATGTCTTGAAAACAAAAGACATTATGGGTTAACAAGACATATGGCAGTGACTGTGTTTCTTAGGATGGGAACAAAAGATCTGCTTAAGCGAGCTGTCTGTGAACTGTTTATATAGAAATCAGGCAGGGATGGGAGATGGGGTCTTTGCAGTAGTTTATACATGAGGTGATGAGTGCCTGTACCAGGGTCTATGAAGGTATATAATAGAAACAAGTGGAGGGATTCAGTGGTTGTGGAAGAGAAAGACAGAGAGCTTCATGGTTACAAGCTAAAGCAGTATGTCATGATCACATTAAGACATTGTCTAAAGAAGAGTGCTGAGTTTATCTATTTTAGACATGCTTGGATATCATGAGCTAGCTATATGGAGATGGCCTACAGGCAGAAAAGGGCTTCCCTAGTGGCTCAGCTGGTAAAGAATCTGCCCGCAATGCGGGAGACCTGGGTTCGATCCCTGGGTTTGGAAGATCCCCTGGAGAAGGGAATGGTTACCCACTCCAGTATTATAGCCTGCAGAATTCCATGGGGTCGCAAAGAGTCAGACACAACTGAGTGTCTTTCACTTTCACAGGCAGAAAAAGGGCCAAACTGCAGAAAGGTGACATCAAAGTTGTATATGAGTCCTCCACGTACAGGTGCAGGTAAAACCAAGTGAGAAGCTATATTCCCCCAGGTAAAATGAGCTTAGAAGCAGAAAGAGAGCTGGTCTGAGAATCAGGACACCCTGTGGACTTGCATAAATATTTGTAAGAACAAGAAACTCTCTCTGAATTCAAGAGGTCAGGAAGGTTCCTAATAATGCCAAACAGGAATACTGTAAGGTGCTTAAAGAGCAGACCCAGGGATCTTGACTCCTGTGTTCTGAGCATTTGCTGGTGCTCCAGTTTTGCCACTTCCATCTCAAAGTCTCTGATAAGACTCCAGGATGGGAGACTGGCCTTGGCTTGGGATAGGGACCTCTGATGCATACTGTGGTACTGGACTTGGCATCTTCAACTCACCTTGGGAAAACTTCTTCATTTTGTCCTGTGCTGTAGCTTTGTGACATCTCCTGGTTCCACACACCTGGCTCCTGGCCCCTCACCACATCTAGGCATCCTTTGTCTTCCAAGATAAGAAAACCATGACCCTCATCTCTCTGAGATCTAATTAAAAAGCATCTGTAAATACACCTTCCAAATCCCCAAACTAGGATTGCTGAAGGTTGTTTTTAACTTACGAACTTATTTTTAGGAAAATTCCCACTAATGCATAAAAAATGATATCCCATGTAACTGTAGGTTAGTTAATGCCAGTCCTTTATTAGCTAGAACAGAACATGAGGTTGGGCTATCCAGAAAACTTCAGACAAGATTTAGGTATCCTAGTTAGCAGCTCAAGGCAGGGCCTCAAAGAACTAACTAGTCTGGCTGGGTCTGTCCTCAGAGGCTGGGGGATGACATTTTAGAAGCCAAAAAGTAGCCAACTTGAGGTGAATAGAAATGTTGCAGGGGCAGGAGGCTGGAAGAGCCTGAGTAGGCCTTGCCTCCTAGCATTCCCCTGGCTATAGTGCCAGAATCACTGGGGAATAGGTAATGCCATTGCTAAAGTGGGCAGTTAAGTGGTGTGAAAGCGGATGCAGACAGTTCAGAGGAGGACCTGCTGGGTAGAGGGTGGAGAGTAAACAACTATTCCTCCTGTTGGCTATGCATTCATGAAAATAAGGCTGAGGGGCTGGAGGTGGAGAGACACCAGCGAGGTGCCCAGGACACATGACTGAAGGAGGCACTTGCTCTCAGGATCAGGCAAGGACCTGGACCTCCCTAAACTGCACTCAAGGCACTCCCCTTCCAGCCTACACAGCAGGCTACTGCTGTAAAGACCAGGCAGGGACTTGAGAGTAAAACAGGGAGCCTTCAACCATCAGCCTACCATGCCACTCTAATCCATCCCAGCTCTGGCACTTAAAGCTGAGATTACCAGAACTCTTTCCTGGCCTCCATGCTGCCTTGTCTCATCTGGCTGGCAGCTTTTGGTGGAGCACCTCAAGGCCGATGATGAGTAGAGGTTCCTTTGAGAAGTGAGTCAAAGGACATAGGAAGCCTCCAGCTCCATCAGCACTTTTACCTTTTCCCATGAAAACAAAAGTTTCATGTTAAATAGCCGTATGCCCTTAGACTAAAACTTATCTGATGGCAGGAAACATTTCCTAACACATCTGTTCATTCCCTTATCACCTAGCAACACGCTTGGCACTTATTAAATGATTTCCAAATATTTGTTGAACAAATAAAAGGCAAGAAGCTGGGAGGTGAATGGAGGCTTGTCTGCCTATCCACCCCTCAAAGGACATAAATCAGGTCTGTGATCATCCTAGGGATCCAGTGAGACCTGAGTGCTCCTTGGAGGGACAGTTCTAAAAATGTCTGGGGAAAGTGGGGATGATGTTGGACCTAAGCACAGGGTACACAACTGCTCCAGAATTGTGAGCCCTCAGAATATCCATTCTGACTCACACGATGGTGAGGGCAGTCTAGTTCTGCATCTTGGGCCTCTGCCCAGGACTGACCCAGATGGAACCTTGGGGCTGATGACCACGCTGCACCCTCTCGGAACTGGTCACAGATGCACAGCTGGTCCCATCACCACTTGCGCTCAGCCTTAAGCTGCTGTTTCTAGTTTAGAACCAAGAAGAGTTGGAGCTCCTCCCTTTAATTCTTGTCACAATGAGACTGGATAAGCCTGGATGACCCCAGGGCCCAGAAGTCAAAACACGAAAAGCTGGGCTGTGTACTTACGCTGCCAAATTTACAGGCAGGCCCCGCCACATCTTAAGACAGGCTTTTAAGTGATGACGTGCTACCTTTAAATGCCTCCCATTTTTCAGATCAAGCCTCTCCTAAAGCAAACTTGTCTCCTATCCTGAAACTCTCTTTAGTGGCAGGATTCCAGAGATGTATTCTTAATATCTCTCCCTTGATCCCTACATTTCACTTGGCATTTTTTATATCATTTGCCCATTTTGCTTTGTATCTTCTTGAGTGTCACTTGGTTCCTTATCGGAACCTACAAATGTCCCAGAGGCCTTCACTCTCTTGCCTGCACTCTTTTATCCTTTCTTGGGGTAGGGTGAAATTTCATCCCCTAACATGGTTCCAGCATCCTTCTATGTATAGATATTTCTCAGATCATCTATCTCCTGCTGTTTCTCCCTCTGTCATAAAGTTCATTACTTGAAGTGACTCGAGTGTACGGTCACTTGACAGCATCTTGACATCCCTGTGTTTTTTTTTTTTGACATCCCTGTTTTGACTGAAGCCACAAGCAAGGTCTAGGCTCTGCAGTATCTCTGAGTCTCTGGTTGTGGATAATGTTCCAAGTTATTTGACTGCGGCCATGAGTCTCCGGCTTCGGTTGTTTTGTTGGCATCACTGTGCCAACTCTTACTAGCCCCCTAAGGTCTGGTTATTTTTGACTCCTGTCTATGGTCTTATACTCTAATTAGTACCCAGCATCTCAGCAATCTCCTCAAAGCTAGAGTAGCTTCCTTCTGAGATCTCTCCCTTTTTTCTCGTCCTTTTTCATACAAGTATCAGTTTTTTAAAATTTGGTTTGGAAACGTTCCAGAAGTACCCTTGTCACTGCTAGTGTAGTTAAACAAGATAATACTCCTGTTACCTACTTCCTACTTTTTAGATGAGGCTTTTTACATGTAACACATGTTGCTTTGTCAAAAGTCAGCTGGCATCCTGTAACCAGCATCAAATTCCGCTCCACAGAAGTTAATGGCTCATTTGGTTGAGAACATTTGGAACCTGCCGTCCCCCTATGATGAGGACGGACCTGCCATGCCTCAATACCTCCCTGCCGCTTCTCATCACCATCCACCCAACTGGGACCCCGCCTTTCAGAATCTGTAGCAGTGAGGCTCTAGCCACAAAGAAGGGACCAAGAGAGTTGCCCCGTAAGAGTATAACCGTATGCCCTTAGACAGGGACTGCTGAGTCAGCTCATGGTCTGCAGTGGGTGTCTGCTCTCCAGGCAAACAAAATCTTTAAGGTCTTTGTTTTTCCAGGCAGTACTTTACAGGCCCTGAGATACAGTGTTGAAAAAGATCAGGTCCCTACCCTCAAGAAACTCAAAGTTTCAATTAGAATATTAGCTAACATATGTGCCAGGCACTGTTCTAAGTACTTTACATATACTAACATTTAGTTAAGGAGACGGAAACCATAAACAGTTACTTGCCGAGGGAACAAAAAACAACTGAAGAAAAGAGAACAATTAATTTTACTGTTAATGGTCAGGCTTTCATAGAGGTGACATTTGAGATGGGACATATAAGATGTTCAGAGTTCACTGGAAGAAGAAACAGGCATTGCAGAGGAACAGCAGAGCCAGTAGCCACAGAAGCTATAGCAGAGGATCAAGTCAGCATCCTACTGAGGGTGTGTAGACTGGACTGACAGTAGGTGGGGCTTTGAATGCCATGTTCAAACATTTGGACTTTATCCTGTAAAAGACCTTTAGCATCTCCCCCTTGTCTGAGCCAAAATGATTTTTGATCAGGTCTGTATTTTAGAATAATAATTTCTGGCACCTGTGTGAAGGATGGATTATAAAAGGGAATAGACTCAAGCTTGGGAGGCCAGTGGAGAATATTTTTTTAAAAGCCTGGATGAGAGATAAAGATTGTATCTGGACACTGGTAATGGCAAAGGTGAATAAAGGGGGAACTCAAGGCAGTGGGAGAACTGTCCAGGTTTGGGTTAAAAACAAATCTAAATGTGAAGGAGTCGAAAGATGAAACAAAAATTTCTAGCAGATTTTTCACCAAGATAGGGAGAAGGAAAGGAAGCAAAGGGTCATGAGACACTGCTAGGTAGAAACAACCAGTAGATAGTTAGAACTGCAGCTCAGGAAAAAAGGGCGAGAGGGAGACTTAGGAGTTTTGACCACATAGAGCAGGAGAGAAGGATAGAATGGTGAGGGATACTGGCATTTAGGGGCAGGACAAGTAGTTGAAGAGGGGCATTTAGAGGGAAGAGAAAAAGCCAAGCTCAGTAACTTAAGAATGAACTGGTGTGAGTAAGCCAGTTAGCTACAGAGGTGAAGTGGGATGAGGGCTGGATGAACAAGGAAAGCTGGAGTAAGTTATTAGGTCTTTCTACCCATCTTAGATTTACTTCAGAAGAGGGATGCTGGTGTGATAACAAGCTGGAAAACAGGCATCTGCTGACAAGGGAAAGCCAGTGGGGCAGTGGAGTGACAATACCTCACTTATTTGCCTTTTTATCTGCTTGTGTCCCTTCCACTCAGAGCCCCGAAGCCAGGACAGGAGACGGCGGCAGCAGCCAATGACCCATCGCCCTACTTCAAGCAGCCTGGCCCCATCCCCAACTCCTGCTAGTTCTAACCTAGCCTCTTCACACATGGGCTCCTGCCTACTGCCCAACTCACTCAGCATATCAGGTCTGTACTCACTGCCACTGAAATCTGGATTGGTCAACCTCCTTCCTTCCCTACCTCCCAGGGTGTAGGCCAGAGTCCTGACTAGGCTTGGAGAAACCCCTCCAGCTCTGCTGCCATGTGACTTGCACCTCCTTGACTTCATGTTATGCAGGCCACTCCAGACCAGGGCCATCAGTTATCCTCCTGGATTATCCTAAATCCCTAAACTAACATCAATGCCCTTGTATAGGAAGCTGGAATTTTATGAATGTATAATAAAATAAGTTACCACTTACTGACCGTTTACTATGTGGCAGGCACTGCTCTAAGCACATTATCTTATTTAATCTTATTTTTACAGTTGAGGACCCTGAGGACTTTTCCTACCTGCTTTTATTCATACTCCCTGACTCCAGGAGCTGGGCAACATTAGACAAAACTGAAGAATGAAAACAGTATAGGCCTTTTCACCCGTCATCACCACACATGTTATGGGATCGTGTCATTCACATAGAGAGCCTAGACCATCTGCTTTCCTTTTCAGTTCTAGACCCAGCCATGTAACAGACTGGATGGGAATGATTTCTAAGGCTCCAGTCTGACATCTTCTGCCTCCCCTAGAGCCTGCTACTCCCAACCTGTTAACTCTCTTCGGTGGGTAGTCCTGAATCCACCAGTCTTGGTGCTGCTTGATCCTTAAATGCTTACACACACAACTGGGATAACACTAACAAATTCAAAGCAGTTCAGCTTGAGTGGGTTCTAAGTCAAGCTCCAAGTTGCCATTCCACCCCTTGGACCAGACTAGAGTATGCGGTGCTTCTGAACGAGGGGCAGTTTTGCACAACAGTGGACATTTGCCAATGTCTGGAGAAATTTTTGGTTGTTACAGTAAGGAGGAGGCAGGAGAAGAAATGCCATCTGCTGAGTCAAGGCCAGAGATGCTGCTAAACATCCTGAAATACACAAGGCAGCCCCCCACAACAAAGAATAATCCTGTCCAAAATGTCAACAGTACCAGTATTGAGAAACCCAGATGGAAAGAAAGTTACCTCTTCTCCATGGCCCCGTCCTGATCCCAAGTTTCCTTTGTTCCCTAGGGAGCAGCTGCTCATTCCTGTCTTCAGGAGACAAGACAGAGGCCGTCATGGTGATTGGGAAAGGTCTGCTGGGGGCTGGACCTCGGATCCCCTGTATTAGGACCCGACTGCAGGTAACATTTTGGGGTCTTCCCCAGCCCCCAGCTAACAACTCTTGGCAGAGCCCAGCAAGGCGCTGTTCACCTGGGGAGCGGGAGGGAAAATGCCCAGCACTGCTTTACATCCTTGCCCCACAGCCATAACAGGGAGCTGCTCTGATGCCTGAATGCCTGTCTGTCGAGTGCCCCCCGTCCCCTTGAGCCAGGTCTCTTGCTTGCTTCCAATCCCAGCATCCCTGCCAGATATACCCTCACCTCAGCCTGCTAGCTTTGGCTTTGCCTGCCCCTGCCCTTAGCTTCTCCTCTCTTTCTGCCCAGACCTCCCCGAGGAGACTTCCCGCCAGGAGGGGTCCCGGATTCCCCAGGTAACACATCTGGTTGCTGCTCCTAGGACCAGCTGTGCCACCCACTCCGATTCAGTCCAGATCCCCATACTAGACTGACTGAAGTTGGGTATAGGCAGAAGCTGCCTGGATGGGTGAAGCTTAAGCTGCTCTGGCAGGGGCTGAGGCAATGAAGGCTCTGAAGTAGACCTACTAATACTCCAACATCTTCCCACATCGTGCTTTTCTACTCCTCCAGATCTCGGCTGTGGTATAGCCATGAAAAGTTAAATGCTGGGTCCTTTGGCCTCCCCTAGTTAAGTAAAGCTTGGACTGTATAATCATAGACTGAACCAGAGTTTTTTAGCTATTATCCTACCTGACCCTCTCAGCTAGGCATAGTGCCCAAAAACTCAAGGTCCTAGTACCCATGCTGACCCCTATACTACACTCGTACACGTGGAAACTAGAAGGAAACCTAGAAGCAAAAACGTCCATGGAAGAATCCAGCCTCTTAGCCTCCCCCTGTCCACACAGGCTAGGCCCAGGTTGGCCCAGGGCTCACCACCGACTCGCAGAGGGATGAGAGGCTCTTCGGGCCCCACATCCCCTATCCCCCAGACCAAGGAGAGCAGTGAGCCGGAGCTGGGACCCCGCTGCACACCACGGTGAGCACCAGTGTCCAGCCCCTCATTCCACCTCTTATTCCCATTTCTGCCATTCAGGACCATTTTCTTCCTCCCCTTCTCCCTTTGACCCCCTAAAGACTAAATGTACCTCCAATAAGAATCCAGTCGCTGACTTTTTTTCCATCATGCTCTCAGTCTTCACTCCAGCAGACAAGAGAACAATTTCCAGTCAGGGCCTCAGGCACTCCTATCAGACCACTGTGCAGTGCTCAGCCTACCTAGCCTCCCCCATCTTGTCTGTCTCATGTCCCAGCCCCTGGCTAAAAGACCAGAAGAAGGGCAGAGTTTTCAACCCTGATTCCTCTCTTTTCTCTGTTGCAGGCTGCCTCAGGCCGGGCCCCCACGGCCCCGCTCCGCCCCCGCCTTTTCTCCTATTTCCTGTAGTCTGTCTGACTCCCAGTCTCGGATTTGTTATAGTGGGGGGCCCTTGGGCCAAACCGAGGTTTGTTTTGTCCCTAAATCTCCCCCATTCACTGTTTCTCCCCGGGTCTGATGACTTGACCTTCAAGCCCAGGGTATGACTCCACAGTGGGGAACACAGTGACAAATGTGCTAGTCCCCTTTTTCAGCTGCTGATTCCATGTGACAACTCTATGTAACTTCTTAGAACACTCACCACACTGTTCTGAGACACTGCAAAGCATTACCTTGAGACAGGACAAAGCAGGGACCTGCCACCCCTTCCCTCCCTCCACAGCACAAGATTTTGGGACCACAAAAAATATATATATTTTTTTATATTGGGGGGAGGGAGTAGAAAACAAAGTAGCCCCTATACTGGGTCCTATTCAGTGGCAGCTTCTTGTTCCATAGGGTTAAGGAAGACTTTGAGGAAATAAAAGTTGTTTGGAAAAATCCAGGTGTAGTTGCTTTGTATGTTGTGATGGGTAGAAGGGATGAAGTGAAGTGTGAAGGCCCCTCACACCCTCCATCTTGCCTCAGACTATGTCCTGGAACCCTAGAAAAGAGGGGGAAAGACCTGAGGTAAGGAAAATGCTGCAGCTTTCCTCTGGGGCTATCCTTTATAATCAACTCCCATCCAGCCTGTTCCCGCCCTTACAGTTCTCACCCACTGTTACAGGTTGGTTTACAAGCCCTTCATACAACCTCCCCCCATCCCACTCTTATCTATGACTTAGGTCTATAGTAGCCACCCCCAACATAAGCGCCCTGTTCCCCTGAAACAGAATTCTCTATTTCTACAACCCCTCACAAAAAAATTATGCCTAAATAAAGACCTAACAACCTTGGAAAAGTAAGGACTATTTTAAGTGAAGAGCCCAGATCCTCATACTTGGATGGCATCGTCATTACCTTTATTCCTTAGGGTGTCAGTACCTCCTTGCACCCATACTATCAATTTGGAAATTGGGAACCACATGAAGATGGGGACTGAGTTGACAGTACCCACCCCGTTCTAGCAGGGAGCAGTTTAAGGGGGAAGGGGTTAGGGCACTCGCTACTTTGTGTGGATAAAGGGGCCCAGTTCTGGACTGTATCATGCTTGGCCCAACACGTTCCGGTTTGAAGTCTCGAACCCTGCAGGCCCTGGCGCGGCCTTCCGCTCACTCACCAGGGGCTACGCGCTACAGCCCCGGACCGTTACCTGGGGCAGAGAAAGCGCCACTCTCATTCCTGCTTCTTGGGATTGTTGACGGCCACGTAGTGATAGAGAACGACAAGCAGGAAGAGCGACACGCCCAGCATGTTGGCGAAGATGGCGAGCTGCACGTCCGTGATCATGCTGAGGAGAAGAGGAGCGCCTGAGCCGCGGACCAGCGCACTCCTCGCCCAAACCAGGACCCGTCCTTGCCCGCCCTGGTCCAGTCACCGCCTATGGCTAGGGGATCGCGCCTGCGTACCTCTTACCTGATCAGCTGGGCTCGGTTCCGACGCGGTCTGGGGTCTATCTTGAGGTAGGAAACCTGAACCGGAAGTTTGCAGCGCCAATTCGGCCCCAAACCAGGCATTTCCGGTTGTGAGGCTCCGCGGGTAAGGGCTCTCTAGCCTCAGCGTCTCGCCTGCTCCCGCGGCGCGCTCGCGAGGGGCGGGGTCTTGGGTCGGGCCGAAGAGGGAGGGGCTGCCGTGTGGGTCGCGGGGCCGACGCGCGCTCCGGACGCCGCGCGGGGCAGCTGACTGCAGCTGGCGCTTCCCCGAACGCGGTTAGTGGCCCTAGGGCAACCTCGCTGGATCTAAGGAGTGGGCTAGAGTGAGGGTGCGGCGGCGGGGCCGGGCGAGGAGCTCGGCCTGAGCCTAGACGGTGCCCCCCCACTCTCCTGTGCCGGGCCCCCGCGCTGCAGCCCATCCTTCGCTTCCCGGCCCGGCCAGGTGCTTCCTTTGCGCCCTGCCCTCAGGGTCGCCTCCCTGTCACGGGCGGCGGAGAGAGGGATGAGAGGCGGTGTAGAATGGGGACTGGAGTGGGGCGGCCGGGTCCCTCTCCTTGGCGCGCCAGCCTTTCTGCCCCACAGGCGCCAAATAGAACGATCCTGCCTGTGATCTGACCGGTGCCTCCCTTAGTGGGACTCCCTCCCTCCATCCCACCCCAAGAGGTGGGCGTCGGAAATAGGGCGGACCCTCCTGGAATCAAAACCCAAACCGTGGGACTTGGGCCAAGTGGGAAATCACCCCCCGGATGTCAGGGAGGGGGGAAAGGAGGAAGGGCTGGGAGCGGCAAAAGGGGTCGTGTGGGTGGTAAGCAGAGTGGGCCTCCCAGGAGAAAAAAAGATGACAGTGGGTAGATGTCCGAGGGTCTCTCGTGAGGGGAAAGGCAGCCCGGGGCTTTACAACCCTCTGCCCAGCCCAAACCTACTCCCCCTCACTTCTTGCTTTCCCTCGGCTTCACCATAAAAGGGAACGGCACTAAGCCAGGCTGGGGCCGGGGGCTGGGCTGTTGCTCTGGAGCTGTCAGGGGTAATGGAAGCCAGTTGCTTTGCGGTAGAGGGGGGCCAGGGCTCAGGGGACGCCTCTGGTTCTCTGAGCCAAAGAAAACTACAGGAGCTGCTATGGGGCTGGAACAGCTGGGTGAGGGGGCTGACTCGCTCCCTGTGTGCACAACGAGCTAAGGGTGCACTCACTAGCCGGGAATGGGCTTCCCTGACTTGGGACCATCAGCAGTTTGTCTTCCATGCTCCAGCCCGGTGACTCCTAAACTCCATCTCTGCCTTTAGCGGTCTGTATTTCCCCGGCCTCCCCTACCTCATCACCCAGCCCCCACCCAGTATTTCCCAGAAGTTTCCTATTTAGAATCCCAAGCCCATGTTCCCTGCACATAACAAAGTGAAACCCCAGCCGTGTACTCACTCCCTCACGTGTCCCTCAGTGAGCAGTCTGTTCCCATCTCTGCTCTGGGAGAATGAGGGTCTGGGTCTTAAGGGATTACACACATTATGCTTTGCATCTCCTGGAAATTTAAAGCAGATCCAAGTGCAGCCAAACATTTAGATCTACTGTTGAAACAGAACTAGATCCTAGAAAGTACACTTTCTAGACTGTAAAGAACATGAGGGAAGACCTTGGAAGTGCTTCAGCTTCTCAAGGCTGTCCTAAAAAACCAGCTGACCCGGGTGCAAAGTAAACTAGACTCTCAGAGCTGAAGGGGGCCTTCAAGGTCATTTTATGAGGCAGGAAACTGGAGCCCAGAAGGTAATTGATTTGACCAAATTTCTACAAATGGCTAAAGACAGTGTCCCCTGATTCCTGCTCCTCTGTTCCATACTCCCTGTCAGATAGCAGACTCAATAGATTGGCCTACGGTCAGGGACAAGCGGAATAGGATTTGTTTTTTAGAATCATCCAGAAATGTCCTTCACCTCCCAGAACTTCCTGTGCCTAGTTCAGCGAGTCTTAATCAGCCTTGAATGGGTCAGTTGGCTTAGTGCCTGGATGAACTTTTTAACCAAGTTAAAAATGGTCTCCAGGGACTTCCCTGGTGGTCCAGTGGTTAAGAATCTGCCTGCCAGTGTAGGGGACATGGGTTCAATCCCTGGTCTGGTAAGATTTCACATGCTGCAGGGCAACTAAGCCTGCGTGCCACAGTTACTGAGCTTGTGTGCTGCAACTACTGAAGCCCACACACCTAGAACCCGTGCTCCGTAACCGTAAGAAGCCACCACAACGAGAAACCCTCACACCACAACAAAGAGTAACCTTTGCCTACCGCAACTAGAGAAAGCCCGAATGTAGCAACAAAGATCCAATGCAGCCAAAAATACATAAATAAAATAAGAATGGTCTCTATGACTAAGCTATGCATGTGTGCTAAGTCACTTTAGTCGTGTCCAACTCTTTGAGAGGCTATGGACAGTAGCCTGCCAGGCTCCTCTGTCCATGGGGTTCTCCAGGCAAGAATACTGGAGTGGGTTGCCATGCCCTCCTCCAGGAGATCTTCCCTACCAAGGGATCAAACCCACGTCTCTTATGGCTCCTGCATAGGCGGGTTCTCTACCACTAGCACCACCTGGGAAGCCCAGGACTAAGCTAGGAACTAACAAATCTTGAAAAAATCTTGGGTGAAAAAGCATGAGGGAACTGAGTCAGGTGAAGCCTTATCCTGGGGGGAGTTAGGGGAGAGAGAGGATGGGGGGTGACAAAGAGTGGGGAAATGTGGAGCTAGGTCTCTGTGATTAATGTGACATTTTCAAGAAGTCATGGTCAGGATTAGGCTCAGGAGTGAAAAAGCAACAAGACCTGGAAAAGAGGACTGGGTTCTGAGTCCAGGGAGGTTGGCTCCTAAATATGACACCTGTGGGAAGGGTTGGAAGGAAAAGGTAAATGTGTGTAATTGTGCCGGAGTGGACCTTTGCCTAAGAGTCCCCACAAGCTGGAATTCCCCTCTGGATTTGTATGACCCAAGGCCCAGTTCATATTATTCCCCCTTTTTTCCTCCCACCATTCAGTCTTCGGACAGAGGGCGGGTAGCCATAAAACGCTCCCTACTGCCCATGCCCCTGTTTGTCCTGGCCCCGATGTAGGAGCTCACCGCTGTCAGTGATGGTTGACTGAATGAGTTAGTCCCCTGCTGTAGCCAAGATTTCCCATTGGCACTAGACCTTTGGCAATTTCCTATCTTGGAGTGGTTATAAAATAGACCTTGTCCTACTGCCCCAGGGACGCTTAGCCTTTTTTGGTCTCAAGAATTCTCTTGCCAGTCTCTGGAAATTTATGGCTGCCTATCAATACCACCACTGCCGCCACTGCCTTCCCTGAAAACTTAGTCTCCGGTGCAGCCGCTTGTCCAACCCCTCAGGCCTCCCCAGTGAACCCAGGAATTGTCCCCCTGCCCCCCCCCCCGGCAGTGAACACAGAGCCACTGATTTCTTTGCGATCTCATAAACATTCATGTCAGTCCCTAGATTTTGGCTCCTAATTACAGGACTAAACAAAATGCAACCTACTGCCATTATATCTCAAAGCCAGCATTTTTACCTTGACACACTTAAGATACAACAGATTTTTTAACTTGAGGGGTCAGGCAAAGGCATGGGTGACAACTGGGTAGTAACAAGATGGCTGGGATGACTTCAGGTTGCCAGAGGCTGCTGAAGGGGAAGCAAGTTGGCTTCCTACCAGGGCCAGAGCCAGGGCCTAGAACTTATGTGGAGACCAGGGACAAAGCCGCAGCCTTCCAGTGAAAGTGACTTTGAAATCAGGACCTTCCGAGAGATCATTGCCTTCAAGTCTCCCTAGGTTTGGGCCCCTCACCTCTAAGGAACAGCCACAGATTTCCATTTCCAATGGTTCCAGTGTTTGCTTTCACCATCATGTCTTTTTGGCAACATTTCTGCCAGTCATCAGGATCGTATTCTGGGCCATAGGACCCCAGAGGTGCATCATTCAGAGTCACATTGACATGGTGGCACCCATTCTCATGTGTGTGCTAAGTCGCGTCAGTCGTGTCCAACTTTTTGCAACTTCTTGGACTGTAATGCACCAGGCTCCTCTGTCCATGACATTCTCCAGGCAAGAATATTGGAGGGTTGCCATGCCCTCCTCTAGGGGATCTTCCCCACCCAGGGATTGAACCATGTCTCTTATGTCTCTTGCATTTGCAGATGGGTTCTTTACCATCAGCACCACCCGGGAAGCCCTACCCATTCTCATAGTTTCCAACTATTGCCCTGCAAATGATTCTCAGAATCAAGACCCACTTTGCTAACCATCTCCTTTGGATGTTTATTTCCATCAAGATGTGTTGTTGTTGTTCAGTTGCCCAGTCATGTCCGATTCTTTGCGACCCTATGGACTGCAGCATGCCAGGCCTCCCTGTCCCTCACCCCCGGAATTTGCTCAAGTTCATGTTCATTGCATCAGTGATGCTGTCCAGCCAGCTCATCCTCTGAAGCCCTCCTCTCCTTCTGCCCTTGATCTTTCCCAGCATCAGGGACTTTTCCAATGAGTTGTCTGTTCACATCAGATGACCAAAATACTAGAGCTTCAGCTTCAGCATCAGTCCTTCCATTGACTATTCAGGGTTGATCTCCCTTAAGATTGACTGGTTTGACTGGTTTGATCTCCTTGCTATCCAAGGTACTTTCAGGAGTCTTCAGCACCACAGTTCAAAGGCATCAATTCCAAAGAACACCAAAGTGTTCTGCCTTCATTACAGTCCAGCTCTCACAACCATACATGACCACTGGGAAGTTCATAGCCTGGTTACTCTCCTCTTAAACTTGGAATGCCCAAACTAAGATCATCTTTCCTCCCTTCAAACCAGCTCCTCTTCTCAACTTTCCCATCCTGGCTCAAACCCTGGAATCTTCTCCCTTCATCTGGTCCCTCATTCCCCAGGCACTCACCAAGCAGCCACAACCTGCTATCCCAGGCTGGCATCACTTTGCAACGTAGAATTTGGAACGGACCTGAGATGACAGACAGACAGCAGACCCCCAGTGGAGTCAGGGGATTTGTTCAAAGTGATAACACTACTTAGAGGAGAAGCCGGAACCAGCATTCTTGTGCTCTAACACCCAGTCCATTGCTCTTGCTAAGAATATCTTCTTTCTGTGTGTGTATTCGCCCTCATACTAAAAACTTGTAACCCAAACTCTTAACCAGTCTTCTGAGCCTCTCTCTGATTTTTTCCACAATCGACTTTCTGACACAGAGAAGAGCTAACACTTATGTAGCATTTACCACATGTCAGGCACTATTCCAGATGCTTTACATGGATTAACTGAATCCTCACAAACCTAGGAAGGAGGGGAGTACTATTATTCCCATGTTACAGATGAGGAAACTGAGACAGACCGCTTATGCCAACCTGAAATCTCTCCCCTCCCCTTGTCTCTGTGGTTCACTTTTCCCTCCAACACGGATCAGGTTCTCTTTCTTCCAACAGCTCTTCTCTGACTCCCCGCAGCAGTCAGCTGTCCTTCTCCTCCTCTTAAGTGGAGCACAGCATCCATCTCTCTGGCCCCCTGGCCTTCTGTCCGTCCAGCCTGTGTTCGTTCTCTCTTGTGTCCTGTCCCCCAACAGGACCAGCTGCTCCTTACTGAGTCCTTCGTGGGCCTTTGCTCCCTGGGCACCTCGTCAGCACCCACACCCCGCACTCTGGCCTGCTTTCAGTTTAATACTTCTGCCTCTGTCTCCCAAGTGGCCCACCATGCAGGGAGACCTGGACAGAACCCAATGCTGAGGGCCAGATGGTGAGGGGGGCCAGCTGACAGATTCGGACATCTCACGAGGAGCCTGCCGGACAGGCTGGTGGTTGAGTCAACTTCCTTGCCTGCCTCAGAGGCTATCAGACTTGGCTCCAGGGTAGGGAGTGACTTCCTTCAGGCTAAACAGATAGGGCCCAACTCATCTCCCTGCCTCCCCTCCCCCACTCATGGCTTTCACCAAGACAAGCCTGACACCTATGATCACTTGGCCTTTGGAGTATGAAGTCTTTCTCCTCTTGCCCATGTCCTCTCCATTCCTGATAGAAGCTGCTCTCCATTGCCGGACTCCTTTCTTCCTCTGGCTTCTCTGAATTTCCTGCTGACCTCAGTGGAGTCCTTCTCCTTTTGCTCCATGGTCCAGTAGCTTTTGCTCCTCTCCTCTTTCCTCCCAAGCCACTGACCTGGGTACTATTTAGATTCTAATCTGAGCCATGCTCTTGACTTGCTGTGTTACCTTGGACAAGTTACTTTCCCACTCTGGGCCTCAATTGTCACATCTATAAAAGGAGGCAGCTGGACTAGACAGTGAGTGGCGGTTCTGTTGAGCCCCTGCAAGTTCATTCTCCCTTTTACGGCTCTCCTCTCCACCTCTCCTAGGTCTCCTCTCCCAGGGGGGACCCTGCCCTGGCCCCGGGAGAGCTGTGGCTCCAGCTCCCGTTCCCCGTCTAAACGACCAGCCCTGGGCCTCCTCCCCAGCTCTGGCCCCGGCTGTGCTCCATGTGGCCTGTCTGAGAGGCTGGCCCCAAGCCCGGCGGCAACTCCACATTTCTCTGTTTTTCCTTTTTTTTTTCTCTCTCTCTTTCCCGGAGTTAACAAGAAGCAGATGTGGCGCACGATGGTTGGAGAGGTGGGGGGAGGAAGGGGGAGGCTGGACCGCCAGCCAGACAGGGGGGGAAGGGAGGGGAGTGAGGGAGAGAGAGAGAGGCGGGAGGCCAGGGCCCGCCCCACAGCCACTCTTGCGCCTCTGAGCAGCCACAGGGGCAAAGCCCTGTCACCCCCAGGATCTGGTCACTGGGGAAAACCGACAGCAGAGACCAGAGGAGGGCCAGATGGAGCGAGGGGGTGGAGGCCCAGGAGGCGGCATCTGAGAGGGCCAGGGACCAGGCGCAGGAGGCCGGGGTGTGAGGGGGGGCACAGAGAACAAACTCCCCTCAGAAGTGGAGAAGAGGAGAGCGGAAGGAATCGAAGGAGGGACAGACAGGAGCCTGAGGAGGAAAGAGAAGGGGGAGAGGGGTCAGGCCAGGCAGCCAAGGAGGAGGCGTGTGGCTGGGGGCTGCCGGCAGGAAGCTGGGGACAGGACCTGCTGTCCCTCAGAGCAGCGGCATCCCCCCCACCCTCACTCCAGGCAGAGGCGCCAGTGGTCAGGCCAGGATGTGCCTCTGAGGGCCACCGCGGAGCGCCCCCACCATGGCCCCCGGAACCCTCTGGAGCTGCTACCTCTGCTGCCTGCTGACCACCGCTGTGGGGGCAGCCAGCTATCCTCCTCGCGGCTACAGCCTCTACACTGGGAGTGGCGGGGCCCTCAGCTCTGGGGGCACCCAGGCCCAGAGTGCCCCCCGACCTGCCAGCCGCCACAGGTAGGAGTCTGGGTCTCAGCCCAAGGCTGGAGGTAGGTGGGAGGGTGGGTGTCCTGGCCCCTGGCCCCGGATACATTCTTCTGGGCTGTCCACACTAAGGCAAAGGAAGGGGGAAGAGGAAAGCCATCCACCAGGTGCTCTTCGCATGCCCGCCTTCCTTCAGGGCCCCCTGGAGTAGATAGGTACCCCCCCACCCCCATCTAACCTCAGGGGGAATCACTTCCACGTTAGGTGCCCAGGGAAACTATCCTGAGAGCCACGGGCCAGGCCTTCCTGTAACTGGCAGCCCACACCAGCCTGGGAGTCTCAGCAGACCCCTCATCCCATGCTAGGGCTCCCTCAGCCCCATGCAGTAACCCACGCTTCCCACACCACTTCTCTGCTCCTTTCCTTTCTCCAGCGGACATGGACTGGAGGCTGGTTTTGGGGGGGTACAGAGGGGGGCCAAGAGTGTAGAACTGAGAGGCCTAGGGCGGGCAGGGCACATCAATGGCTTATTCTCTCCTTAACCCTGAGCTGGACTCCTGCCTGCTCCGACCACTCCCCTGAGGGGTGAGGAGAAGCCAGGGGATCACCAGGGAACCCGGCCAGCCAGCTCACGCAGGCTACACCAAGCTGGGGGTTGAGACAGAAAGGGACATGAATGAATGCGTGAATTCAGACGCTCCCCAGGCGCCCCAGCCATGAGGATCAACATCCCGTAGTTGTGGTTTTGCCTTCTGGGCCTCCTGTTCCCATCTTGAAAAGTCTTTATCGCCTCCTACTACAGGGAAGGTGTGGGGGGTGGGGGTAGGGGGAGCTGTCCCTGCCAAAGCCCTGGCTCCCCCTGGTCCCTAGAGGCCCTTCATCTTGCGACCCTCCCTTAGCCCCTCTGGTAGCCCCTAGGCCTCCCCATGGGATGTGTGTTTCTGGCGCTGGGACCCAGGTGGGGTTGTGCCTGCAGGAACTGGTGTGCCTATGTGGTGACCCGGACAGTGAGCTGTGTCCTTGAGGATGGAGTGGAGACCTTCATCAAGCCCGACTACCAGCCCTGTGGCTGGGGCCAGCCCCAGTGTTCCCGCAGCATCATGTGAGGATGGGTATTTGGTGGGGGTGGGCTTGGGCCACCAACCTGGGGGATCTGTACAAAGCAGGTAGCCAGGGGCAGGATCAGGGGCTTCGTTGAGAGCCATTTGAGGAGATGCTGAGGCAACTCTTTGGCTGGTGGGATACCGAGGGCAAACTCACTTGGACCACCCTGCCAGCCTTGGGAATGCGTCTTCTGGGCCTGGCCACATTCAAGGAGAGGCGTTCAAAGCTCCAGCACAGGACAAGGGGAGGAAGAATAGGGATTTGGCCTTTGGCCAACCGGCTGACAACTGTCAACTGAGCAAGGCCACATGCTGGTCAGTAAGGGGGACCCAGCCTGAGGGACAGACCTAGCCCACTAACAGCAGCCCATCTCTGAGGACAGGGGCCAGGATCACTGACAGTACAGGAGGAAGGAGTAAGGGGCCTCCCTCTGCCTCTCCCAGGTACCGCAGCTTCCTCCGTCCTCGCTACCGTGTGGCCTACAAAACGGTGACAGATATGGAATGGAGGTGCTGCCAGGGGTACGGGGGTGATGACTGTGCAGAGGGCCCTGCTCCGGCACTGGGCCCCGTACCCACCACACCGCGGCCCCGGCCCCAGCCCGCCCGCCCCAACCTCTCCGGCTCTAGTGCAGGCAGCCACCTGAGTGGACTGGGAGGGGAAGGTGAGTATGGGAGTTGCTGGGGAGAGGAATGGAGACAATGCTGGGAGAAAGCATGGGGCCAGGCTGCTATGGGGAGACCCCTGCTCCAGGACAGGGCTGGGGGCTCGGGGGTGGGGGGTAGTATGGAGAACAGAAGATAGTTAATGAGATCCCTGAGGTTCCTTTCCACACTTGAAAGCAAGAGAGAGAGAGAATGTCTGTGTGTGTGGGTGTGTGTATGTGTGTGTGAGAGAAGAGAGATTGAGTGAGACCCAGAGAAAAGGAAGGCAGAGAAAGAGAATGTGCTCGCATACGCCCACGTGTGGCCAAGATACTTCCTAGTTGGGAACAGCTGCGGGAGGAAGGGGGAATTCCTTGGAGAAGCTTGGTCCAAGGGGATAGACACTTGGGACTACAAGTCCTAGCATGCACTGCAGCTGACTACAGGTCCCAGGCGCCCCAGTGGCCTCTAGAGACTGCAGGTCCCAGAATGCAGCAGTCCCCGTTGCCCAGCACTGCGGATGTGTTGTGTTGCCTGCCAGGGAGATAGCCGTGCTGTAATTATGGAAACAGGAACTGCTGACTGACTCCTCCAACACCCAGCCAGATCCCCTGCAGCTTGCCTTGGAGTTGTGTTTGTCCCTGTGGTGGTGTGGAGAGGGGCCTCCCACATTCACATTTCACTCACCCTGAGGAAGCGATGTATTGTCAGTTCCTTTTTTTCAGCTGCAGAAACAGTTTCCATAAAGTTAAGAGGCATTCTGGATGATGGAACCATATTAAACTTGTAATTCATGGCCCAGTTAATTAACCTCTCTGGTCTTCTATCTCCCAGTCTATCAAATGGGAAGAGCTAATGGGCTTCCCTGATGGCTCAGATGGTAAACAATCTGCCTGCAGTGAGGGAGACCTGGGTTTGATTCCTGCTTTGGGTATTCCTGCTCCAGTATTCTTGCCTGGAGAATCCCATGCACAGAGTAGCCTGGCGAGCTACAGTCCATGGGGTCTCAAAGAATTGGACATGACTAAGTGACTAAAACACACAATGGTATTTGTGCAATGCAGTTGTTATAAAGGGGAAGGGGCCATGGTGCATATTTGACTTAGAGGCATTCAGTGAATGGAGTTTCTTTCCATCTTTTCTTTTTGGGGGTTTTGTTTTGCTTTTTCTTTCTTTCCATCTTTTCTTGCCCAGGTCACCCAGCTAAGGAATGGCCAAATCAGCTGGGACCTCTGCCCTCTTGCTGGAGCTGGGGAGAGAAGGTCCCTAGGAGGTAGGCACTGAACTCTGCGGTCCAGCCCCTCAGCCTTATCCCTCCCCTTTTCTACCAGGTCCTGGGGAGTCCGAGAAGGTCCAGCAGCTGGAAGAGCAGGTGCAGAGCCTGACAAAGGAGCTGCAGGGCCTTCGGGGTGTCCTGCAGGGACTGAGCGGGCGCCTGACCGAAGACGTCCAGAGGGCTGTGGAGACGGCCTTTAATGGGAGGCAGCAGCCGGCAGATGCAGCAGCCCGCCCGGGTGTGCACGAAACCCTCAATGAGATCCAGCAGCAGCTGCAACTCCTGGACAACCGTGTCTCCACCCACGACCAGGAGCTAGGCCATCTGAATAACCATCACAGCGGCAGCGGCAGGGCTCCGGACCCGACCCCGGCCCCTCCCGGCCACAGCGAGGAGCTGCTGCGGGAGCTGGAGCAGCGGCTGCAGGAGTCGTGCTCCGTGTGCCTGGCGGGGCTGGATGGCTTTCGACGGCAGCAGCAGCAAGACAGGGAGCGGCTGCGCGCGCTGGAGAAGCTACTGGCCTCCGTGGAAGAGCGGCAGCGGCACCTTGCGGGGCAGGCCCTGGGCCGCTGGGCCCCTCAGGAATGCTGCCCTCCAGAGCTGGGCCGGCGACTGGCCGAGCTGGAGCGGAGGCTGGATGTTGTGGCTGGCTCAGTGACAGTGCTGAGCGGGCGGCGAGGCACCCACCTGGGAGGAGCATCTGGGCAGGGTGGCCACCCACCAGGCTACACCAGCTTAGCATCCCGCCTCTCCCGCCTGGAGGACCGATTCAACTCTACCTTGGGCCCCTCGGAGGAACAGGAGGAGGGCTGGCTGGGGCGTCCTGGGGGGCTGGGCCACTGGCTGCCTGCTGCCCGGGGCAAACTAGAGAAGCTGGAGGGGCAGCTGGCCAATGTGAGCGGGGAGCTGGGGGGGCGGCTGAATCAGCTGGAAGAGCAGGTGGCAGGGGCAGTGCAGGCATGTGGGCAGCTCTGCTCTGGGGCCCCCGGGGAGCAGGACTCCCAGGTCAGGGAGATCCTCAGTGCCTTGGAGCGCAGGGTGCTGGACAGTGAGGGACAGCTGAGGCTGGTGGGCTCAGACCTGCACAAGCTGGGAGCAGCTGGGGAGGCCCAGCAGACCGCGCTGGAGCAACTGCAAGGGGCGGTGGGCCTGCTCCACGGTCGTGTTGATACGCTGGGCGAGACGGCTGCAGAGTTTGCACTACAGCTGAATCTCACAGCGGCACGGCTGGGCCAACTGGAGGGGCTGCTGCAGGCCCGAGGGGAGGAGGGTTGTGGCGCCTGTGGAGGTGTCCAAGAGGAACTCGGTCGCCTGCGGGATGGTGTGGAGCGCTGCTCCTGCCCGCTGTTACCTCCCCGGGGCCCTGGGGCCGGCCCTGGGGTCGGGGGACCCAGCCGTGGGCCGCTGGATGGCTTCAGTGTGTTTGGGGGCAGCTCAGGCTCAGCCCTCCAGGCCCTGCAAGGAGAGCTCTCTGAGGTCATTCTCACCTTCAGCTCCCTCAATGACTCACTGCATGAGCTGCAGACCACCGTGGAGGGCCAGGGTGCTGATCTGGCTGACCTGGGAGCCACCAAGGACCGAATCATCTCTGAGATCAATAGGCTGCAACAGGAGGCCACAGAGCACGCCACAGAGAGTGAGGAGCGCTTCCGAGGCCTGGAGGAGGGACAGGCACAGGCCGGCCAGTGCCCCAGCCTGGAGGGGCGACTGGGCCGCCTGGAGGGAGTCTGTGAGCGGCTGGACACGGTGGCTGGGGGACTGCAGGGCCTGCGTGAAGGCCTTTCCAGACACGTGGCTGGGCTCTGGGCTGGGCTACGGGAAACCAACAGCACCAGCCAGACACAGGCAGCCTTGCTGGAGAAGCTGCTGGAGGGGCAGGCCGGCCTGGGCAAGCGGCTGGGTACCCTTAATAGCTCCCTGCTGCTGCTGGAGGACCAGCTTCACCAGCTCAGCCTGAAGGACCTCACCGGTGAGCGGGCAAGAGGAGGCACTGGGGCGGGGGCTGGGGGGCAGGACCTTTTTCAAGTCTTCTCTTTCTCCTCCCCTGACCCTACAACAGCCTAGCCTTAACCTCGTTTACTTCCTCTTTGCTCTGCTCTGCATGAATCGCATACCCACCGCTGTCCCTGGGCTTGGCTTGTGCACAAGAGATGACCCAAGGTCCCAGCTCCCCACCCTCCTTGATGGCTCAGACAGGCCTGTGGGTGAAGGTGGGGTGCTGCTCTGCCACCTAGGTACCCAGCATGGGCAGCAAGGGGCCCCATCACCCATCCCTGGATCTACCACCTTCCTTGTCTTTTGGAAACTCATTTTTATGGCTCTCCTTCAACCTAGTTTTGTCACCGTAGGGCCTGCAGGTGAGGCTGGGCCACCAGGGCCTCCTGGGATGCAGGGACCCCCTGGCCCTGCTGGGCCTCCAGGACCTCCAGGCAAGGATGGACAAAAGGGGCCCATGGGGCCACCAGGTGAGCAGGCTGAGATCCTTGCTACATCCAGGGCTCCCATTCCCCTGGGCAACCCTGGGCTTGACTTCCTACTCTGAACTTGACAGAGAAGGGGGAAAAGGGTAGGGAACTGAGGCACCTACATGGCTGGCATTGACTAGGAAAGTAACTAGGAGATAGGATAGTCAGTGTGCTGGCCAGTTGACTGTGGGTGGCCTCCCTGCTGTGTTGAAGACTGTGGCTGAGCCTACAAGGTTAAAGAGAATAGATCCCATCTGTCTCCCCCATTTCTGCTTTGGGGGTCTGCAGAGCACCTGGCACAGTGGGAAAGCAGGTGTTTGCTGAGTGACTCAGCGAGAGCTGCCCTAGTTCTCACTGCTCCCTTTTCTCTCCCCACAGGTCCCCAAGGTGAACAGGGTAAGTTCCCCTCATTCAGTGCTGGAGGGAGGGGACCTGAACCAGGATTTGGAGGACAGAGGGCCTCAGGCAGCCCTGGGGGCTGGAGACTGAGCAGTAGAAGGGGGCTGCACTGAGCATCCACTCTGACACCCTCCCCCCACCCCAGGACCTGAGGGGGCACCAGCAGCCTCCGTGCCCCGGGTAGCCTTTTCAGCTGCCCTGAGCTTGCCCCGGTCTGAACCAGGCACAGTGCCCTTCGACAGAGTCCTGCTCAATGATGGGGGCTACTACGATCCAGAGACTGGTAAGCCTGGAAGTGGGCAGCTGGGCACTGGGGGAATCGGGGAGGCTATGCGGTGACATATCCCCATTCTTGCCCTTTCAGACAAGCTGGATCCTTTCATTCTCTGATTTGGGGAGACCCTGTTCTCGCCTTCATTTATTCCTTCTCACCACAACTTGGATTGAGGGGTGGGTGGGGAGGGGAAGAGCCTATCCTTCCATAGCTCTTTCTGGGGGCCTGCTATTGCCCAGGCACTGTCCTCAAGTGCTGGGGATGCGGAAATGAACAAAAACACCGACTTCCCTGCCGTCTGTGGAGCTCAGGTCCTGGTAGAAAAGACCCAGAGGGCCCCTCCGTAGTACAGTTCTGGAAGGGCTCCCGGACTCCTTCCCGGCCCCTGCCACCTGTCCCCCTCTTCACTGTCACTCTTGTCCCCAGGCGTGTTCACGGCGCCACTGGCCGGGCGCTACTTGCTGAGCGCAGTGCTGACGGGGCACCGGCACGAGAAGGTGGAGGCCGTGCTGTCCCGCTCCAACCTGGGCGTGGCCCGCATAGACTCCGGTGGCTACGAGCCCGAGGGCCTGGAGAATAAGCCGGTGGCCGAGAGCCAGCCTAGCCCGGGCGCCCTAGGCGTGTTCAGCCTCATCCTGCCGCTGCAGGTCGGGGACACGGTCTGCATCGACCTGGTCATGGGGCAGCTGGCGCACTCGGAGGAACCGCTCACCATTTTCAGCGGAGCCCTGCTCTACGGAGACCTGGAGCTCGAACAGGCGTAGACGGCGGGGTGGGGAAGCCGGGGGGACCGGGTCCCACCCGCCCGAAGTGTCTACGCGGCCAAACAGCCAGCCAGGGGCGGGATCCCCGGGGTCTCGCCTGGGACGCGGCGCCGACCCCTGGGGAGCCGCAGCAGAGGCGCCCCGAGCCGAGCGGCGTCCTCCCCATGATTGAAGTGCACCGGGTCGGGGACTCTGGGGTCCCCTCGTCCAGACCGTTGGCTTGATCGCCGTCCCTGCAGGACCCAGACTGCGGAGGGGCCCATCCTGGCACCCTCTGCTCCCCCAACTGGCCTCCAGGTCGAGTCCCTCGGCTCCAGGGCTCTCTCGAGGGGGCTCCGGCCCCCACCGCCATACTAAACTATTCAGGAATAAAGACACTTGGTTTTTCTAAAAAAAAAAAAAAAACTAAACTAAACAAGCCGTCTGCTCTACTATGTGTTCATGGGTCGACAGGAGTACAGAGGGGACGGGGTGAGGGAGCCCCGGACCAGGTTCTCGCCCTCAGCTCCGGCCGGAGTAGCTCTGCCCGCACCTGCTCTGGACGCGCGAGAGCGAAGCGCGTCCGCCGCTTAGAGCCCCAGTCAGGCCCTCCTCCTGGTCGCGCCCTTTCCACCCGAGTCCGCCAGAGGGCGCCGGGACCCGAGACCTCCGCGCCGCTGGGCGGGGTCTCCCGTCACGTGACCTTCGCGGCCCACCTTGCGTGCCCCGGCTGCTCCGCGGCAGAGGCGAGGCCTCGGCCTCGGATTGGCCCGACCTCGGATTGGCCCGACCTCGGGGGCGGGGCGGGGCAGCCGGGACAGCGCGAGTCGCGGCTGGGGATGCTTGCGGGTCAAGCCGCAGCTGCGAGGCCCGACTCAACCCCGCGGGCCTGGGGTCTGGAGAGAGATCTGCTGGTGCGGGAGCGGGCGGGGCATGGGATGCTCTTCTGCTGTACTTTCTCTTGGCGTTCAGGAGGTTGCCTAGTTACGCTTTAGAGAGCTTTGCATCAGCTCAGAGTTCGTCTGACAAGTGAGGAAACTGAGGGCAAGAAGTGGAAGACGTATCATCTCCTGGGCCACGCAGATTGCCAAGGAGAGACCGGGTACCGAGACCTCGGGGTCTGCGCTCCCAGGTCTGCTGGAGTGGGTGGTCGTGGGGAGCAAGGGCCCCGCTCCGTCCCCTGCACCCCACGGCACCCCTCGCCGCCGCCGGAGGCTCCCTGGAGGAGGAGCTCCGAACGCGGAGGAGGAGCCAGACTCTGGGAGCCGGGACACCATTCACCTGGATAGGAGGCAGAACCAGGGAGGAACCCGTCAGCCAGGTGGGCAGAAAGCTCCGGGAGCAGCCTCATGGAAGAGAAACAGATTCTGTGCGTGGGGCTAGTGGTGCTGGACATCATCAATGTGATGGACAAATACCCAGAGGAGGACACGGACAGCAGGTAGGGGCGCCCGGGCCCCTTGGTGACCCCAGGGGCCGCTGCAGCCCCGCGTTGTGCCAGGCGGCCACGACTGCAGGGATGCGAAGCCGGGGCCCCGCAGCGAGGCTGTGAGTCGCCTTGGGAGCTGGTGCCTCATGCCCTCTGCCGGGGACCTGGGGAAAGAATTGAGGCCTTTAGTATTAAGCTCCAGGCTTTGGATAGCATTGTGTTCTCCACTTCGCATTTCCAATCCTGGGACCTGTCAGACACTATTATCTCCATTTTACCAAGTAGACTAAGCAAGTAGAGACCCTGAGAGACACAGTGACTTAACAGAAGGGCATACAGCTAGGAAGGTGCAAAAGCAGTGCCTTCGTTTTTAACGAGACCTGTGCACGTGCCTATCACCAGCATTTACTTCTAATTTATTTACCACTTATAGATCTCATCTGTTTCTTTTAAACAGTGTTTTCAAGGTAGCTTACAAAAAGAAGTATGTGCAGTTAGACGGTTCAAAAACATTGAAAACCATGGTCTTTGAGCTGCTTTGTAGCTCAGGGCTTGCTGGCACTGCAGGCAAATTTGGAGATGCTATGAGTTATGGTCTAGCTGGTTCATGAGCCATACAGACTTTTTTCTTGTGCTGAATTCCAAAAGGAGTTTACCAGAAGTCCTTTTTACAGTACTTGGTGAACAACATAGTGGAAAACACCCTTCATGGTTGTCTGGTGGAAGTTGAAGAGTCATTTGTTGGTTCCTGTATTTACTCTTGATAAGAACCGCACCATTACACTGTCATCCCAAGACACTCCAATGCAGTGGAATCTGGGACTTTCTCTTGGGGTAGTCTAGTGCTCAGAATACAGAGAAGAATTGCCTCTTGGCTCTCAGTTGTCTCAGCCAAGAACTGGACAAAAGGTGCGTTCAAGATTGAGCTCAGAAAGACACTACAGTGCCAGTAACTATGAGGCTCACTGAGGGGAGAGCGCTAGGAGCTCTTCAGGCCTTGGGTCCATAAAGCACTATCACAGGCGTTATTACATGCTTTCCTTAGAGCAGCCCACGGGAAGCATGTGAGGATCAGTCCCGTTCTCTCTTTATAGATGAGGAAGCTAAGGATTTGGAGAAATGAGACAGTTTTTGTAAGAGGTCACATAATTAAGGAGTGGCGGAGCAGTAGTAAAACTCACGTGTCCTAATTCTAGGTCTCCAGCCCTCTACCCTCTCAGGTGCTCCCTGTTGCTTTGCTGCTGCCCATCTCATGGAGGTGACCCTTTGCTTTGGGCTGCTTCGTTTGCCAGACGTTAGAGCCCCTGGCAAAGGGTGAAGGGACAGTGGGGCCTGGGCACAAGGGTGTGCTGCTGTATGGACCTCACCCACCTACCAAGGTCAAGCCGGCCCCAGGACTTGGTACATGGTGAGGGATAGGCTTACTCTCAGGAGAACGGTGAATTCTAGGGCTACAGGTTCTCCACAAACTGTGGGGGACCTCGGGGGAACCCAGAGTGCCTGCTCCACTAGAGCTGAGTCCCAGTCCCTTTAAGCTTGCTTGTCAGGAGGCTGGGACCAGAGCCTGCTAGTCCCCCTGATGGGGGCCAGTTCTGAAGGTGGGCACTAAGCGAGGTGCCTCTCTGAAGGGACCCTTCCCATGTCCTCCACGCCCCCTGCCCTTCAGGGGGTGCCTCCCCATCCCCCAGACCCATGGTTCTGCTCCTCTGCGGAGCAGTTTGCTTGTCTTCAGGGCCTCTCTCCCATGCACCCATCCCATCCAGCCCAGCTCCTGGACTCTATTGTGCCTCCCAGATGGGCAGACCTGAGTGGGGACCCAGGCCTTCCTAGCGTCTCAGCCCCTCCTGTCCCAGGCTCTCTCCCTGGTCAGCGGAGAACTCTCAGGAGGTGCCACCTGGAACTCGGCCAGACCCCTGAGGAATGGCATGGCCTCTCAGAGTCCAAGCCTAAAGGGCCTTCCAGAAAGCATCTTCATGCTCAGCAGAGCGTTTCTGCACAGAAAGCTGGGCGTCCGTGTGACTTTGAAGGGTTTCCACAGAGTAAAGTTATAGCCCCTTTCTCTGAAACCTCCTCAGGCTGGGACCCAGTTAAAAATACAAAGTATTTGGAGTGGTTTGGGGTCAGGAAACCTGAGTTCTGGTATCAGCACTGTGCTTAACTGTTGGTGTGACTCTGAGCAAATCCAGTCCCTCCAGGCTTCTCCTCTCTTCACAGCAGGAAAATTTCTCTAAAGCTCATAGCTTGAGAAATGTTGGATCCTTTACAGATTAGTATCCTTCTTTCTCATGGGATCATGGCCCCCTTTTCCAAAGGCTAAAGGGAACTTGTGTTAAGTTTTGTGTACAAATAGACCTTAGTCTAAAAATTCTACTTCATTTATTTCTCTTAATTAGTGGTTCTTTGGTGCTTGTTCCCCTTATGGTAAGCTACCGCAGTTATTATTGTTATCCTTTTTGAAACTGGAAGAATAGAAATAACAGCCTGCACTGTTTACCTCACAGTATTATTGGAACACAAATGAAAAATCATTCCAGTGCTTTGACTGTATATGCGTGAGTTATCATTTTTGTTGTTGATGATGACAGCCCATCAGGTGTATCCTGACTTAGTTTCCTTTTGTTAGATTTTCAGTAAAGATGGAAAAAAAAACAAAGGAAAATAAAAGGCAACTATGTGCTGGAATGGATGTGTTAACTAACCTTATTGTAGTAATCATTTCACAGTATACACATATATCTTAAACTTACAGAATGTTATATGTCAATTACATCTCAATAAAGCTGAAAAAAAGAAAAACAAAGATGGAGAAACACTTGTCTTCACTCAACAGTCTTTTTTAACTTTTGACAAGTAAAAGTTACCATGCAACCCCCCCTCCTCCCCACCTTCTTAAATAATCATAGTGTCCAGGTTTGCTTCTTGTCTTAATCATTTTAGTCTAAGTTATTAGACTTAAAGCATCCAGGCTGGCCTGGATGCTTTCTGAGGGGGACCTCCTGGCCTTTTCATTCTGGCAGCCCCACCCAGGGCTCAGTCTGCTGGAGCTGCAGGGACCCTCCTTGTGTTTTGCAGGTGCTTGTCCCAGAGATGGCAGCGTGGGGGCAACGCATCCAACTCCTGCACCGTCCTCTCTCTGCTTGGAGCCCCCTGCGCCTTCATGGGCTCGCTGGCCCCAGGCCACGTTGCCGAGTGAGTGGTGGGAGCAGGGAAGGGCGGCCCTCAGGGTGGGGGGAGAAGGAAGCCTTGGCCCTGGGTGGACAGTCTCTGAGAAATGGTTTGTGACCTCCAGAAATGGGTGGTGGTGCGGGGTGGGGGGGGGGCAGTCGGGAAGTGGAGGACCAGCATCCCAGACTCTCCCTGGTGTGGCTTATCTGCTGCTCAGTCATTAATGTTGCTCTTGTTAAGGTTTCATTTTCACAGCCTGTTTCCTTGGCCACTCCCTGAAGCCTGCTTCAGCTTCCCACCTTCTTCCTTGCTTCCAACAGACTGTCTGCGGTGGATGTGACTTTGCCCTTCTCATGTTCCTTGTCCTGCCTGTGCTTGTGGCAGAAGGCAGTTAGGGACATGCTATACCCACCCTCCCTTCGGGATGTCCTGCATCCGTGGTCCCAAGGTCCAGGCCCACAGTTTCTTCCTTAACTGAGGGGGCAGGGCCAGTGTTTGTGTCCCTGTTGTTCACTGAAGCAGTGAGAGCTCCCTGCCCAAGGACACCCCAATGCCACGTGCTAAAACTGGGCCCAGACCCATGCTTCCATCGGCCAGAAGGCTGCCACCCATAGTGGCCCATGCACTTGCTCTGTGTTGGCTGCTGCAGGGCCAAGAGCCCTTTGACCCCTGGCACTGCCGACTCAGCAAGCACTTATCAGGAGGTGAGGCCCACACTTTGCCCACTGTGGGCACAGGGGCAGGCTGCCAGTTTGTTGGCCTGAAAAGTATAGCCCTTTGAACACTGTTAGAGCCCAGCCCCAAGTTGCAGCCAGGTTCCCTTCCCTAGGAACTGGCATGGAGCAAATAATGGGGCTAGAGCCTGCCCTCTGGAGTGGGACAGAGGGACCCAGAGCCAACAGCCACTTACTTGCCAACCCTCTTCAGCAGCTGCCTTTCCTCCCAGCTAGAGCGAGACCAGGCCCCTTGCTCTGGGTGGTGGGCCCGACTTTGAGTAGCAGTCATGCTGATAAGTGTGCCATTCCAAATTCTCCCCACATGCTCAACAAATACTGCGTGAGCACCTACCATATGCCTGGCACTGTGGGGACAAAAAGTTATTTGGCAAACCAAATCATATTTTCCATCCATGCAGTGGAAAAGTGTTAGTCAGTCATGTTCAACTCTGCAACCCCGCAGATGGTAGTCCCCCAGGCTCCTCTGTCCATGGAATTCTCCAGGCAAGAATACTGGAGTAAGTTGCCATGCCATTCTCCAGGGGATCTTCCCCACCCAGGGATTGAACCCAGGCCTCCTGCATTGCAGGCAGATTCTTTACCATCTAAGCCACCTGGGAAAGCTACTGTTTAAAGGATCCTTAAGGTGTAACACAAAGAATAATGCCCTGATATGGTAAACTTTATACCAATCTGTATCGTCCAGCTTTGCTGTTGCTGAAAGTGGGGTCCAGTCATAGGGAGAAAGGCCAGGATGGTGGCTACACTACTGGGTGTAGTTGCCAGCTCCTGATGACAGGACTCTGCATTTCCAAAGAGCTGGGAGGGGTGGGGTGGTCTCCTTGTTCTGCTGGTGCAGTCTTCCCGAGGGACGGCCCCCACAACTCATTCTGATCAGAGGGGATTCTGAGCAGGAGTTCTGGACCCATACTGAGGGGCCTCAGGCACTGGGAGGGATCACCATGCTGTGGAAGGTAAGGGCAGTGAGCGGGCCCCCCGGCCCCCACCAAGGCAGCACCACCTCCGGGCTGTGCATCGTGAAGGCAGGTGTGGAATGAAAGCAATCACATGAGGACGGGAAGGACTTCCAAAAGAGGAGTACGGGGGGATGGGCAAGCAGAGGGAACCAGGAGACAAAGTTCAGTTCAGTTGCTCAGTCGTGTCTGACTCTTTGCGACCCATGGACTGAAGCATGCCAGGCCTCCCTGTCCATCACCAACCCCCGGAGCCTACTGAAATTCATGTCCATTGTGTTGGTGATGCCATCCAACCATCTCATCCTCTGTCATCCCCTTCTCCTCCCACCTTCAATCTTTCCCAGCATCAAGGTCTTTTCAAATGAGTTGGTTCTTCACATCACATGGCTGAAATATTGGAGTTTTAGATTCAGCATCAGTCCTTCCAGTGAATATTCAGGACTGATTTCCTTTAGGATGGGCTGGTTGGGTCTCCTTGCAGTCCAAGGGACTCTCAAGACTCTTCAACACCACAGTTCAAAATCATCCATTCTTCGGCGCTCAGCTTTCTTTATACTCCAACTCTCACATCCATACATGACTACTGGAAAAACCATAGCTTTGACTAGACAGTCCTTTGTTGATAAAGTAATCTCTCTGCTTTTTAATATGCTGTCTAGGTTAGTCATAGCTTTTCTTCCAAGGTGCAAGTATCTTTTAATCTCATGGCTGCAGTCACCATCTGCAGTGATTTTGGAGCCCCCCAAAATAAAGTCTCTCATTATTTCCATTGTTTCCCATCTATTTGCCATGAAGTGATGGGACTGGATGCCATGATGTTAGTTTTCTGAATGTTGAGTTTTAAGCCAACTTTTTCACTCTCCTCCTCTTTCACTTTCTTTTCTCCCCTCGCCCCCTTTTTTCCTCTTTCACTTTCATCAGCAGGCTCTTTAGTTCTTCACTTTCTGCCATAATGGTGGTGTCATCTGCATATCTAAGGCTATTGATATTTCTCCCAACAATCTTGATTCCAGCTTGTGCTTCATCCAGCCCAGCGTTTCTCATGAGGTACTCTGCGTATAAGTTAAATGAGCACAGTGACAATATACAGCCTTGATGTACTCCTTTTCCTATTTGGAACCAGTCTATTGTTCCATGTCCAGTTCTAACTGTTGCTTCTTGACCTGCATACAGATTTCTCAGGAGGCAGGTCAGGTGGTCTTGTATTCCCATCTCTTTCAGAATTTTCCAGTTTGTTGTGATCCACACAGTCAAAGGCTTTGGTGTAGTCAATAAAGCAGAAATAGATGTTTTTCTGGAACTCTCTTGCTTTTTTTGATGATCCAATGGATGTTGGCAATTTGGTTCCTCTGCCTTTTCTAAATTCAGCTTAAACATCTAGAAGTTCACGGTTCACATAACGTTGAAGCTTGGCTTGGAGAATTTTGAGCATTACTTTGCTAGCGTGTGAGATGAGTGCAATCGTGCGGTAGCTTGAGCATTCTTTGGCATTGCCTTTCTTTGGGATTGGAATGAAAACTGACCTTTTCCAGTCCTGTGGCCACTGCTGAGTTATCCAGATTTCCTGGCATATTTAGTGCAGCACTTTCACAGCATCATCTTTTAGGATTTGAAATAGCTCAACTGGAATTCCGGGGAACAAAGTATCACCTTGTAATTATTAATACTGCCTTGCCTTCAACGGTGCAGGCCACAGTGCCCTCACCTGCTTGGTTCAAATAGGGTACATATCCTCAGTCCCCAAATCCACCCCATTTAGTGAAATCTTTCCTGCTTGAATCAGACTGAAGGCCAGGGTCAGTCAGGACCTAAAAGAATGTCCATGAGGATTTTCCACCCTGAGCTCTGGCCATGCTCTCCCACCTCTCCTGCCCGCCCCCCAAGCCTGTGACGAACCCCAGTCCCTTCCTAGCCTCTCTGCTTGCACCCCAGGGTCCCCAGTGGCCCCACCACCTACCCTCTAATCCCCAAACCCCCGCCGAACTGGGCCTCCCCGGGTTACTCCGCCCTGGCAGTTTTGTCCTGGATGACCTTCGCCGCTATTCTGTGGACCTCCGCTACATGGTCTTTCAGACCACGGGCTCCGTCCCCATCTCTACAGTCATCATCAGCGAGGCCAGCGGTAGCCGCACCATCCTACATGCCTACAGGTTTGTACGCCTGTCTGCACCCTGCCAGCTGCTGCTGCCACCATCACTCAGCCCCCAGAGCAGGACCCTCCTCTCCAATGCCTGTGTGCTCCCCACTGGAAGCATCGCTCCCCACTGGAAGGTCTGGAAGCCCCGGGCCACTTGGAGTCTCTAATCTGTGTCTCCTTGCCCTTCCCTTGGCTCTGGCTTCCTCCACCAAGCTTCCTGGTGGCTGACTTCAGGCAGCGGGGCGTGGACGTGTCTCAGGTGGCCTGGCAGAGCAGAGGGGAGACCCCGTGCTCTTGTTGCATCGTCAACAACTCCAATGGCTCCCGTACCATTGTACTCTACGACACGTAAGGCCCCCTGGCCTGGCCCGCCATAGCCCACCAATCAGCCTCCTCACTTGCCACGCAGGCATCCCAGTTGCCTGCCCTTTGTGGCCTCCCTCTTTGTACCGAAATTGTCCCTATGCCATACTGTTCAGTGATTTTGGAATTGTTTTCAATTAGGGGACAAGTGAGGTGGGAAGGGGTGAGCTTTGCTCTGCCTGGAGACTTAGCCTTGGTCAACACCAAGAAAGGGCAGGCAGACCTATACAAAATATAATTTGTGATGTGATTCCTCCATAATTAGCCAATCAGAAGCCTGGGTGTGGGGGTGGGTAAGTCGTTCTGAGAGCAGGGGGATGGGAGATGTGATTCAAACCATCTTGATCCCTGAAGGGGGCACGCTGGAGTTTCCAGGGTTGCCAGCCTGCAGCATGGCACCAGGAGCTGGGGTTTGGGTATTCAAAAAAGATGAGCCACTCCCAAGGGTCCAGCATAATGAGGCTAGACCAAATGCCACATACCATCCACAGCCATTGCTGAAAGAGGGAAGAGGGACATTGGGTCAGCAGATAAGGGCCATCTGATGATTTGCTAACCTGGTAGGGGGGTTCATTTTAGGGTCCCAGGCTGCCAGGGAGAGACATCTCTCCCAGATTCCCTCCTGAAAAATCTCAGAGGTTTAGTTTCCTGAGAACCTAGTGTGTGTGTGCCAGGTACTCTTTTAGGGCTGAGATGGCCCAAGCCCAACTGCCCTGGGGTTCCGGCTGACCCTACCGCCTAGCATAACCACTGGGTCTGGGGGAGGGGCAGTCATTCTAGGACAAGATTTGTAACCAGTGGCCCTGGGCTCTTTGTGTCCCAACGAATGAGTGGGTAGGCATACACACGCTAAAGGCAATCTTCCCATTGGGCAACGCTTGGCCATCTGCCCATTAAGCAACACTCTATAGCAACTTTGATCAGGGACACAATATGGGTATTCACAGGAAGGGAGGGACAGAAGCTCCAAGGAGAACTGTCTGTTGCCTACTGGCCTCGGTCCAGGCATATCCACGCACGTTATCTCCAGCTGCAGCAGGCCTGTTAGGCTAGGGGTCAGCCCCCTTTATCAATGGGGAAGCACCTCGGAAGGGACACAGTTAGGCAGCTAGTTAAATCGAGGGAGGATTCAGTGCAGAACAGGGATGGGAGAACACTGGCTGTGTGTAGGTCTCTGGCTAAGGAAGATCAACGCAGACCCTTCCCAGGTTTCCACACCTAAGTCAGCTAAAAATAAATTCATCCTCAAGCACCAACCTTGATCTCAGGATCATAACATGGAGCTGCCAAACTCAGGACAGTGGTGCTGACACTGCTGGGGCAGCCAGAAGTGAGTAGGACCAGACCTGAGTTCTGGGAAGAATGGGGTCCCCTTTGTAGTTTCCCGGGACACTGCATGCTGGGAGTTGTGCGGGCTGCTGGCAAGAGGAATTCTGGGAATTGTAGTCCCTGGTGCTGTTAGAGCATTTGGGAGATGTGGTCTCCAAAGTATGTAGATTGGCCCCTTACTGGACAAATGCGGTGGATGAATTTGCCTTTAGATAGTATCACAGCCTCAAACACAGGAAGGGGCACTCTAGGAAACTGCCTCCAGTCCCCTGTCTGGATGGAGCTCAGTGGGGTAAGGAGTGGTCTCAAGTTTAGCCTGAAACAGGGTCTGTTCCAGGGCTGAGCCTCAGAGGCGTGTGCTATAGATCCAGCTTCCTGCCATGCTGCAGGCAGTGCCAGGCATAGGGGCCCTAGCAACGAGTTAGAGATCCTGGCTCTGGCTGACCTCACCTTGCACCTTCTCTGTCCTCTGACTCAGGAACCTGCCAGATGTGTCTGCTAAAGACTTTGAGAAGGTTGAGCTGACCCGGTTCAAGTGGATCCACATTGAGGCAAGCCCTGCCCTACCTGTGTTTTGAGGGCCTCGACCTTCCAGCCCCTCTGCATGTTCTGCCTCCTTGGTTTTCAAACCATGGGGTTCCTTAGAGATAAATGAGCCCAGCACTGCCCAACCCATCCCCTCGCCATCCTCATTTATGTTTTCAGGTGGGCAACTGAGGCTCAGAAAGATTCAGTGATGTCCTCAAGATCACACAGCAGGATACAGGAACCAGAAGCGGGAGGCTGGCTCTAGGCAAAGTCTGGTGCTTTCTGTGTTACAGGCTGACCCACCTCCTCCAGACTCAGCCTCTGGCAGGAGCCAGGCCATGGGAGACCTGATCTGTTAACTCTGGGGAAGGCAGGAATGAGAGGCCCCAACCCAGCTCCCAAATAAAGGGAACTAGAGTCTTCATTCCAAGAGAAGTTTTGGAGTCTAGATGGAAGGAGATCTTGAGATCCTGAGTTCTAGTTCTAGCTCTGTCATTTAATTTATTGTAGTCCTTAGGAGAGTCTCTCTCTTTTTTGGTCACACTGTGTGCATATCGGACCTTAGTTCCCTGACTAGGAATTGAACCCATGTCCCTTGCATTGGGAGTGCTGAGTCTTAACCACTAGACTGCCAGGGAAGTCCCAGGAAAGTCTCTTTTATTCTTTAGTCTTCTCATCTGTGAAATGGGAGGGCTGGTTGATAAGGTCTCCAAGGTCCATAACAGCATTGGAATTCTGAGATTTAGGATGAGTTCCAGCCCAGAAGCCCTGGCCCATCTCCCCCTATCACCCATAGTTCCAGCAGGAAGGGAAGGATGAGCCCGGCTGGTCCTGAGCTGCCTGCCCTACCCTGTTCTGCTTCAGGGCCGGAATGCATCAGAGCAGGTGAAGATGCTGCAGCGGATAGAACAGCACAATGCCAGGCAGCCTCCAGAGGGCAAGATCCAGGTGTCCGTGGAGGTGGAGAAGCCGCGTGAGGAGCTGTACCAGCTGTTTGGTTATGGAGATGTGGTAAGTGTCCCCTGCAGCACCCACCCCCCACCCCACACACTCCCCCCAGCTCCCAGCCACATCCAGCTTAATTTGGTTCTTAAATGGAGTCTGAGTATTCCCTTGTCCTGCCTTTCACACATGGTGATGTTGGCAGGTGGGGGCAAAGCAAAGAGACAGACTCCCTGCTTTGGGCTCTTGCACAGACCTCAACAGTAAGCAGCAGTAGAATTTCTCCACGCCAGGGGGCTCATGGGTATGTTCAGAGGGACTGGACAAGGCCAGGACAGCCAGCCACAGGGCCAGCCTCTCCTCAGTGGGCCTCCTGACTTTTCCTCTTATCAAATGACAGGATGGCACCATTCTCCAAGGTGCCCTCCAGCTATGGGTTGGGAGCCACTAGGGGGTGAGGGAGGATGGGAAGGGGACTTGCCCATGTAAACTTGGAACATAAATGGAATCTGGGTGGTAATCCTAGCACCATAGTGAAGCAGGTTGGGCTCTTGGCTGCACATTAAAAAATGTGGATGCCTGAACCCCACCCTCATTTTTTTTTCCCCCAATTTGGTTGATAGAGGTGGAGCCTGAAGTATTTTTTAATAAAACTCCTTGGTGATTCTAATGTGTAGCTGGTGTTAAGAAAGCTCTAGAACCCCCCAGCCCTTTGTTTTAAAGATGAAGAAATCAGAGGGCACAGTTGTATGAGGAAAGCCAAACAAAACAAAACCCCTCCCGAGAGCTGTGATTTAACCCTCTCATGGTAGACTGCACCCCAAGATGGCGCTCAAGACCCGCCCTGGGTTTTCAATTGTGAGGCGATTCGTTGATCTGGGACTTTTGTGTCACAGCTTACATGGCTGCTTTTCCAGCATATCTTGAGCGAGTGAGAAAACCTTTTGTGAGGTACAGCGGGACGCTACCTGAGGGCTTAGGCGGCCATGTTGGAGGAGCAGTGTTATAATATCAATGCCAGGTGGTATGGGACAGCTGGGGCTAGAGCTCAGGTGACCATCAGCCTCTCTTCCACTGCCCACAGGTGTTTGTCAGCAAAGATGTGGCCAAGCACTTCGGGTTCCGGTCAGCAGAGGAGGCCCTGAGGGGCCTGTTTAGCCGCGTGAGGAAGGGGTGAGCTCGCAGAAGTCAGGCCATGCCCCTGTGCGGGTGTGAGGAGTGAGGGAGCCTGGCATCCATGGTCTGCCCCGGGAGGGGGACGAGGCTGGGGCCAGGGCTGGGCTAACAGCTCGCTGAGAGGAGGGTGTCGCAGGGCCACACTGGTCTGTGCCTGGGCGGAGGAGGGCGCCGACGCGCTGGGCCCTGATGGACGGCTGCTCCACTCGGACGCTTTCCCACCGCCCCGCGTGGTGGACACTCTGGGGGCCGGAGACACCTTCAACGCGGCGGTCATCTTCAGCCTGTCCCAGGGTGAGTACCCCAGCAGGAGGCACAGGGCTGGGGCCTGCCCCTGTCCCGAAGACCCAGCTGACCTGGCCACTCATCCCTCTGTCCAGGGAAGAGCATGCAGGAGGCGCTGAGGTTCGGCTGCCAGGTGGCCGGCAAGAAGTGTGGTCTGCAGGGTTTTGATGGCATCGTATGAGTGCCCTGTGGCAGCAGACACCGGCTCACACCCTGCCCCTGGCTGGCGTCACTAGCTTCTGTTGCCTTTTCCTCTGAGGCCAGTATGGCATCAGGCTGCCCTACTTCCTGGGCCGATCCAGGCTGCGGGAGGGCTCCACCTGTGACCTGGCATCTCACTTGGCAGAGTCGCAGAGCAAATAAATCTTCCCAGAGCCAGCTTCCTCCTGGCAGTCTGTGAGTCTTCAATGACTGAGCTGCTCTGGCTGGGGATTCTAGAGGTTTTGATCCAACAATCCTTTGCCCTCTTTTTCTCTATTCCCCAAATTCACCTCTTGTCCAGGCCCAGAGGAGGGCCCGTGGAGACCAGAGCAGCAGGAAGTGAGCCAGGCTTGCCATGAGCTGTGCCCTTGCTGGAGGCCCAGGTCTTCCTGGTGAAGAGCAGCCACCAGTGTGGGTGTCAGTGCCCAGGAGGCAGGGATAGAGGGCCTGACTGACTTGGAGCCTTCCTAGTGGGAGGGGAGACATAACCCCTTGCACCCCAGGGAGTCTTCCCAATAACCACAAGTCACGAGACAAGCTCCTCTGGGCGCTGGTGCTGTCACAAGACTCCAGTGGCCACAAGCATGTCCACGTGGCTGAGCCAACCTGAGAGGCCAGCAGGCAGGGAGCCTACTCTGTGGTTTGGTGGAGCAATCCAAAAATATCTCCCCAGTAACTGCCCCCAAGCCCCACCCTGCAAGTTGCCTTGAAGTCAAGATGGTGCCTCGGCCACAAACGTGACCCAGAATACAGCGGTGCCTTCCCTGGGAGAGACCCAGATGAAGGCATGTGGGAATCAGCAAGTGTCCATATGGGCGTTGGGCAGCAGGGTGAGGCCATAGAATGTGATCAAAGGTGTGGGTTTTAGGGTCAGACAGACCTGAATTCAAATTGGCCACTAGTTAGCTACGTCACCTTAGGAACAGGCTTCCCTGATAGCTCAGTTGGTAAAGAATCTGCCTGCAATGCAGGAGACCCCGGTTCGATTCCTGGGTTGGGAAGATCCCCTGGAGAAGGGAAAAGCACTCCAGTATTCTGGCCTGGAGAATTCCATGGACCGTATGGGGTCGCAAAGAATAGGACACGACTGAGCAACTTTCACTTTCACCTTGGGTATGTTACTGAATTCCATCTTCCCCAATTTCCTCATCTGTCAAATGGAGATCATTCCGCCTGGTCATACAATTATGCTGAGGATGAAATCACAATCTATAAAATGCCCAGCATGATGCCCGGTGTGCACTAGGCACTCTGTAAATGGCAGTTATTATTAATATTTTCGGGGGTGGGGAGCAGATACAGGGTGATGGAGCAGATCTGCCCTGAATATAGGAGGGTGCGTCAGCAGTTGGGCCCTGGGGAGAGGCTGAGCTCCCTTCCCCGGTTGTCTGCAGCTGGCCGTGGCCTAGTGCTGAACTCTTCTGTGTCTCATCTGGGAACACTGGGTAAACTGAATTCCTGCCCTCCCAAGAGGCCTGTTCAGTCCCTGACCCCTGCAGTCTGAGGCCAGGGCACGCTGGGCCAGAGGATCGATGGCCCAGGGGGATGGGTTCATTCAGTTCTTTATTGGTCATCTGGGCCCTAAAGCTGCCCTTCAACTTAGGGTCTCCCTGAACTGCATAGACTGAACTGAACTGCACAAAAAGACCTACCACCTACTGAGGCCAACGAGGGGGCACAGAGGTGGTCGTCATCCTAATATACACACCCTACTCTTAGAGCTTATGTTCCAGCACTGAGACTACTAGTGGTGCAAACCTGTACCCTCAAGGTTTACATCTCACTATTCTCCAGCTGAATAGCATGAACCTCAAGCTCATTTGGGGTGTTCTTAGACCCCAGTGTTTCTCCTAGAAGTTCTTCTGCTCTCCCTCCAGCATCCCCAGTCTCTACCTGTCCCCCAACCTCCCCTCCAGGGCCTGGGGCTTCTCTTAAAGCATCAGCCTGTCCCCCAGCCTCCTGTACAGGCTCCAAGAACTCCCTTCTGGCCTCTGCCTGTCCTCCAGCTGCTTCTCCAGGACTCAGGGCTTCATGTGCTTCTTGTCTCGATGGGCTTTTAGCCAACAGAGGCTGCATCCCAACATCTTGTGGCTCTGAAGGCTCTTTGGGCTCTGTGTGCCTCGGAGCCTCTCCAGGGAAGTTGACAAGCTCTGCAGGGGTCATAAGCCCATCCCCATTCAGGTCCTGAGTCTCCAGCACCTTGTCTACTACGAGGATCACCTGTGGAAGAGTCTGTAGTGACTGGAGATGCTCCCAGGAACCCTGACCCTCCCCCACACACCCTGCATCCCTGCCATGCAGGCTCTGAGCCCTCCTTTTACAGGGGATTCACTAAAAAAATTTAAAAAGTCATGAAGAGAAAAACAAAAGCAGACGTCCCTGGTGGCTCAGTGGTTAAGAATCCCCCTGCCAATGAAGGGGACATGGGTTCAAGCCCTGGTCCAGGAAGATTCCACATGCCTGGGGGTAACTAAGCCCACACACCACAACTACTGAAGCCTGTGCACCCTAGGCAGTGCTCTGCGACAAGAGAAGCCACCGCAATGAGAAACCCAAAGCCCACAACTGGAGAGTAGCCCCTACTTGCCACAACTAGAGAAAGCTCGTCTACAGCAATGAAGACCCAGTGAAGCCAAAAATAAATAAAATTAAAAACCCCAAAGCCCCAAGGAGCTGGGTCTTCTTCATGGAGAAGAATAAGGGCTTACCGGGTTGGTGGTGGGAGAGTCAGAAGCTCCAGGGGCCAGAGCGGCTGTCAACATGGACAGCAGCTCCAGGCCATCCAGCTGTCCACTCTGGTCATAGTCGTGGAGTGCGAAGAGGTAGAGGAGAACTAAGGAAGAGAAGCTGGATCAGAAGAGGCATCAGGGAACAGCTGGATCAGGCAGGAGTCACGGGATGGCCCGATGTCAGTCCCAGCTCTGGTTGTCCTGAGCCTCCCATCCACTGGCCCCATCAGCCCAGCCCCTTACCCTGCTCCCGGCTCATGTGCTCTGGCTCCTCTTCCATCCTCTCTAGTCCCTTTAGGTAGCTCTGTAGAAGTCTGGCAAAAAAGTGGAAAATCAGCCCACTAGATGCTGGTCTGCTGCCCCAGGCCTGGCCTCACCCCAGCCTACTCACCGAAGTTGCTCCTGGCCTGGCTCAAAGGGGTTGGGCAGAGGCAGATGCTGTGCTTCAGGGTCCAACCTGGAGAGGGAGGGAAGGACTGGCCTTGCAAAGAGCCTCCCCAAGGGCCCAGCCTCATAGCCTTCTACTCTCAAGCTCCTGATAGAGATCACCTCCCAGGCCCAAAAGGAGCTGCTTCTCCGGGTCCCCAAAAGCCTTGGGGGGAGCCTCAGGAGCACAACCTTACTCCCCAGATTCTGCCTTTGCAGATTCCTAGCTTAGACGTTAAGTGAAAAATCCCAATAAAATATCTGGTTAGGTGGTGGCTAGAGGAGGCCACATCCAGTAGACACAAGGTGGAGCCCCAGGAAACTGGCACAGTGGGCGGCAGGACAATGTGGATTGTGGCAACTCTTCCTGTGATGTTGGTTGCTAAGGGACAGGTCTCTAGCTGAGCCTGGTGGTACTGCCCAGTTTTATATAGACCCAATGTGCTCCATAATACAAAATGGACTCTTTTCACCCCCCACGTTGAGGCATAGACTTTGGTTTTGAAGTTTCAATCTGCTCAAGGGTTTTTATAACACTTAGGATTCTCTTAGTTCTGGATAGGGATCCCTGTTTGCCCAAGTCACTCCAGATGTGTGATGTCAGAGAACTGTCAGGAGCTGTTACAGCAACTTTTGTCACAGCTGCCAGACCTCGCTGCTCCTCCTGTATCCATCCCCTGACCCCAGCCCACATACCCCCTGCATAGTACTAATACACAAAACCTCAAAGAAGATACTCGAATAAAACAGAAATGATATGCTAAGGATCTCTATTTCTTTGGAGCTTCCACTGTAAGAAGCTCCTGATAAGTGGACTGCAGCCCATTCCCAAGGGCATAACCTCACACCTCATTGGAAACGAGCTCCCAGTTCCAAGTGAATCCAGAAAACAGGCGTCAATGCCCCCTTTGCAGAGGACACTCCGACAAGCACAAGGCAATGGTTGAGGTGGTGGGGATGATACAGAAGTCAAGGAGTGTATGCCCACTCTCCCAGCTCCCAGAGGGGCCCACACCACACGTTCTGAGACTCCCCGTGCTCCCGGCCCATGGCCCTGCCCTCTGAACGCCATTACCTCATGGTGCCGTCCTTGGGAGCGGCCTGACTCAGGGGTAGCAGCAGCAGCAGTAACGTTCTCATCGTCACAGGTAACATCCTTCCTGTAACTGGAAGTAGGAACAGGGGTAGGGAAGCAGAGGGAAGGGGTCTGCCACAGAGCGGGCATTGATGGATTAGACAGCAACGCCTCGCTCTCTGCCTCTGCCTGCCACCCAGGGGACAGGACTCCTGCATAGGGAGGAGCCACACAGGACATCAGCGATCCCCAATAAATCTTATTTCAGATCCAGCACATAAAGGGCATACTGCAGACCTGTGTTGGGAGAAGCCGAGCTGCAGACAGGAGCCTCTCCCTGCACCCACTCCTCTTGCCCTGCCAGCCCCCCAGAGAAGTGCATGCCCAAGTCACTCCAGAATGTGATGTCAGAGAGCTGTCAGGAGCTGTTACAGCAACTTTTGTCACAGCTGCCAGCCCTCACTGCCGCTCCTATAATCACCCTCCACCCCAGCCCGCATACCCCTGCAGAGTATTAATGCACAAAACCTCGAGGAAGATACCCAAATAAAACAGAAACGATGTGCTAATGATCTCTATTTCACAGGTAACATTCACTGGTGGCAGGGGAAGTGCTCGGAGAAGTGCAGTTTAAGCATGTCTGATTTAGTTCAGTCCAATTATTTTACAGGTGGAAACTAGTTCAGAGAGGTTAAGAAAAAGGCCGAACTATACATGCCAAGAGTGGGACTTCCCTGGTGGTCCCGTGGCTAAGACTCTACGCTCCCAGTGCAGGGGGCCTGGGTTCAATCCCTGGTGGGGAAGTAGATCCCATCAAGCCACAACTAAGAGTTTGCATCCTGAAACTAAAAGATCCCACATGCCACAACAAAGACCTGGTGTAGCCAATTAAATAAATATTTTTTAAAAAAGAAATGCAGAGAGTTGCAAAAAGTCTTAAATAAGGAGGGAAACAACTTGTTGGTTTGCATTTATTAAAAACTCACTGAAGAACAAATCAAAAGAAACTCAGACTCTGAAATAGGTCAACGCTCAGGTAGGACTTGAAAATATAACAAATCAGGGTCAATATAACAATGGTCTCAAGAACTGCTATTTACTTAACGCAGTTGGGGAAACCAGATCTCAGTAGAAAGGAAAAAAACAAACACAAAAACATTCTTTTAGGCCTACATTGTGTAGGCCCATTGGCAGCACAACCAATTGATTGAATAAAAATAGTCAAATAGGGGATCAACCAAAGCACAGAGCAAGAAGCTTTCTCATTAGTCCCAGGATCGTGTACATATCATGTGAGTTTCTGAGGAAGCAGAAGCCCTCCAGAGCTGAGGCCTGAAACCTCAAACTCATCTCTAGGAAGACAAATCAACAGGTGCTTGATGGTCTACAGCAGACAATTAGGAACCCTCTGAAATAGTACTCTATACTCTGGCTGGCATTGAATTTTCCTGGAGAAAGGAGGATAGCTTTCAGCAGATTCTCAAGGAGTTCCATGACCCCAAGAAGATTCAAAACCACTGCAAAGGAAGATATCATCTTCCTAAGAGATCTTCCTAGAGTTGGTGAGCATCTGGCCAACAGGTACATGCTTGTGTAGCTATTACACAAATAGAGCTGTCTTGAGCATGGAAGACCACAAGTAGGTGAAGCTGCTGAGAGTCACAGAAACTGTCCCCATTTTTCTATGCATAAGTTGGCCCCAAAAGATACAGTAAGTCTACATGGTTTGTTGGTGTGGCCAAGTAGATGCACAGCTGCCTTAAGGCTGTTCATGGGGACTCCCCTGGTGGTCCAGTAAAGAATCCATCTTCCAATGCAGAGGACGTGGTTTTAATCCCTGGTCCAGGAACTAAGACCCCACATGCTGCAGGGCAACTAAGCTCACATGCCTCAACTACTGAGACCAAGCACAATAGTAGTTCCTTAGTGCTATAGCCAAGACCCAATGTAACCAAAAATAAGTAAATATTTAGATTTAAAAAAAAAATAAGAATGTTCATGAACTTTGGCTGGCAACATAGATCCTTGGGCTTTAGTTGTTGTAGCCAGGAGAGAAGATAGGTCTTGGACCCATCCATGGGGGACAGAATTGAGCTCTCTATACTGCTTGGTGACCTTTAGAGGTCCCGCCACAGGGAACACACCTCAATGAAAGGATGGACTAGAAAAATATCCAGGCTTCCATGTCTGGGAGTATGAGAATAAACAAGTTGCAATGAAAGTAACCACAAAGCTAGATAAAAATAGAAAGTATATTTTTTAATGCATTTAGTTGGCAAGAAAGTAAGAAATACCCAGAGTATAAACGCACAGTGGAAAGAATAATCCCTGGGGGAAAACTGTGCTTGAAGTCAACTTTTGCCTAGAGTATCTGCCAAACCAAGTCAACTGAACTTGAATTATCAGCTGAATGCTTCATGAAATAGCAGAAACCAGAGATAAAGAATGCTTGGGCCCATTCAATGTGAAGAGACTAACAGGAGATTCCTTACATATAGTTGGGATTCAAATAGCTATCCTCTCAAAATGTAATTTATACAAAGAAAAGATTGATTCTTTTTTAAATGCAATGAGTGAGTTAAATAAATTAGACACAGATGATGTAAGGATTAGTGAACTGGAGAATAGATTTAAATAAATGGTACAGAGTACAGTTAATTGAGTCAAAGACATATAAAATATAAAACAAAGCAGCATGGAGGAGATAATAGAGACAATTGGATTAAAAACAGAATTTGAAGAAATAGTAGCTGAGATTATTCTACTATGTTGCAAAACACTAACACTCCCATCCAGGAATCCGAACAATCCCAGGCAGATTAAATAAACAGAAATATACATCTAGAGTTGCTGTTCTGAAAAAACAGAAAGCCAAGAAAAAGAGAAGATCTCAAAAGTACTCAAAGAGAAAAGACAAATCACCTAAAAGGAAGAATAATTAGACTGACAGCTGATTTCACAACAGCAACAGTGATGCCAGAACACAGTAGTATTATATCTCAATGTGTCAAAGAAGGGGGTGGGGAAATTGCCATTCTAGATTTTTATTCTCAGCAAAATTATCTTTTAAGAATGAGATTAAACAAAACATGTTTGATAAATTTTAGATAACAAATTAGAGAATTTACCACCAACAGTTCTCTATTAAAGGAAATTCTAAGAAATATAACTCAGGAAGAAGGAAAATGATCCCAGAAGGAACATTTGGAATGCAAGGAAAAAGGGTGAAAAAGAAATCAGAATGGGACTTCCCTGGTGGTACAGTGGATAGGAATTCGACTGCCAATGCAGGGGACATGGGTTCAATCCCTGGCCTGGGAAGATTCCACATGGAGCAGAGCAACTAAGCCTGTGAACCATAACTATTGAGCCAGCATGCAGCAACTACTGGAGCTCATGCACCTAGAGCCTGTGCTCCTCAACAAGAGAAATCATCACAACAGGAAGCCAGTGCACTACAATGAAGAGTAGCCCTAGCTCGTGCAACTAAGCCCGCTCGTAAAAATAGACCCAGTGCAACCATATGCACACACAAAATCAGAATGTGGGGAAATCTAACAAAGATTGTTAAACAATGATAATTATATTACTGTATGGAGCAAAAAAAGATGGCGTGAGCTACATTATTGGACAACATTAAGATGTAAGGTAAGGACAGTTGTTTGGGAAGAGAGTGGACATAATGATCAACTGTGCATGTAAACAACTATGCAGGTAAAAATTTTCTAATAACCACTAAAAGATAGAAATGAAATATCGGACCTCAAACCAGCAGAAAAAAAAAAAGGAATGGAATTTTAAAAAAATCATTCCAAAGGAAAGCAGGAAAACAGAAAAAAGAGAAACTAAAAATTAATTAAATGATTAAAAAGGAAGACACGTAGAAAGCATAAAATAAGATAGTAAAATAGATCCAAGTATATCAGTAATCAATAATAAACATAAATTGTATAAACTCATCAGTTAATAAATAGAGATTATCAAAATTACATAAAACATACAAATCACATGCAATTTTCAAGAGATTAAGAGATTAACACAGAAAAGTTGAAAGCAAAATGGTGGGTAAAGGATACATAAAGCAATACTAGAGAAAAGAAAACCAACATAGCTTTATCAACATTAGAATAGATGGACCTTAAGGTGAAAAGCATTATTATAGATAAAAGCACATCATTATAAAATGCACTAAAATTTAATCCCCTAGGAAGGTATAATAATTCTGAACCTGTAGGTACCTAATAACAGCCTAAAAACATCTAAAATGATAAATGGCATAACACTACACACTGATTGTTATTTAGTTGCTAAATCATGCCCAACTCTTTGTGACCCCATGGACTGTAGCCTGCCAGGCTCCTCTGTCCATGGGATTTCCCAAGCAAGTATACTGGAGCAGGTTGCCATTTCCTCCTCCAGGGAATTTGTTCAAACCCATAGAATGTACAACACCAAGAATGAACCCTATGGTTGACTGTGGACTTTGGATGATTATGCTATGTCAGTTTAGGTTCTCAATTCATCGTGTACCATTCTGGTGGGGCATAGTGATACTGGACAAGGCTGTGCATGTGTAGGGAGTTATAAGGGAAACGTCTCAGTTTTGCTCTGAACCTAGAACTGCTCTAAAACAAAGTGATTATTAAAAAAAAAACAAAAACTGGCATAAACTCAATCAGAAAAATCTAATCTGCTATTATGGGGGAGAATTTAACATACATCAAACAGTATCTGAAAGATTAAATAGACTAAAACTTAGTAAAAATGTAGACAGACGATTGGATAAAACATTTACTAAACTTGAGCTAATGGACAAATAGAGAACCCAACTCCAGTCACTTAGCAAACGCATATTCTTCTCAACACATGTGGATTATTTATAAAAACTGAAAAGCAGAAGGCCAAAGAATGTGACTCAACAAGTATTAAAGAATGAGTCTCATACTGTTATGAGATTAAAAGCAATTACACTAGGAATCAGTAACAAAAATGATGTAAAAAAATCTCATTTAGGGAATTCTCTGGCAGTCCAGTTGTTAGAACTCTGGGCTTTCACTGCTGAGGGTCTGGGTTCAATCTCTGGTTGGGGAACTAAGATTCCACAAGCTGCATAGTATAGCTTAAAAAAAAAATTCTTACTTATATAAAAACTGTAAAAGGCACACTTAAATATACATCAGAGAAAAATATCATAATGGAAATTTTTCAGTACTTAAAATTGAATAATATTGGAAACATTTACATCAAAGCAAGATACATAGTTAAAACAGTATTAGAGGGGAAATGAATTGACTTAAAAACTTATATTAGAAGAAAGGCTAAAAGCTAATGAGTTAAGCTTCCAACTCAAGAAGCTAGTAAAAGAGAATAAACCCAAAGAAGTTAAAAGAAATGAAATAAAAGATAGAAGAAATTTAAAATATAATAGAAAGGAGTGTGCGTCTATCTGAGTGTGCTAAGTCACTCCAGTCATGTTTGACTTTGAGACTCCATGGACTGGACTATATGTAGCCCGCCAGGCTCTTTTGTTCATGGGATTTTTCAGGCAAGAGTACTGGAGTGGATTGCCATTTCCTTCTACAGAAGATCATCCAAAGCTAAACAACTGTGTTTCTTCAAAAGGAGTAATAAGTTAGAAAACCTCCAACAATTTTCATTAAGAACAAAGAGAAAAGGCACAAATAAACAACATTAGGAATTAAAAGGAGACATACCTGTAGAAATAGAAGAAAGTTGTAAACTTAGCAGATATAGCCATTTTCCTAGAAAAACTTAACATCAAAACTGACATCAAAAGAAATAGTAATTTTTGTTTTGTTTTTTTGCAAATTTTAAAAGTCCTACAACCCTTGAAGAAATTGAATTAGTGAGTATTAACCTATATTGTTTTAGGAGCTATAAACTATAAACTAAAGCTATAAACCTGAACTATTTCTAGAGCAACCTGCCAATTAATTGCCATAAATTGCACTCTGATCCAATAGTATCATCCTGAGGATTACATAAGGAAGAACACAAATAGAAAAGAAATTATAAAGATATTTATAGCTGTGCTTTTAATAGTAGTCAAAGAACTGTAAACAACCTGAATGTGTAACATTTAGACAGGCTAAGCAAATCATATTATGTGACAGAGCCATTAAAAATGATAAGTATTTCTAATTTGTTTTAAAGAGAAAAAATGGACAGATTTGAGTATATTAAAAGTATGAACTTCTGTAATATGAAAGAGACTATGAATCAAGTTCAGAAGACAAGTGATGAAGGACTGGAGGGAACAGGGTTTAAAGCTATTAGGGTTTTCAGGATGGTGCTGTTCACCACCACTCCCAGCAGGGGCTTTGAGACAGAAATCTCCATGGAAACCCCATGGAGACTGAGTGCAAATCCAAGGACTGCAGTATTATGTGAGGGCGAGGATTAGAGAAAAGGCCCTGCCCATAGGGGTTTGTGGTTAGGAAGCAATGGCTTAGTGAGAGTCTAGGTGAGTGGACAGGAGGGCTGCCTCGCCCAATTCTTGGTGCCCAATATGCTGCGCATTTGAAGAGAGGAGGCTGAGGGCTCCAGGCTCTAAGGTGGAAATAGGGGCACAAAATGGTTGAAAGGGCCAGCCTGGCCAGAAGAGGCCAAAAGGAGAATGGTCTCTGGTCTGGATGCGACAGAGGATGCCATGGGAAGCAGCAGCCCAAGTCAAGACCTTTGGTGACAAGGACCAAGGAGGTGAGCCTTCGAAAGGAAGGCAAGTGTCGATATAAGTTTTATAGAATAAGGGCTAGTTTTATTCAATTCTTAAATTTATTGAGCACCTGCTATATGGTAGGCATTAACTTGTAAGTAAGATGATAATATTAGGTAAAACTGCTCATTCCTTTTTCTCCATAATATTTACATATTCATGTAAATTGGAAAAGATACAAATGTTAAAACGACAATTTAAGAGAAAAACAGAAACACAGAATTGCTAAGGAATAGGGGATGTAGCCCAAAGTTTAATGGTATGGGCCCTAACCTCAGGTTGGCCTAAGTTCAAATGCAGACTCTACAACTCACCAACTGTGTGACTTTTGTGTTTTGGAACCTTGATCTGTAACATGAGGATGACGAGAGCATCTCCCAGGGTGTGGTGAAGGTTCAATAAGACAAGATGTGTAAAATGTAGCACCTGGTGATATTATACAATAAGGCATTTTCCTTCCAGAAGTTTTTCTGGACTGCTCTGCAGGGGCTTCACACATACCTACAATTCTGGTCTCCCCACCTGGATATCTTCAAATTGCTTTCTCTTCCCCATCTGTTTACTGTTAGGACCTGGGCCAACAGGAGGCACAGGAATAATTTAAATCCCCCAGAGCTGCCAAAACCTATTATCCAGGCTTAATGCATTATCACCACTAGGAGTTGCCTTTTAAAAGAGGACATTTGGAAACGACAAAGAATGACTGGTGGGAGCCGTTCAGGCATAAAGGAGAAGCACCCATCAGATCCCCCTAATCCAGTCACTCATTAGGCCAACAGTGCTGGTTTGAAAAACGTGTCTACCCTCAGTGAGGGAAGGGGAGGGTGGGATGAGTTGGAAGAGTAGCACTGGCATATATACACTACCATAGCTAAAACAGATAGCTAGTGGGAAGCTGCTGTCTAGCACAGGGAGCTCTCAGCTCGATGCTCCGTGATGACCTAGAGAGGTGGGATGAGGGGGTAGAAGGGAGGCTCAAGAGGGAGGGGATATATGTATATGTATGGCACAGCGGCAAAGAACCTGCCTGACAGCGTAGGAGATGCAATTTCAATCCCTGGCTCGAGAAGACCCCCTAGAGAAGGAAGTGGCAACCCACTCCAGTATTCTTCCTGGAAAATCCCATGGACAGTAGAGCCTGGTGGGCTATATAGTCCATGGGGTTGCAAAACTGTCAGTAACAACTTAGGAACTAAACAACAAATAGCTGATTCACTTCATTGTATGGCAGAAACTAACACAACATTGTAAAGCCATTATACCCCAATAAAAATCAAATAAAATACAGAAAAAAGGAAAGGGGAAAAAAAGAAAAACATATCTACCAAGTCTTTCTTGTGAGAAATAGCTGAAGTCAAATTTGCCTTTCCTTGTATATGATCCAGACTTAGGAACTCACTTATAATGAATAGTGGAAATGATGCCACGTAACCTCCAAGTCTGAGTCATAAAAGGCAACAGGGTTTATGCCTGGTTCTGGTTCTCTCTCTCTCTCCCTCTCTTGACATGCAGATACACCCTGAACCACTGTGGAAGAAGTCCGCTGTGCTGAAAAGACCACGTGGAGGAAGCACATAAGGATAGGGATGCTTGAGAGGTCCTGGTTGTGATTCCTGCAGCTCCCAGCTGCTCACTTCCCACCCAAGGGCCAGGCAGGTGAGAGAGCAAAACTGCAGATGATTCCAAGCCCCAGCCTTCCAGCTATCCCAGCCAACTCTGCCAGAGCAGAACTGAGCTTGTCTTCACAGTCCTGCCCAGAATGTACACTCATAGGCATAGTCAATGCTATTGTTTTCAGCCACTAAGCTTTGAGGTGATTTGTCAGTTGTCATAATGATAGATTGGCTTCTTGGCAGTCACAGAGGACTCCGCTCTCAGAAGGTCCCTGGGCTTAGACTAAGGCTCTGCTGTCTCTGTCTTGAAATTCTCAATCTTTTCTTACACTGGGCCCTGAAAAGGATGACCTGGTCCTGAACCCTGCCCACATGAATTACTCTTATTCTCCTCCTTTTGGTCCTATGTATTTGTCACACACAGTCAACTATTCAGCATGTGCAGTGGACAGGGCTATGGAACCAGCCAGACCTAGGTTCAGATCCCAACTGTACCACAGACTGTCCCCGTGACCTTGGGTAGTTAATTATCCCTCAGTAAACTTATCTGCAGAATGGATATAATAATAATATTTACTTCACAGAGTTCCAGTGAATACTAACTGGATAACAAATTACTCCTTGCACAAGGAGTCTCTTATTCTTGTTCCTGTCTCTGATAGCTTCTCGTTTTAAAGAACCCTTCATAGCCACATCAGTTTCCCTGGTGGCTCAGTCAGTAAAGCATCTACCTGCAATGCAGGAGACCCGGTTCTGTCCCTAGATCGGGAAGATCCCCTGGGGAAGGAAATGGCAACCCATTCCAGTATTCTTGCTTGAATGTTCCATGGAGAAAGGAGCCTGGTGGGCTACAGTCCATGGGGTAGCAAGAGTCAGATTCGAATTAGTGACCAAACCACTACCACACCCACATCAGAGTAATCTTTTGCTGGAACTCCACTGCTTCAAAACCTTCAGTGGCTCCCTATTTCTATTATAGTTCAGTCTTCACCTGAACATTCAAGCCCTTCTCTGATCAGATATCATGTTACCATTTTTAGACATCTTCCAATTTTCCATCATCCTAACATTTTGCTTCAAATAGGTGGATTCAGGAGTCTGTGGAAATACTTTTCACTTTCACCTTGCAGTTCTTTTGCCCAAGCTGTTTCATCCCTTACCTGAAATATCCTGGGCCTTCCTGACAACCTTAACACTGGTTGCAGTCCACTTCAGAAGCAAATAACTGCATGTGGGCTTTCAGTGTCATCTCAGTAATATTCTCCTAAGTCATGCTTCCAAATGTGACATTTTTAGTCCGGGTACCTCACCTCTATGATTTAAAGGAAGCCAGACTAAGGCATGCTTCCCTGGTGGCTCAGTCGGTAAAGAATACACTTGTAATGCAGGTAGACCCAGGTTTGATCCCTGCACTGGGAAGATTCCCTATTGAAAAAATGGCAACCCACTCCAGTATCTTGCCTGGGAAATCTCATGAACAGAGGAGCCTGATGGGCTACAGTCCATGGGGTCACAAAGAGTCAGACACAACTGAGTGACTAAACCACCAGCACCACCAGGCTAAGGCAGCTCAAGTAACATTTAATGAGGTTGGTGTAATGTGATTTCTTCACCCTTTCATATTTCTAACTATTTATTGAAGAGTTGTTTGCCATGTCCTTCTCCAGAGGATCTTCCCGACTCTGGGATCAAACCTGGGTCTCCTGCATTGTGGGCAGATTCTTTACCATTTGAACTACCCAGAAAACCCTTGTGAGCAACAGAAATAAAGCAGTTATTGAAAACTGCCTGTCAAATAAATATGTTCCTAATCATTTTCTATAACTACAGTGTGCTTAAACACAATTTACCCTAATGACCACAGAAAAGCCACCACAATTATTAGAGTTGTTATATAATCCAATAAAGTTATTTACATCACACACACACACACACACACACACACACAGTGACCCTCCAGTATTTGATTTCTTCAAGCCTTTGCATTAGTGCATGGGAGGAAAGCCTGGCCTTGGAGTTGGAACTCTGATCAAATCCAGTCTGTCATAGTACTAACAGTGTGATCTCAGCAGGTGTTGTGGGGCCTTCACTTTAAAAAATGAGGATAGGGACTTCTCTTGCAGTCCAGTGGTTAAAACCTTGTGCTCCCAGTGCAGGGGGCTTGGTTGCCGGGGACTCAGATTTGATCCCTCATTGGGGAACTAATATCCCTCATGCCCCATATGCGTGCTAAGTCACTTCAGTCGTGTCCGACTCTGCCTGACTCTATGGACTGTAGCCGCTAGGCTCCTCTGTCCACGGGATTTCCCAGGCAAGAATACTGGAGTGGGTTGCCACGCCCTCCTCCGGGGGATCTTCCCCACCCAGAGATGGAACTGGTGTCTCCCACGTCTCCTGCATTGCCAGCCAGGTTCTTTACCACTGGCCACCTGGGAAGCCTCTCATGCCTGATAGTGAGGCCTAAAAAATACAAACCAAAAAAAACACACCAACAACAACCAAAAAAATGAGGATAACGATATCTATCTGGAAGGGGCTTGGGGAGGATGCATTGGAAAATGTAGGTAGAGTGATTGGCAGTGAGTATCCTCCCTGAGTATTTCAGAGACTCTAGGATGTGGGAGAGCCTTTTCATTGCTTGACTTTCCATCTAATGCAAAACTACTTGCACAGCACCCTTGTCAATGGCCATCAGCCTCCACTGGACTTCCCAGGACAGGAGCCTGGCACCTCACAGGGCATCCACTCCATTTCCAGCTAATACTGTCGGAAGTTATTTGGAACTCAATCTTCTCCCTTAACTCCTCCCTCCAGAGCCGCCTGTGACTCTAGCGCAACCCCCCAACCCCCACTCCCCGCCTCCCCGCAAGAGAAGAGGCAATGGCTATACAGACCAAGAAGTGCCACACCTGAGAGCTGGGCTCCCCTGCCACTTCCACCAGGGTGATAACCCTCGGCTCCTCCTTCTCCTCCTCTGTCAAATGAGGACGAAACTCCTGCCAGCCTCCCCTCCCCCCGGGGTTGTCAGAGCAACGAATAAGACGAGAAGGGAAAAGCCCTTGGGGGGGATAATGAACTTCACCCTCCCCACCCCCAACCCCGCCCCATCACCGCGAAGGAGCTCAGGTCTCAGTTCTCCCTTTCCAGGCCCTCCCTCTACTCGCTCTCAGGGGTAACCTCGAAGAGGCGCCCAGAGGCAGGAGCCGGCGCTCCTACTGAGTCCGAGCCGCAAGGGATGCGGAGGGACTGCGCCTTCAGCATCCGACCCGGAGCCAGGAGGCCGCCCCCGCCCACGGTCCAGCCCTGCGGCGCGCAGCATCGCCCCGCTGCCAGCTGCGGGGTCCCAGGCCACCCACCGGGCGGGGCTCGCACCCACCTGCGGCGGCACCGGTCCGTCTGGGTCGTCGCTGGAGGCCGTGCGCCGCCGCTGCCGCCGCGCCTCGGCTCCTGCCGCCTGGCCCTCCCCCGGACCGCTCCACGTGGCCGCTCCACGTCGCCCTCCGGGCTGCGGCCGCCGCCCTGGCCCGGGCAGAGTCCGGAGCGCCAGCGCCGCGGGCAGGATCCCCGCCCCGCCCCGCAGACCCTGGCCCACCCCCGGCGAGAGTGTGTGGTGTGTGTATATGTATGTGGGTGAGCGCGCGTGACAGATACAACTAGAGAGGCAGAGAGACAGATGATGAAGCTGATGTGTATAAGAAGCACATTTAACTGGGGGACCACTCCCTGCTGGGACCCAGATGTGTGTGACACCGTAGGGAGGGGGTGTTGTGTGTGGCCGCGTGTCCAGTATGACAGTACTTGAGAGAGTTTGGCCAGTGCATGACTGGCTGACTGCGTGTGTGACAGTACAGGATGTTAATGGTGTGTCTGTTATGGTATCTGTGTGAACTCTTCCTGTTTGTGATGCTCAAGTGACACTTGCAACTGTCGGCTTCCAGTGAAGGTATCATAGTGTGACTGTGACTGCCCATCCCTGAGAGGTCACTCCATCTGAGCCATGGTCGGGGTGAGGAGACCTGGGAAAGTACCATCTTAAGGGCCATGGTTTGCCAGTACAGTGATGCAGTGTGTGGTTGTAGCTTTCCAGTCAAATGGAGTATCCCCAGTTTTCTCACAGTGGCCAGTTCCTCCACGGAGGCTTCAGACAACTTCCTCCCTCACTGAGTCAAGACCTTTTTAGTGAATGACTTCTTATCTCCCTAGAATCTTCAACTTCTCCCTCTCCCAATCAGCTCCTTCTCATCAGAGTCCATTGCAACAACAAACTCACTCTCATCAAAGCCATCTGGTCCTCCTTCCTGTGGTGGACACTGCTGGACACTACCTCCTTTGGTCATGGTATCGTTGATTTTGGCGACACCATTCCTCTCTCTCCAGTCTTTTCTTTTTAGTTTCTTCTTGTGTCATGGAGTTCCTCTGGGCTCTCTCCTCACTCCCCATCTGCTCATGTGTTCTTCCACTCACATAGCTTTCATTACTATCTCTTCTGGGTTGAATTCTGTACCTCAAAAATTCGTATGTTAGAGTTCTAAACCCTAGTACTTCAGAATGTGACTGCATTTAGAAATAGCGTGGTTGCAGATATACCTAATGAATATGGGGTCATACTGGAGTAGGTTGGACCCCTAATCCAATATTTTTTTTCCAATAAAAATGGAAATTTGGACACACATACACAGGCATGTGCACATACACACACACACTCTCTCTCTCTCTCACACACACACACACAAACACACACAGGAAGAACAGCATGTGAAGATTCGGGCAGAAATTAGAGTGAAGCTTCTACATGCCAAGGAATGCTGGAGATTTCCAGGGAACCCCCAGAAGCTAGAAGAGAGGTGTGGAACAGAGTCTTCCTCCTTGCTCTCAGAAGGAACCAATCCTTCTGGCACTTTGATCTTGGATTTCCAGTTTCCAGAACTGTGAGACAATAAATTTCTGTTCTTCAAGATACCAGCTTGCAGCACTTTGTTATGGCCATCCTACAAGTTAATATATCATCTGAATGCTGATAACTACCATATCTCAAATACAATCTCTTAGCCCCAGAACACTTCTGGAGCTGAACAGCCTACTGACTTGTGCCAGGTTTTAAGTTTTAAAGGTGACTGAATGACAGCACAGAGAAGTCAAGCCAATGAAAGAGAAGTTTAATGTTACAGTTCCCTTAGGAAGAAGAGGCACAGCTTACCGAACAAGACCACACAGGGAAGCACCAGAGTTGGTCAGAGCCAGAAAGAAGCAAGGGGAAGGACAGCCCACAGCCTTTATTAAGCTAGAAAAGCAAGACAGGGCAGGGTGAACAGTTTAGGGTTGACTAGCTTGAAAAACTTCAGAGGGCTTTGGGGGCACAGAGGCTGTCCCTAGTTGACGAGTCCCTGGTCCTGGGTTGATTTAGGAAACAGAAAATATTGGTTTGGTGTGTGAGAGTTGGATAAAGGAAGTGGTTCAGAGTATGGCCTCTAGGAATTTTTTTTTTTTTTTAAATCTTTTGGTTGCACCATGTTGCATGTGGGACCTTAGTTCCCCAACCAGGGATCAACCTCTTGCCCTCTCTCGCCCCCAATGGAAACTTGGGAATCTTAACCACTGGGTCACCAGGGAAATCCCAGAGGATAGCCTCTGGATTGCAGGAGGGAGGTGAACAACTCTGGCTGTTAGTTTGGCCTTGTGATTAACTGATGCCAAATAGACAAATTGAGAATCTAAGAAAACACAATTAGAACACCTATCAACACCCCAGCCTCTATGTGTCTGAGTCAGAATACACCATCTTCCTCCTCAAAACTTCCCCTCCCCCCATCCCAGGGTCAAGTCCCATACGCATCCCTGAATCTACATAGTCAGAAAACTGGGGGTCATTCATGATTCCTCCTTCTTCTCCACCTCTAACCTACTACCAAGTCCTATCAATTCTGTCTCCTATCTTAATAATCTTCACTCCTCTCCTGAGCTTCCCCCAGGCCAGGCAGCCACGCTCCATGCCAAAGTTCTGTTAACAGCCTCTAACTGATCTCCTTCTATTCTCATCCTCCTCCAGTCCATTCTCCAAGTAGCCTGAATGTTTCTTCTAAAACATAACTCTGATCATGTCACCCATGCATGCTAAGTCGCTTCAGTTGTGTCTAACTCTTCGTGACCCTTGACTGTAGCCTGCCAGGTTCCTCTGTCCATGGGATTCTCCAGGTTAGAATACTGGAGTAGGGTTACTGTTTCCTTCTCCGGGGGATCTTCCCCATCCAGGGATCGAACCCAGATATCTTATGTCTCCTGTGTTGGCAGGCAGGTTCTTTACCACTAGTACCATTGGGAAGCCCAATCATATCACCCACTAAAACTCTTGGATGGCTTTCCTCCACCCTTAGGATAAGCTCTAGCATCCTTTATGCAGCGGCCCACACCAGATTCCTGACCATCTCATATGTTCCAGCAACACCCAGTTTCTTTTGGTTCCTTTTAGAAGCCTCACATCCAGGCTTTTGTTTGTGCTGTTCCTTCTTTTGGAACAACTACTCTGTCCCCTCCTCCACCTTGCCTTGGAAACTCCTTTTCTTTTTTTAAAAAAAAATTCACCTTAAATGTATTGTTATTTAACATCTGGGTATGCTTTCTCAGATCCATGAAGTCTGGGCACCTTCCCCAGGGCTCCCACAGCAGCTAGTACTTCCCTTATCTAGCAACATACCCTTATTGCAGGGGTTCAACCCTGACTACACATTAGAGTCTTCCAGAAAACCTGTAAGTGATATTAATACCTAGGCTCCTCTCCAGACCAACCATATCAGGTGGGGCCTGGGCACTTCTAGTGTTAGAAACTCACACACAATTCCAATCTTCAGTCAGGATTGAGAGTCATTGCTCTAGTATATTACCTACTTGTTTCCATATCCCAGTGAAGACAGGAGCAGCATCCCAAGCTGGTAGAGTGATGAGTAAATATCTACTTTACATGTGGCCAGCATAGAGTGACACTACGCGTGGCTTTAACGGATGTGAATGTGACACTGTGTGAAACACCACTCATTCAGTAGCTGAACCCTGACTAAGTGACACCGTGTGTGTCCCAGTGTGAATGTGTCCTAGTGCGAGGACCACTGTGAACGGCTGAACACTGGGACTGGAAGGAGTTACCACACGAGTGGCTGCGCCCTTTGTGTGTGACTGATGAATGACTGAGGGACTCTAGCCAGGCTGCCAGCCTCGCCGCGCCGCCAGGGCAGGGTTTGAGGAAAAAGGAACTGGAGCTGCCTCTCACTAAGATGGCGACTGCAGGCGAGGTCGCTAGTCCTCACAAGAGGCTGCACGGCCGGTGACCGTGAAGCGGAAGGAAGAGGCACACAGGCGCGAGACCAGGGCCGCAAGCAGTAAAGCCACTCGCAGGTCAGTCGGGTCAGTTCTACGCAGAGTGGCCGGCGCAGCCCGCCCACCTACTCGACGTCCTAGCACCGCCCCTCGCCACGCCCGCCGCCTGTGGGCGGGGCCCACATCCCCGAACCGCCAGGCAGTGGAGGCCGAACTTGCACAGGCCGTCCAATGGCGTGTAACGGGCGGGGCCCAGCGCGCACCTGCGGGCCCATTAATCGAAGCTCAAGCTCCGGATCCAGTCAAGAACTTGGGAATCGAAACAGCAACACAAGATGCTGAGCTCCTCTCAAAGCCCCCAGGATGACACCTGGACAGAGTCCTTCTCTCTGCTTTTGGGACTTGGCGCTGCCCTCTACTTGGGCTACTACTGGACATGGGTGCCCCAGGTGGGTGCGGGTCCAGAGCTCTCGCCGGCGGGTTTAGGTTACTGGAGTTCAGGGGCCACTTCCAGTCGGGGCTCGAGCCCTTTGTGGGAGCTGGCTTGGTTGGCTGTCCAGGTCCAGGTGAAATTTTGACGCCACAACCCCACCACTACCCCTGCCCTGCGCTCCAGCCAGGCTCAGCTTTGCTATTAACACCGAAGAGAGTTGATTCTTTGTCTGCCTAGATTCTCTGCATTCTCCGCGTACTCCCTACATCCGCTGGGCCTCTCAGGCGTCGGAAGGATGCTGTTGCTTATTATGTGGACCAACGCTTGCGGAAAGGCGGGGTGGAAGGTATCCTGAGGTGACAGAGATACGCACACTGTGGTTTTCTTTTTAGGCAGTCTAGCTGACTTCCTCGTTAGTTGCACTGAATGAAGAAACCAGTCTATGGGGTGGTAACTCTCAACATCACCCCATCAGTAGTAGGACCTTGCTTCTCTTAAGGACTGGCAGAGGTTCTTGCCTATCTCAGCAATACCCTAACTGTCCTTGCTCATTGAGCCCTGTTTTAAGTTCTACGCTCTCCTTGTATAGTGCCATGGAAAAATCTGAAGAGGATGATTTTAATGAACTTGGAGAGTTTATTCTCACTGAAATTTTCATATCTCCCCAATCAAAATCTTTTAATTTTCATTAAACTCAAAGTAGCTGAGTCTAACAAGAAACCTATTGATTGAAGCCATTTAAAAAGATCTATAGGGAAATTTAATGTTACCTAAATGTTCCTATATTTACAGAGCTTTAATCCTATGTATTGTTTATAAAATACTTCTGCCTTAATAAAAGCAATTTTAAAAATTCAAACTTTACAATACCCTATAAACCTTACCTTACATGTCTGATTTGAAAAGTCAGTTATTTCAGAAGAGTTGTCCTCAACTAAACACTTTAGTTTGCTTGCAACCAGCCACAGAGAAATCACGAGACCTCTGCCACTATGTACTACAAGCCCTTCTGTGAGTTCCAAATCCTGGTTAAAATCCAGGGCGTGTCATTCTGGAGGCTCTGAGGACATGCTGTTCGGATTATCCAGCTTGGCAATGGATTGGTATTGATTCGCCAACAGTGATTAATGGCATTTTATTCATTAATTCTCAGGGATAAGTCAGGAAACACTTTACTAGAGTTAAAATGAAACTCACATATATCAAACGTGTGATTTTATTAGCACTTTGTTCTACACCTCTGAGGTGATTGACCAAGTATTTAATAGATTGATAACTCAAAATCTTGGCAACTAGGAAATAATATAGTAAAATAAGTAAGAACACAAGCTCTTGAGTCAGACAGACTTGGGTTTCAATTCCCAACTCTACCACTAACTAGCTTTGGCATATTTTGTGCCCTTTGACACATATTCATACACATTTCCATGGGAGGATCATACATAAGGTTTATAGGGTATTGTGACATGTGGATTTTCAAAGATATCTCAAACAGCTGTTGTGAAGGTTACAGGATATAATCATGTACTGTGCTTAGCACAGTATCTGGCACGTAAGGAGCACTCAACAAATCTTACTAGTATTAGAGATAATATATATTTTTTACATTTTTAAATTGAAGTATAGTTGACTTATTTTGTTGTCTTAGTTTCTGCTGTACAGAAAAGTGATTCAGTTACACAGTATGTATATATATATATATTTTTTTTTTTTAAATATTCTTTTCCATTATGGTTTATCATAGGACATTGAATATAGTTCTCTGTGCTATCCAGTAGGATCTTGTTGTGTATCCATTCTATATATAAAAGCTTATATTTGCTAACCCAACCTCCCACTCAGCTCCCTCCCCCTTGGTGACCACAAATCTGTTCTTTATGTCCATGAGTCTGTTTCTGTTTTGAAGATAGGTTTGTCTGTGTCATATTTTAGATTTCACATATAAGTGATATCACATGGTATTTGTCTCTTTCTGATGTACTTCACTCAGTATGATAATCTGTAGTTGCATCCTTGTTGCTGCAAATGGCATTATTTCATGGGTTTTTATGGCTTAGTAGTATTCCATTATATATAGGTACCATATCTTTTTTATCCATCTGTCAATGGACATTTAGTTTGTTTCTATATCTTGGCTATTATGAATAGTGCTGCTATGAACATATGAACATAGAATGTATCTTTTTGAATTAGAATTTTGTGTGGCTATATGCCCAGGAGTGGAATTGCTGGGTCATATGGTAATCCTAGATTTAGTTTTCTGTGGAACCTCCATACTGTTTTCCATAGTGGCTGTACCAACTTACATTCCCACCAACAGTGTAGGAGGGTTCCCTTTTTTCCACATCCTCGTCAGCATTTATTATTTATACAGCATTTAATGATGGTCATTTTGATTGGTAGTAGTTCACTATACCTCACCGTAGTTTTGATTTGCATTTCTCTATTAGACATGCTTAGCATCTTTTCATGTGCTTATTAGCCATTTGCATTTCTTCTTTGGAGACATGTCTATTTAGGTCTTCTGCCCATTTTTTGATTGGGTTGTCTATTTTTGTTGTTGCTGAGTTGTATGAACTGTTTTTATATCTTGGAAATTAAGCTCTTGTTGGTTGCATTCTTTGCCAAATATTTTTTCTCATTCTATAGGTTGATTTTTCATTTTATGGTTTCCTTTGCTGTGCAAAAGGATGTAAGCTTGATCAAGTCCTATTTGCTTATTTTTATTTCTATTGCCTTGGGTGACTGACCTGAGAAAATATTGGTATGATTTATGCCAGAGAATGTTTTGCCTAATATTATTAATTCCACTTTGCCTTTTGCTTGCTGTGTGACTCTGGGCAAACAACTTAACCTTTGTCATAGTTTCTTCATTTATAGTAAGGTTGGGTTTAGCCTAGTGCTAGCAAATAGCATATAGTGAATCACAGATGTTATTATTCCAGGGCTTAAGAACCAAGGTATGAGTCACAACAGTCATACTACCAACCTGGCCTCTCGAGTTCATCACTTACTTAGCCCCTTTTGACTACAGGAAAAGATAGGAGACTGGTCCTCAAGTCCCCTCAGGCCTGCAACAGAAATGCCATTTCTGTTTTTTGATTCTGAGACCTTTTGTCTTTGTACAGCATACTCCCTGTTTACAAGCCGTCTATGTGACAAGGCCCTCTCATTTACTTGATGTATATCCAGAAGAACCAAGCACAGAGGGGTTGAAAGTTAGGGCTAAGCGCCCACTGACCTCATCTGCCCCCTCATCCTTTGCCTGTTACCTTCCCCTTGGCTGGCAGGAAGGAAGAGAAAATCTCTTTACACTGGGACTATTCCTCCATTAGAGTACAGTCAACAGCAGGGGCTGCTAAGTAAGAAAAAGAGGTTTTGTGGGAAAAAGCAGCCCTTCAGCTGCAAGCACGCACAGTAAGGGATGGGAACATATGACAATGGGGTGCTAAAATTAGGAGGAGCCAGTGTGGCCAGAGATGGTTTTGAGATGAGAGTGTGGATAATTTAACTGCAAGGCAGAAATCACAGGTTGAATGGTACTGCATTTCTTCAGTCTCTGCTCAGGACCCCAACATTTCCTGCAGGAGATCAGCTGGGCAACTTATATGACCTGCTATCTCCAAAATGGGTTTGGGGCATGGATAGGCTGAGTGTGGAAGTTGGTTCAGGGTCAGTTCTGGAGAGGTGACACTCTAGGTCTGGAGTTCCCAGGGCTCTAGTGGGACTCCAGATTGAGGTATGCTAGATTTCTCACCCCCAAATGAGGCAGTGCCCTCCAGGCTGGCCTCTGGGAAGAGGTCTCTCTGGCGTTGGGCACCTCACTGGCTTGGTGCAAATATCAGGGGAGTGAGGCCGGTGGTGTTGTATGGTTACAGAGGCCACAGCTGGTGACTGGGTCCCGATTTCTGGCCTTCCTGGAGCAACACTGTCCAGTCACTCTGGAGACTTTCTATCCTACGCTCTGGTGTTTTGAGGGGCGGCTACAAACCATCTTCAGAGTCTTACTGCAGTCCCGGCTGGTGGTCCCTTACTCGAGGTAAGAGGAACAGATGGGGGTGAACAGGAAGCTGCAAGTATAAGGAAATCTTCATAGGGAATAAAATTATTTGGCTGCCTCAGGTCTTAATTGCGGCACCTGGGATCTTTTGGTGCGGCACACGAACTCTGCAGTTGTGCCAGGCAAGCTCAGGTTGTGGCTTGCAGGCTGAGTACGTGGGCTTCAGTAGTTGTGACATGAAGGCTTAGTTGCTTCATGATACGTGGGATCTTGGTTCCCTGACCAGGGATCGAATCCACGTCCTCTGCACTGGAAGGTGGATTCTTAACCACTGTACCACCAATGAAGTCCCTCATCTACCTCTTTTAAAATGGAGGTAACCTTCACTCCATCTACCTCAGTGTGCTGACGGTAACCAGGGTAGCTATATGGAAGGGCTTATGTACAACCTTGAGGTAATTTAATATTCAATCTTTTATGTCCCCATTATACCTTGTTATGACCTTCAGGTTTTGCACAATGCAAGCCCTCAAATGATGAGCAATTGTGGGAGTTGCTTGGGGAGGGAGAGGAAGGTGTAAAATCTTTTGAAGTACATGGAGTTCTTGATCCTAATAGTATCTTTGTGTGCCCTTTTCTCCAAAACCACAGTGAAGTTCTCGAAACCCCAGATGGAGGCCAGCTCCTCCTAGACTGGGCCAGCCAGTCTAACAGTCAGTACCCTGACCCTAGCACCCAGCCCACTGTATTACTGCTTCCTGGCATCACAGGCAGTAGTCAGGAGACATATATCTTGCACCTAGTTGATCAAGCTTTGAAGGATGGCTACAGGTAAGGATGGGAACAGCCCAGAGGAATTGGGTGATGTCTGATGATAACTTGTAATTGTGTGTCTGTGGTGGGGTGGGATGGGGGCGGTGTCAATTCAGACCCTGCTAGCTCTGGGGAGAAGGTGCCATATGAAGGGCACCTTATGACTGAGGTCTTTCTGAAAGCTACCAAGAGGGGAGAAGAGCCAGTAGGGAGGGTCTGGCTAACATGTACCTGTGTGTGCCACAGGGCTGTTGTATTTAATAACCGGGGCTGCCGCGGGGAAGAACTGCTGGTGAGTACCCTCCTTCCTCTAGTGGTCCTTCACTCCACTCCTTTTGGATATCCTGGGTCCTGCACCTCTACCCAGCTATCTTCCATTTCTTGAGTCCTTTCATTTTTCTGCCTTCTGGCCAAGGCCCCCTTCTCTACCCAATGATCCGGTTTGCCTCAGACCCATAGGGCCTTCTGTGCCAGCAACACTGAAGATCTGGCGACTGTCATCAACCACATAAAGAGTCGCTACCCCCAAGCCCCACTGTTGGCTGTGGGCATCTCTCTTGGAGGGTAAAGACTGCCTCACTTAACCCAAAGGCCCAGTCTTCCTTCTCCCCTTCCCTCCTCCACATCCTCTCCCCCTCTCCAGTCCTGAGTCCCCAATGCAAACCCTTCTTTCATGGCCCGGTCCAACCCTGCAGGATATTAGTGCTGAATCACCTGGCTCGAACGGGACGGGCAGCAGGCCTGGTGGCAGCACTGACTCTGTCTGCGTGCTGGGATTCCTTTGAGACCACCCGCTCCCTGGAGACCCCCATGAACTCACTGCTCTTCAATCACCGCCTCACTGCTGGGCTCTGTCAAGTCATAAGCCGGTAGGGTCCTGACGAGCAGCAAAGGGCAGAGAACAGGGTAGGATGGCACACATGCCAGGTCCTCCCGGTGCTCGGGTCAGCTCTGCATGTGTACTTTTCTCCCTCGAGATAAGACCGAGGGTGGCTCCAGGTCGGGTCCAGGTGCAGAGCCAAACCTCTATTCTTTTGCAGAAACAGAAAGGTGATGGAAAACGTGGTGAATGTTGACTTCGTCCTACAGGTGTAGTCTTCCAGCTATCCCCTCTGCCCCGTATTGTTCTTCCCACATCTTATTCCCTTGTCCTCATCCTAGCCTATCCCGCCTTCCACCACCTGCAGGCCCGCACCATCCGCCAATTTGATGAGCGCTACACAGCTGTGGTCTTTGGCTATCAAGACTGTGCTGCCTACTACCGAGCAGCCAGTCCAAGAACCAAGGTCAATGCCATCCAGATCCCTGTGCTCTGTCTCAACGCAGCTGACGACCCTTTCTCCCCTGTCGATGGTGAGCACCGGGGATCCAGATGCTTTAGGCCCCATGGGAAATGGGCCGTGTGTGAGGTGCAAGTGGAGAGCGCCTGGACTCCCGGCAGAGGCCAGGGCTCCTAACCTCCTCTCCAACTCCCCTCGCCCCAGCCCTTCCCCTACAGGCTGCCCAACACTCTCTCCACGTTGCACTGCTAGTCACAGCCCGGGGTGGCCACATCGGCTTCCTGGAAGGACTGCTTCCCTGGCAGCACTGCTATATGAGCCGCCTCCTGCATCAGTACGCCAAAGCCATCTTCCAGCACCCAGCAGAGTTGCCAGGCCCCAGGTCACCCACCCCTTCAGAGGCAGGCAAGAGCTGACAAGAGTCTTAGTTCAGTCTTCCCTTGTTTATTAAATATCAACTTTTCCTGCCAAATGGGCTGAAGTTCCTTTTCCCTTTCCTCAAGGTTAGGGCAGACTCTCCAGGAACTTACTGCATATGGCCTGGTGGGCTTGGAGCTACCCAGTGGAACCCAAAGATTACTGCCTGGATCTTCATTCTGCTCCTTCCTTCCCTAATAGCAAGTCCCAGGCCAGTGCAGGCCCCCAGCAAATTCCAGGGGCTCATGTGAAGAGCAACTGGACACAAGGCTGTGGGGTACGAGGAGAAAATGATTGTTTCTGCAGGAAGGACAGCACAGCAGAGCCTCCAAGTTCTTGGGCATCTTCACATATTTCTGGAGAAAAAGTTCAAGCTCAACTCTGGAGCCCCTGGTAGACAGAGGGAAGGAGGCAAGTGGTATAGCCTGGCCCTCAGACACCACTGTCCTGGGCAGATCCACAGATGATGAACGCAAGGTTCCCAGGACTCAGGGTTGCACAGGGCCAGAACCAGGCTTTAACTGGGAAGGGCAGGCACTGCCCATCAGTCTCACCCATGGCAACCTCAGCTGTGGACCCAGGTGGAGTGAGCAGTGGGGTCCAGGCCTCTGTTCTGGTCTAGAAGGTGGCAGTGTCCAGGCCCCTGGTTCCCTGGGAGCAGGGAGGCTAAAGGAAACCTGGAAAGGCACTCTGGAGCAGCAGGATGGTCATAACAATAAGCCCAACACACAGCAGCAGCAGCAGCCACACAGGAGCACTTCCTGCAGGAGGGAGAAGGGAAGAATTCAGAAGGCAAAGGGGTGGTGTTGCAGCCCGGAGAAAAGAACCATTCAAGGAGGGGACAGATGACTATAGATAAGTATCCTATTCTCCAGGGGGCAAGTTTCTGCTCCAGCTAAAGGGGGAGTGGTACCCCTACCCCACCTCAAGGACTCACGTCGTGAGGGCAGTAGGTGCAGCTGGCAACGACTGTCCACAGCCACAGAGAACAGGGCAGTTTCATGGGACCCAAGGAGCTCTGGACCACGACCTTTCTCAGGCAGAAAGGCCACATCTGTCACCACAATGCCATGGGCCTCCTTCACATAGTATAGACGCTGGGGACAAGAGGAAAGCTAGTGAGGGAAAGCCCAGTTGGGAAGATTCCTTCTGGAAAACACACCCTCTACCCCGAGACTTTCCCTCTACAGGCTGGGCCCGACACCTTTGTGCACACTCAGTGAAGAAGGCGGCCTAGAATCTCTACCCTAGAGAGCCCTCATGGCTGTGCCCAGGTCCATCCATTACCTGGAGCGAGAAAGCTATGTAGATGGCAACAGAGCCAGTGACTGTGCCCAGGCCCAGAAAAGTGCCCGATTCACTGCAACAAACAAAAAAACACTCACTGTCCTGGAGTCCTGTGCAGCAGCAAGAGCCCCCAGGGACGTGGGCAGCACGTCTCCCCAAGCTGCCCTGGGCACCCTCACACCCAGCCAAGCCACCGCTGTCTCACACCTGACACTAAGGCAGGAGATGACTTCATGGCCACAGGGCCTGGTCCGAAGAGGCAGGAACGTGGAGCCATCCCAGGCTGTGAGGTAGCAGGGAGGGGGCTGGCGCAGACGCTTGTGGGGAATCTGCACTGTGAAGAGTCGCAGACCGGCAGGCTGGTCCGGAACCTGCCCAAACCTGGGGGCCAGGTGAGAGGCTGTTCAGCTCCCGGGGCCTGCCCAGCCCTCCTCAGAGGTCTGTGCCCTCCTGCACCCTGGTCAGGTCTGGGGTAACACCCGACAAGGCTCCGATCCCCTCCCCACCAGCTTCCCCCCGGCCTTTTCCCACTCCCCCGCCACATCTAGGCTGCGCCTCTTTAAGCCACCCTCTGGGGTCTTCACACCTGCAGGCCTGGTAGCGATAAGGCGTGTTAGAAAATGTGGGTCCGTTCTCTTGCCAGTGCAGCTGTGTCACCAGCTGATCCTTCTGCCACACGGAGGCCTTAAGGTCCCAGCCCACAGTTACCAACTATTCAGGGATTAAGATTCCAAGGATGGACAGTTAGGGGGATCCACTTACTGGACAAGCAGCATAATCACCTACTTTCTCCACCCTCTCACCTCCTCACCTTGCCATCAGGCCCCAGAGCTAGGTCTTCAATCTCCCCTTCATGGGCTTTGAACTCCAGAACCTTCTCTAAGGTGGGTACCTGCAGCCAAACCACCACCACAGTCAGCCTAGGTACCTGGCAAGAGTGCAAATGATACCCACTCCTCTTCTTTACTAATGGTCACTCGGTGCAGGCTTTACTCACAAGTTTCCCAGGACCCAGGTTCAGTTTCTCACAATTCTGGCCTTGCTGTTACTGACACTCATCCTCCACCTCCCCAAACCACACCTTCCAGACACGAACGCAGCCATCTGTCCCTCCGGTGGCAAGCAAGGTATTATCATGGTTGAAGCACACAACTTTCTGCAGTGGATCACGGCTGAAGTCTGTCTGCACTTCCTGCAAATTCTCTACGCTGAATTCCACCCCCTCCTGGTGGGTTTCAGCGCCAGACTTCTTCTCTGCTGGGGCTGCCCCTTTCCTTTGTCGAGGCCCCTGCTCCTTGGAACCTGCAACACAAACAGCCTGCCAGGTTCCAGGCTTCTAGAGTAAGTCCTACTGGCCCTTTCCAGTGGCCAACATCAGCTTCTCTCTTGCTACCATAATCCCACCTCCAGTCCCACTTCTTCAGAGACCAAGATGAGCAAGAGTTCACTCATTTAACCCTTTGCCCAAAGCTAGCAGGGAGGCTCTCACCTGCCTTCTCTGCCTTGTTTTTGCCCTTCTGCTGATGGATCTGGAAGCGCAGGAGCTGACAGTGGGCATCCTGCCCTGCAGCAAGGATGTTACCAGCCAGTGCCAGGTTCATGGTGGCCCGTGTCTCTGTGTCATGAGAGTGTAGTAAAGAGGCGCTAAGGCGCCCATTAATCTGCTCCAGTTGCAGAAAGTGCTGTGGGAGAGGGAACCAGGACAAGCAAGGTTCAGAGAGCACCTCAAGGGCAAACTTACATCCTGTAGTCTGAAGCCCCACCCCCTCTGCTACCCGCATTTTCTAGTTTAAAGACTTTTTCCAAACTTTTTTCTTTTTTGAGCCTCACTCATGTGTACTGGTGGAGAAGGCAATGGCACCCACTCCAGTACTCTTGCCTGGAAAATCCCATGGATGGAGGAGTCTGGTAGGCTGCAGTCCATGGGGTCGCTAAGAGTCAGACGCGACTGAGCGACTTCACTTTCACTTTTCACTTTCATGCATTGGAGAAGGAAATGGCAACCCACTCCAGTGTTCTTGCCTGGAGAATCCCAGGGACGGGCGAGGCGAGCCTGGTGGGCTGCCGTCTATGGGGTCGCACAGAGTCGGACACGACTGAAGCGACTTAGCAGCAGCAATGTGTACTGGTCTTCGCTGGTGGCTCAGACGGTAAAGAATCTACTGCAATGCAGGAGACCCAGGTTCGATCCCTGGGTTGGGAAGCTCCCCTGGAGAAAAGAATGGCTACCCACTCCAGTATTCTTGCCTGAAGAATTCCATGGAAAGAGAAGCCTGTCGGTCTACAGTCCATGGGGTAGCAGAGTCGGACACGACTGAGCGACTATCACTTTCACCTTTTTTCCACTTTCTTGCGTACAGCAAGCAAGGCTGGGATTATCACGTCTAGTTTGCAGAACAACATGATAACTCTCAAAACAGTGAAGAATCCTAGCTTATATTTCACTCTCGCCGCTACCAGTGGGCAGACAGACAAGTCTTATGTAGTCTCTCCAAGAAAGCCAGGTTACGACCCCTGGAGTTGATTCCTGAGATCGAATTGAAGCGTTCCTGCCTAGGCAGCGCTGTGTGCAGTTTTCATTTTACCTTAGGAGCCTCTCAATTCACCAGTGAATGGTTTAAGACAAATTCGTGCCGGGACGCCCGGCACGCCGCGGTTCCCACCCGGGAGGGGCAGGGTCCGAAGCGGGGGTGCGGCCCGCTCCCAGACCTCCGGGAATCGCCCTCAGCCCGCTGTGCGACCCGGCCCCAGCGGGCCTGTATACTCACCACCCCATTCTTTATGCCGGTCTTGGCGGCACCTCCTCCGCCCGCAGCGATGAGCAGCCCCGCGCTGGGGTCGACCCGAAGCGCGTACAACGGGAACGGGGCCCGGTACAGCTCTGGCGTCCGGCGCCGACCCATCCCGCTCGCCGCGCGCTTCACTGTCGGCGTCGAGGTCCCCGGGACATGCCGCGCCCGGCCTTCGACTGCTGTCCCGGCCGCTGTGGACCTTGGTCGGGTTGGACTGCAGACCTTTCTCACACCCGCCGAGCTGCCGAAACTCTAACCACACTGTAAGTGTCCCTAACACTGCCCGGGGCAGTCTAACCCGGTCTCGCAGACCCGCAGCGCGCAGGCGCACCTAGCCCGCTCTCCTCGCGCAGGCGCAGAGCCGCCGATACGCGTCAGCACTAGCCGGCCTCGGGCTGGCGGAACCCGGGTGCGTGAATTCCGTTCTTCGCTTTCAGATGACTGCAAACTACGCCATCTTTTTGCGGGGCGGTGGAGGCGGGCCGCCGCTTCACGGAAATGTCTGGCTCAGGGCGGGGGCAGGCTAAAAGATTAAGGGAGGTTAATAAACCTTTAATAAATCCTCGGATCAGGGCTGTCCACACTTAAAGAGTGACATGCAGACTCGTCAAGCGTAGCCCTTATGTTTACCGCCCTGCCCCGAGACAAAGTGATTTATCCAAGGTCACACTCCTGGCTCTTTTGCCTCTTAAACGGAGGCAGCGTGAACTTGAAAGGAAACTTGGCTTCAAATCCCGATGCCACCGCTTCCTAGTATGAGGAAGCTACTATTTACAGTAGCAGAGGAAGTTTGCAGAGGTGGGAGCTGGCCATTCTCAACGTTCCACACCCGCTCCAGGGTTCGTGGGCAGATAGGCAACTTGGCCCCCAGGCAGTTGAAGGTCTCTGCTTAGCACCCCATCCTCCTGAGAGGGCCCTTGAGTTTTTGATCTCCATCCGATGTGGGGATTCCCTGTTTCTCTGCAGTGAACCCTAGGCCTGCCCTTCCCTTCAAGGGAACACCTGCTAGTCCCTGGCGACGTCAGCATGAGTCTTTGTTAATCTGAGGTGCAACCAGAGGAAGGGACCCAGTGGCTTCATCTCTGGGGATGCCATTAACTGTCCTACCAAATTGAGTTAAATGTATGAAGGGCCTGGCGGAGCCTTCTGCATCTCTCAGTTGCTCAGGTCTTGTGGGTCCCTTGACCTCTTCAGATATAGTGCGTGCACTCTCCTTGACCATTCTGTTAACTTTGACTCTCCTGCACCCCTTGTTGGGTTCTGGTCACCCTGAAGGTACAGCCACCCACAGTATCTGCTCAGCAAGACGCAAACACAAGTTTTGCAGGGTCAGGCTTTTTTTTTTTTTTTAATTAGATACACAGAAGGCTGGGTGGGGCCTCAGATGCCCTTGGTCCTCTTCAGCCAGGAGAAAGCAGACTCCACAAGGGGCTCCCCGGGTTCAGGACTGGAGAACACACCTGACCTCCAGCCAGCCAGCCCTTCAGAGTGTCTCGGGGGCTCCCTGAGGTCTGGGGCCGGGCAGGGTTGGTGGGATTCAGAGGAGGTGCTCCAGGGGGCCTCCGTGGCTCTGGAACTAGAGTGGTGACTTTTGGGGAATGGGCCCTGGAGAGGCAGGTCTCTTTGGGGCAGAGGAAGGCCTGGGCTTCAAGTGGACCATAGCCTGTTTTGGTGCCTGAGTTAGAGACTCTGAATGGCGCGTGGAGTTTAGTGACTGGCGGCCTGCAGACCTGAGGCTCCCGTTCTGGGAGAGGGTGCCTAGGCCTAGATCTGCCTGGGCCAGAGCTGCTGGGGCTTGAGCTGCCTGGGCCTGACACCCACTGGCCTGAGCAGCCTTGGCCTGAGGCCCTGCTTCCTCCGGCTTTCTTTTTGGCAGCAGATGTAGGGCCTTGGCCTGGCCCTGAGGCAGGCGGAGGCCAAAGCCAATGCCCATGCGGAGCGGTCCGGATTCCTTGCCCTGGGTACAGGGCAGCAGCTGGGGGAAAGCAAGCAGTCTGGGTCCAGTCCTGTACCTGGGGATGGGGCAAGAGGGGGTGCGGAGCCGGAGACACACCAGGCATACAGGGTACTCCACGACCGGGGCCTTGTCGGTTTGGCCTAGCCACAGGCGCTGCAAAAGCAGTAGCTGCAAGTCGTGGGCGATACGGCGGTGCCCCAGATGGAGCACCAGGGCCTGGGCCAGGGCTCCTGGGTCCTTGAACTCTGCAGGGTCCTTCCCGCTTGCCACGCATACCCCCTCCTCCCCAGGGGACCTGGTTTTCCTGTACTGATGCGAGTGCCATGCCTGGCCGTTAGAGTGGACCCCAAGAGAAGGTGGGCTGGGGCTCGGGGACGTGAGAGTGGAGGTAGGTAGATCTTCGAGGTGGAAAGGCGACTGGCAAGGTGAGCCGGGGAAAGAGGAGTTCTGTGGCTGAGAGGGCGAGGAGGAGTGCGTGAGGGTAGCAGAGGGGAATAGCCGGCGGGAAGGCGAGGAAGAACAGGGAGGGGAAAGAGAGAGGCAATTCTGATGAAAGAAAGTGGGGGAATTTGAAAGAGAAGAAGAGCAGGGATGTAGGACAAAGTCAGAATTTGAGTCAGAAGAGTAGAGATGGGAGCCCGCAGAGTGGGACCATCGGGGAGGAGAGCAAGATGGCTGGGTGGAGCGGAGTGATTGTTGGCGAGACTGAGGTTGTAGGTTATAGAAAAGGGAGTCTGCAGTCTGTGAGGGGCCCTGAGGGGGCCGCCCAGGGGACGCTGTGTTCCGTAGCAGCACCTGGGCCTTGTTTGGAGGCAACATTGCCTTGAATCCGGAAAGGATTGGGGCGCCAAGACCAGAGATCAGAGACCTGGCAGACGCAAGACCAGTATCTCTGAAGCCTGAAGTGGCTGAGAAATCAAAACCTTCTGTGCACAGAATGTGGCTCCAGCCTGGTGTTGGTATGGCTCTAGGTGGCACTCGAAGGAGCCACCCAGCCCTGGAGTACCAGGTTCTCTGAGTGTTCGGGCAGGAGCTTGGCTCTAAATGTGGTCTCTCACTTGTTTGCAGCCGGCCATTGATGAGGGGTGGAGGGCATGGAGGATCTGAACTGCCTCTTGGGAGCTGAGGGGCAGCAACAGTTAACTTGGTGGGCCGCGGGGGAAGACACAGCCCATTGGATCTGTAGAGAAAGAAACAGGGTCCGTAACACAGGGAGACTGGGTCCATTTCTGGCTCTGGCTTATGTACTATGTACAGGCTGGTTTGCCACAATCCTAAATCCATATCACCTCTGGGGTCAGAAGAGCTGGCCAAAAGCTCCAGAGAAGGTGAGACAGAGGAGGAGAGGAGAGGCAAGGGAGGGTAGGGTGGAGAGGCTGGAGTTAGAGGAGGGGAATTGGGAGATGGAGACTGAGATGGAACTAGGAATTGAGGGTATTGTGGTCCTGGGAACTCTTACCAATAAAGATTCCTCTGGGCCGTTTCTCAAGGCACTTCAGTGATGAGGGGACCTTGGAGAGAGGGAAATACAGTCAACAAATGGTAGATATGCCCCTCTCTGCCCCCAGCGTCTGTCACCCTAAACTCACTCTGACTCAGATTTTGGTCTGAGTGTTGCCCTCAGTCCTTCAGCCAGGAGGAGGTCTTCTATTACAGGTTTTCGTTCTCTTAAATCCAAATCGCAGACTCTGCGAGCATCCTGGTTTTGTGGCACTCTGGTGGTCCCAATCCCTGTCTTCCCTAACGCTGATGTCCTCTGACTCAGCCTGGCCCCAACCCAGATGGCTTTTCACACTCAATAGCGGCAGTAGCAGTGGGGCCGGCTGGTGAAAGCCTCTGGGAGACGGAGACTGTGTCTAAGGGGCGGCCTTGCCGCCCCCCTTGGGAGCTGGGAACCCCATTTCCTGGAGCAGTTCTCCCTGGCACCTAGTGCCTATGTCACAAAGGCCGGGTGCTGACATCATAGGCTCTCCTCATCAAGGCTCTAGGACCTTCTCTCAGAGATCATTTGAAGGCTGGCTCTTGACAAAACTGAAGCAAGCACCATTCTTTCGGGCATTCAGTCTCTCCTTCTGGGCCTAGCCCCCACCTCTGCTCTGCGCCCTTGTACTTTACAGCTCCCAACACCTCCTCCAGCCAGGGTTCTCCCCAACTGTATAGCCTCTCTGGGCTGGGCGCTCCCTTCAACTTCCTGTTTTCCTTTGCTTTCTGAGCGTGGTTCATGGTCCACACCTTTCCCTCCTTGGATTTGCTTATATGTTTGCTTTTTTGTTTTTTTATGTTTGCTTTAAAAAAAAATCCTTTGTGTTTTATAATTTTTAGCTTTATCACAGTATAATTCATAAATAAAATTATAATACATTTTAAGTGTATATAGTGATATTTGATACACCGTGAAAGGAATTCTCCCAACTGTTAATGAATACATCCTTTACCTCATATATTTACATCTATATTTGGCAGGGAGATGAAAACAGTTAAGTTCTACTCTCTTTGGATATGCTTATATGGGTTCTTGTTTGTTTGCTTTTTTTTTTTGTTGTTAAATTTTTAGGCCATGCCACATGGCATGTGGGATCTCAGTTCCCCAACCACAGATCAAACCCATGTCCTCTGCATTGGAAGCATGAAGTCTTAACCACTGGACTGCCAGGGACATCCTGCTTATATGCTTTTACATCTATTTTCTTAATGGCTTTACTGAGATATAATTCACATACCATACAGCTCACTCATTTAAAGTGTGTGATTTACTGTTTTTTCGTTATACTCACAGGGTTGTGCAACTATCACCACAATATAATTTTAGACCATTTTTATATCCCTCCCCAAAGAAATTTCATACCCACAGTCACTCATTCCTCCCTCCCCCCAGTTCCTTAAATCTACTTTCTGTTTCTATGGATTTGCATATTTTAGACATTTTATATGAGTGGAATCATACAACATGTGACCTTTTGTGTCTGACTTCTTTCACTTGGCATTATGTTTTCAAGGTTCCTACATGTTGTAGCATGTATCGTTACTTTATTCCTTTTCATCACCAAATAATATTATATGGAAATACCACATTTTGTTTTCCCATTCAGTTTTGTTGGTTTTACTTTTTTTGTCAATTATGAGCAAGGCTGCTGTGAAAATTCTTGTACAAGTTTGTATGGACGTATGTTTTCATTGATCTTGAGTAGATAACAGTGAGTAGAATTGCTGAATCACATGATAAGTCTATATTTAACATTTTGAGAAGCTGCCAAACTATCTTCCAAATTAGTTGTACCATTTTCGAATCCCACCAGCAAAGCACAATGCTTCCAAGTTTTCCTATCTTCACCAACACATGCTATTGTCTTTTTTATTTTAGCAATCCTAGTGGGTGTGAAGTAGTATAATATTAGGATTTTAATTTACGTTTCACTAGTGACTAATGATGGTGAGCATTTTTTATGTGCTTATTGGCTATTTGTTTATCTTCTTAGGAGAAATATCTATTCAAATCTTTGGCCCTTATTTTAATTAGGTTTTTTGTGTTCTTATTGTTGGATTTTTAGTGTTCTTAAGGGAATGGATACCCATTCTAGTATTCTTGCCTGGAGAATTCCATGGTCAGAGGAGCCTGGCGGGCTACACTCCAAGGGATCACAAAGAGTCAGACTGAGCAACTGAATGAGTAACACTGTGTATTTTGGATAAAGAAGTCTCTTATCTGTATATACAAGTCTCTTAGCAGATACATGATTTGCAAATATTTTCTTCTATTCTCTGGATAATCTTTTTAATTTCTTAATGGTCTCCTTTGATTGATGAAATCTTTTAAATTAGAGTCCAATTTATTTATTTTTTTCTTTCCTTGCTTCCTTTTGGTATCTTATCTAAGACATTGCCTAACCCAGGGTCACAAAGATTTATTGTTTTCTTCCAAGACTTTTGCAGATTTACCTGTTAAATTTAGATCTATGATCCACTTGAGTTAATTTTTGTATGTGTTGCAAGGTAGGGGCCCAACTTCAGTCTTTGGCATATGCCAAAGAATTGTCCCAACACTGTTGAAAAGTCTATTCTTTCTCCACTGAATTGTCTTAGTATCCTTGTCAAAAATCTGTTGACCATTGTTCCAGTTCCCTGTTGTTCCTATAACAAGTCACCTCATACTTAGCTTCTTAAAACAACAGAAATATATATCTCACAGTCCTACAGATTAGAAGTCCAACATGAGTTGTTAACTGCGCTAAAGTCAAGATGTTGGCAGAGCTGTATTCCTTTCTGGAGGCTCTCAGGGGAACCCATTTTCTTGTTTCTTCTTCCAGCTTCTAGGGGTTGCCCAAATTCCCTCTCCTCTTCAAAGCCAGCACCATTGTATCTCCATGACCATTCTTTATATATATATATATATATATAATTTTATTTATTTATTTATTTTTGGCTGTGCTGGGTCTTTGTGGCTGCGAGGGCTTTTCTCTAGTTGCGGTAAGCAGGGGCTACTCTCTAGTTGTGTGGGCTTCTCATTGCAGTGGCTTCTTTTGTTGTGGAGCACAGGCTCTAGGGAATGGGGGTTTCAGTAGCTGCGGCATGTGGGCTCAGTAGTTGGTGGCTCCGGGACTCTAGAGCACAAGCTCAATAGTTGTGGCACACAGGCTTAGTTGATCCGTGGCATGTGGGATCTTCCTGGACCAGGGATGGAACCTGTGTCTCCTGCGTTGGTTGGCAGATTCTGTACCATTGAGCCTCCAGGGAAGCCCTCCATGACCCTTCTTCTGACTCTGAACTCCTCCGCCTCTCTTTTCGATTTATAAGTACCTGTGTGATTCCATTGGGACCAACTGGATAATCCAGGATAATCTATTTTAAAATCAGCAGATTAGCAATCTTAATTTCCCCTTCCCAGGTAACCTAACATTTGCACTGGTTATAGGGATTAAAAAACGGACCTTTGGGGAAGGCATTACCCTACCTGCCCAAATCTTGACTAGTTGCCTTGCTAGAATCTGCAGAATGACATTGAATAGAAGTGATGAGAGCAAATATCCTTTTCTTCTCCCTGATTTTGTTGTTCTTTTTAAAGAACCATTTATTTTTTTTCATTTTCTCCATTATTTTTCTATTTCATTTGCTTTTGTTCTGATCCTTATTATGTCTTTTCTTCTACTTGCTTTGAGCTTAGTTTTTTCTTCCCTTTCTGGTTTCCTAAAATGTGATTAGATCATTAGTTTGAAGATTTTTCTTCTTTTTAAAATGTAGACATTTACAGCTATATATTCTCCCTCTTTCCCACTGCTTTAGCTGCATCCCATAAGTTTTAGGGTGTTGTTTTTTTGTTTTCATGAATCTCAAAATAATTTCTACTTTTCCTTTCAATTTCTTCTTTGACTTACTGATTGTTTAGAAGTATGTTGTTTAATTTGTACATATTTGTGAATTTGCTAGATTTATTCTATTACTGATTTCTATTCCATTGTGGTTGGAGAACATACTTTGTGGGATTTTATTTATTTATTTATTTTAAATGTAACAAAGATGAATTTTTTTTAAAGATGAATATTTTTAATGATAAAAGGTATAATTCACAAAGAAGATAGACATCATAAATCATTAGACACCTAACAATAAAGAAACAAAGATACATAAAGCAAAAAATCAGAAGAAATATAAGGGGAAAAAACATACAATCATCCATAGACATATTAATATTTCTCTGAGAATATTTTATAAAGTGCAGAAAAAATAGGAATAACATCTTGAATGATGTTATTAATAATTTAAATAGATTTATATTTAATTAATTTATACTCATCTTATATCCTACACAAATCTGTTTAAAATTTTGTATCTCATACATTGGAGAAGACAATGGCAACCCACTCCAGTACTCTTGCCTGGAAAATCCCAAGGATGGAGGAGCCTGGTAGGCTGCAGTCCATGGGGTCGCTAAGAGTCGGACTTGACTGAGTGACTTCACTTTCACTTTTCACTTTTATGCATTGGAGAAGGAAATGGCAACCCACTCCAGTATTCTTGCCTGGAGAATCCCAGGGACGGCGGAACCTGGTGGGCTGCCACCTGTGGGGTCGCACAGAGTTGGACACGACTGAAGTGACTTAGCAGCAGCAGCAGCAGCAGCAGCATCTCATACATTGTTATTAGATGTCCATAGGACATTTAGAAAAGCTGGCCAAAAGATAAATGTTACAAAATTTCAAAAAGTAGAATTCTTTGTTGTGTATGTGATTCAGTTATACACATACACATATATTATTTTTGAAATTATTTTCCATTATAGGTTATTACAAGGTATTGACTATAGTTCCCTGTGCTATACAGTAAACCTTTGTTGCTTTTTGCATATCTATTTTTGGATTTTTTTTTTTTAGTTTTAAATCCACTATTATCACTCAAGTTCCACATTATTATTACCTAGTAGTAATTAAATTAATGTGATAATCTGTAACCTAACAAAACCTCTGAATGAATTCCTCTCTCCTCCTTTTTTTTTTCCTCCTGTGCAATTCCAAGCAAATGTGTAGTGTGCAGTATTGATTTCCAGTCTCTAAACTCCTTCAAGTCTACTAGTAAACTGAGACACCTGCATCAAGATAGAGTCTATCATAGGATTCCCTGAAGCACAGAATGAAGAGGAGATTGAGCAAACAGGACCCAGGAAGGCACCAATTGAACCAAGACAACTCTGTGTGATAAAATGTGAGAAACAATAAAATACTCCCATGAATGTATTAGTTAAGTGACAACTCCACAAGTAATTCCTTCTGGAGCTGGGTAGACAGTTTCCACAAAAAGCTCAAAAAATGTAGGTATACTGATGTTCAGGAACACTCCCAGGAGAATACAGGTGTACATTGTCACTGCTAGTGTCAGAGGGTCTCCTGAGGAGGTGGGGTCGGCAGTGGCTTGCCGTGGGGACTGGGGCACTGGCAGCAGCCTACTTTGTCAAATTTTTATCTTTTTAAATCAACCGAGGCTAGTTTTATGCCCTAACATATGTTCTGTTCTGGAGAATGTTCCATGAACACTTTGGAATACTGTTTATCTATTGTTGTTGAGTGTTCTTTAATGCCTGTTAAGTTTTTTTATTGCCTGTTATTAGGTTTATTTAGTTTATTGTGTTGCTCGAGTCTTCTATATCCTTATTGATTTTTTTTGCCTAATTGTTGAATGCTGCTGTTTAGTCACTAAGTCGTGTCTGACACTTTTGTGACCCCATGGACTATAGCCTGCCAGGCTCTTCTGTCCATGGGATTTCCCAGGTAAGAATACTGGAATGGGTTGCCATTTCCTTCTCCAGGAGATCTTCCTGACTCAGGGATCAAACCTGCGTCTCCTGCTTGGCAGGTGGATTCTTTACCACTGAGCCACCTGGGAAACTCAATTGTTGAATACTGTAAATTTAAGATAGATTGATAGACCAGGCATGAGCTTTTCCATGAATTTGTCCATGAAAGGAGGGACTGCAGTCTTCAGTGAGGTTCTCAGGACACTTTCCCTCTCAGAAGCAAGCCTTCTTTAGAGAGTTGCCTTCCAGAAGTGGCATATATATGTGTCATCAAGGAGGGCAGTTATATCTGAACTCTCACTTTCCATGATAAGAAATGAGCTCTTGACTCTGCCAGCTGAAACACACAGCCTGAGGTAAGTGCCAGAATGCCAATTTATAAATTTACCCTAAAAAGTAGCTCACATGGACTTGCATATTCTCCCTTTATAGTCTATTTGGGAAGTCAAAATGTAATCAGAATCCACATAATTAATTTACCATGAGAAATCATAGTTGCAGGGATTGACATACTGCTTTCAACATCACTGATTCTCTCAAATCATGTAGACTGAACTGCCTGGGGGTCAGAAAGAGGCTTGATGCATGGTCTCAGAACCAGGAAAGCTGGGCAAACTAATATATCGATTGCCTGATAACACCAAGCTAAGAGGTTAGTTTCATTTATCGCAACAGAAATACTTAAAGTCTGTTGAGCAAAGCATTATCTTTTCTGGCCAGTGCTGGAATGAGTATTATCAGATTTGTCTCTGTGATTCTTCTTTTCTTATTCTTCCAAAGCTGATCGATATATTCTCTCAAACTAGCTGCTATGGAGACTTGCCAAGTGGGAACTGTAATTTGCACTTCTGTGTTCTGACCCTCTGTGAGTTGCTTTTGTAGTTCAGCAACTTGATTTGCCATATCCTTGAGTGCTTGTTTGTATCTAAATAAAGTCTTTAGTTACTTACATAAATTTTCCCACATTACTCTTTTTGTGTATGCACATTTCAGTTATTTACATTTAAAATTTTTTTTACAATGTTGTGTTGGTGTTTTGCCACACAACAATGCAAATCAGCCATAATTATACATTCATCTCTTCCCTCCTAGCCTCCCTCCCCTCCCCCCATCCCATCCCTCCAGGTCATCACAGAGCACCAGACTGGGCTCCCTGTGCTACATAGCACATTGCTCTTATTTCCTACTTTGTAAATGAGTTTTCTAGCCTAGGAATTATAATTATCCCCTTATATATTGATTTCAACAAGACTTTGACAGTACTGTGGTGGAAATACCTGAACCAGCCAGTTGAACCAAAGGCTTGTTTGCCTTTTAGCTTTTCTTGTTCTTTGAAGTAAACAAACAATGCACAGATAAATTCCATTATTAAAAAATCCAAACGATGCATACATATACAGAGTAAAATTTAAAAGTTGGCCTTGATACTCTTTCTATTTCTACTCTCTCCAGGAATGTCCAGTGTTTGTCCTCTACTTATGGATATTTGAGTTTATCAGTTTTATGGATTTATCATAAATATGGATTTATCAATTTTATCAATTTATGGATATTTGAGTTTATCTAGTATTTGAGTTTATCAATTATAATTCAGTATCTCTGCTTATGTATCTCTAATCTATCATTTTCTGAAAGAGATGTGTTAAGTTCGGTTTGGTTCAGTTCAGTCACTCAGTTGTGTCCAACTCTTTGTGACCCCATGGACTGCAGCACACCAGGCCCCCCTGTCCATCACCAACTCCTGGAGCTTGCTCAAACTCATGTCCACTGAGTCAGTGATGCCATCCAACCATCTCATCCTCTGTCATCCCCTTCTCCTCCTGCTTTCAATCTTCCCCAGCATCAGGGTCTTTTCGAGTGAGTCTGTTCTTTACATCAGGTGGCCAAAGTATTGGAGCTTCAGCTTCAGCATCAGTCCTTCCAATGAACACCCAGGACTGATCTCCTTTTGGATTGACTGGTTTGATCTCCTTGCAGTCCAAGGGACTCTCAAGAGTCTTCTCCAACACCACAGTTCAAAAGCATCCATTCTTCAGTGCTCAGCCTTCTTTATGGTCCAATTCTCACATCCATACATGACTACTGGAAAAACCATAGCTTTGACTAGATGGACCTTTGCTGACAAAGTAATGTCTCTGCTTTTTAATATGCTGTCTAGGTTGGTCATAGCTTTTCTTCCAAGGAGCAAGTGTCTTTTAATTTCATGGCTGCAGTCACCATCTGCAATGATTTTGGAGCCCAAGAAAATAAAGTCTGTCATGGTTTCCTGTCTATTTGCCATGAAGTGATGGGACCAGTTGCCACGGTCTTCTTTTTTGAATGTTGAACTTTAAACCAGCTTTTTCACCCTCCTCTTTCACTTTTATCAAGAAACTCTTTAGTTTCTCTTTGCTTTCTGCCATAAGGGTGGTGTTATCTGCATATGTGAGGTTATTGATGTTTCTCCCGGCAATCTTGATTCCAGCTTGTGCTTCATCCAGCCCAGCATTTCTTATGAGATGTATTAAAATCAATTATAACTGTTGATTTATATAGTTCTCCTTGCATTTCTCTCAGTTGTTGCTTTATGTATTTTTGAGGCTGTGTTATTAGATGCGAAGTTATGTTTATGATAATTAAGTCTTCTTGTTCTATTGTTCCTTTTATCATTTAGCAAATCACAGTGAACTTCAAAGACAAACCAACCCAGCTTTCTTTTCCAGAAGTTGGAAAATTACCACTAGGGCAAAATGGAAGAAATGAGAAGAAAGAAAATAAAAATAAGGCTAAAAAGAGTGAAATAGAGACTTCAAAAGAATAGGGATTCATATTCATTAAGATGGCAATTATAAAACAAAACAAGACAGAAAATAAGTGTTGTGGAAGATGTGGAGAAATTAGAACTCTTGTGCACTGCTGGTGGTAATATAAAATGATGCAGCTACTATAATAATCAGTATGGTTGTTCCGCAAAATATTAAAAATAGAATTATCATATGATCCAGCAAGTTCACTTCTGGGTAAATACCCCCCAAAATCAAAAGCAGGATCTCAAAGAGATACTTGTACACTAATGTTCTTAGCAGCATTATTCACAAAAGCCCTAAGATAGAAATAACCCAATGTCTATTGACACATAAATGGATAAACAAGATGTGATAAATGCATACAATGGAATATTGTTTCACAAAAGGACAAATATTGCATGATTCTACTCACATGAAGGACTCAAAGTAGCCAGATTCTCAGAGACAGAAAGTTCAGAGGTGTTGGGAGTAGGGGAAATGGAGAATTATTGTTTAATAAGTATGGAATTTCAGTTTTGCAATATGAGAAATGCTCTGGGGAGGGATGGCAATGATTTTTGCACAACAAAGTGAATATACTTATTGCCACCGAACTGTATACTTAAAAATAGTTAAATGGTACATTTTATAATAATTTTTAAAGATACAGAATATTAAAAAAAAACAAAGGCTGATCTTTGAACAGGTTGATAATATAGGCATATTTTTGGCAACACTGATCAAAAACACAAAAAAGAGTTGTGTGTGGGAATTCCCTGGAGTCCAGTGGTAGGAATCCACACTTCCACTTCAGGGGGCTTGGGTTCAATACCTGCTTGGGGAACTAAGATCTCTCATACTGAGTGGCACCAAGAAAAAAAAGAGTTGGGTGCAAATAAAATACAAAACAAAAATAAATGGGAATATATCTAGAGACATAAGATTGAAAAAGAATAAAAGTGCATTTTTCCTTTGGACTGGAAGTAATCACACTTCCAGGTTGTTTCTATAGCACTTGAGGCACTGAGAGAAATATCAATGACTATTCCAGAAAGAGAGGGAGAAGGCTACTCTTCTTGTCCCTTCGCACCAGTCCCCTGGCCATACAGATAGATTCTGAGCTTACTGAGTACTTCTTTCTCAAAGGGACCTCAAATGTGAATAGTATTCAAGAGGTCATTGTTCCAGGTGTAGATGACAACTCCTGGGAGGTGGAGCTCAAGTTCTTGTTGAAAATGATCCTACTCTATCTATATCCATTTCCTCTCCACATCTCTGTAGACAGAGCCAGTCCCAATGTGAACTGTGAAGGGGCTTCGTCCTCATCCTGAAATAGTGGGGGCTGGTGGTGCTGTGCTGAAACAAAGCCCAGGAGGAGGAGAATCTGTCATCAGTACTAGAGGCCGAGATAGAGCCATTAGGCCCAACTTCCATTAGTTAGACCAGTTCCTGGGACCCTACCTGTTTCCTACTCAAGAAACAGATGTCCCAGACCAACTTCGAAAGAGAATACTTGGTGGCTCAGTGATGAAGAATCCACCTGCCAATACAGGAGACACAGGTTCATTTCCTGATCCAGGAAGATTCCATGTGCCGCGGAGCAAATAAGCCCTGCGCCACAGCTATTGGGCCTGTGCTCTGGAGGCTGTGCTCCACCACAAGAGAAGCCACCACAATGAGATGCTCACGCACAGCAGCTAGAGAGTGGCTCCCACTCGTGGCAACAAGAGAAAAGCCAGTGCAGCAATGAAGATCCAGCACAACCAAAAATAAATAAGTAAATTAAATTACAAAATACTTTAAAAAAGAGAGAGAATGCATGGCAGAAGCTGTGCCTTCACCCATCGTCTGTCTGTGTTCTCCATGAAGCCCATTTGGACCAATGTGGCAGAACCTGCCCTGCCATATCCATGGCCTGATTGTTAGGGACGAAGCCCAAGGCTGGGACAAAGCTGTACTTCACAGAACTGTCCACACAGGTGCATGCAGGTAGTCCTGTACCAGCAGAGATAGCCAGGCACGGTATGGACCTGAGCTGTGCCCTGTAGATGAATCTCAGCCCTCATGCCTTCAAGACAAGCTTGCGGAGGCCCAGTCTGCCTGCTCTGCAGCCTGATAGGAAACTTGTGCAAGATACTGGAGCAATAGAAACATTCCCTGGATTTTGACCTGGGAAACACCACCCCTGTACATCAGGCTTACCCTGTCTTAGTTCACCTTCTGGGGCTTTGTGGACACTGTTTTTCATTGTGTGAGTTTTCCTTTCCTTTCTAGCATCTCTGCTGAGGATGCAAATCTGAGAAGTGAAAGTCTTGAGGTGAGTTGAAAGTCTTGAGTCCTAAGATGAAAGTCTGAGAAGTCCCAGGTTAAACTGGCCATGACTTGGCAGTCCTGAGGACTGAGCATATGGGTAGAAGAGCTCCTTGAGAGTGTATGAATGCACTTGGGCACAAGGAGATCTCTTTCCATGTGCCTGCAGGTATAGTTTTAATTTTTTTCTTCCTTCCTATCTGTGTCCTGACTCAGAAAAGTTGCAGCGAGAGCTCACTCCTTCCCTGATAGGTAAGGTCCTCCAGAAGGAGAGATCATACCATTTACCATCTGCCAAGGGCTTTCATGAGGTCCCTTAGAAGTCTGGCTTTGACATTGACCTGACTGCATTTCAGATGGGCCCTGGATGGAAGCTTTTGGGAGAGGCCTGCCTTAGCCACACCCAAATGCCTTCTGAGAAAGACAATATTGAACTGAAAGTCTGAAAATACTTGCTACTCATTCTATGGGCCACTCCTCATCTCACGGATGGTTAGATTTGGAATGCCCAATTTATCTGTTTATGGCAGTGGAGTTCTCTGTAGGCAGCTTTTCAAAACAGGGCTGAGGGTGTTGAGATGAGCATCCCACTGATTCTTAGCTCATCATTTGAAGGTTGGCATCTGATAACTTTGGAGTAACTACACTTATAACACAAAACAGTTCTGTTATGTCTGAAAAGTATGCAGTTATTGCTTTTTCCATCCATATGCCATTTTTCTGTCCTGAGGGTACAGTGAATAGGTCTTTCAAGATTGGTATGACCTTTGACCCCAAAGAGGATTGCCACAATAGTTTCTGATGACCCTTAGTTTCAATAACAGAGAGGTTCTTGTATAAGGCAAGGTTCTTATGCCCCTGAGAATGTGTATATCTCTCAGGTAAAGCACAGAAATGTTTCATATCAGTCTCATCTTGCGAGCCCTGAACAGGATGGTCAGCCTGTTGGAGTTGTTGGAACTTTAGGTTTTTCCCATTTTCTGAGACAGGTGTTGCTCTTAGACAGTCAAACTGCCTAGTTGGGATCTTATAGTACATAGTGATCTACAACTAGGTTTCGACACTTCACTGTGTATTGTGGAGAGTTTTTTCAGGTCACTATACACTGGTTTGCTTCTTATTACTGCATATCATTCCACACTATGAATATACCTAAATCAATGTCATTACTTCTTTACTGATGGACATTCAAGTCAGTATTACTTCGCCTCTGTTTTCCTTTCTCTGGTTGGCAGAATGTCTGTCTCCCGGTACATCCTCCTTTGTTTCTCTGATCTCTCTGTACTTTCCCGTTACTTATTCTGTCTCTGCTGGCATTTAAGATTGGGGGATAAGGGACTTGCAGTGACTCTGCTGCAGGGAGGGGTGGTAACTCAAGGTCAGGGGTGACTCTGGCAGGCTGGCTATTCCTTCAGCCTGTCCCCTCCTAACCAGCTGTATGGAGGATTTGAGGCAGCTCAGCAAACAACCTGGTCCTTGCCTTCAAAGACCTCGAGTCTCACAGGGAAACAGACATGTGAGTGATCCACCCAAGGCAGAGCAGCATAGGGTGAGGGGCAGCATTCCAAGTCCCACTTGACTTCCTGGGCTTTCATCACCTCCATCACTTGCTCAGTGTTTGACATTGTGCAAGGTATTTCACTTCTGAATACCTCTGTGTTCCCTTCTGTAAAGTGATGACATGAGTCTTTTTTTCTTTTTCTTTTTTTTTGAGTCTTTTTTTCTTAAAAGGTTGGTCTAAGAAATAAGATAATATGTGTGAAGTACTTACCACAGTGCTTGGCCTGTACTGATCTAGAACAGTGAACCATTAGGAAGCTAATCAGGGTGTGACTGTGCATGGAATGGGGTACCAATCAAACAGGGAGATGTGGGTTCTGGGTTCGGTGGGGTTATGCCCAAAGGATGGGTAGCTTTTCCCCTGGCAGAGCTGGAGGGAGGTATTCCAGGGGGACAAAGAGGTAAGAGTTACAGTACTGAGTTGGAAAGAGGAGACATGCTTGGGGTAGGGGGAGGAGGACCTGTGGCCAGAAGGTCATGCTCACAGGCAAAGGTGAGGGAAGGTCCTTTCAGGGATGTACACAACCAGGCTTCTGGCACCGGGAAGGGAGTTCAGGGCCCTTCCATGGACTTGAGCCCCAAAGCTGAAGCAGCAGGTCTATCCCAGGACCACCGGCGGCATCAGGCAGGGCTCCGGGAAGGGTGCTCCTTTCCCACCGTGCTCCTGCCTTGTTCTGCAGGGGCCTCCTCCCAGGGCTTGGCCACTCCCCGCGTCCAGCACCCCCACCCCTCAGCCGGTTGGGAGGCAGTCAGGAGGCTTTCTGCGGGGGCTGTGCCGGGTGGGCGGTTTTCCCAGAGCAAGGAGCTGAGCAGGAATGAGTTGGCGCCAGCTCCCTCAGATATAGACACTGCTGGCTGGATGACCAGCCTGCCCCGCTAGCGAGAGCCTAAGGGCTCCCTTGGGCACTGCGTCCCGGAGCTGGGGACTGTAGCACCACACCTCAGGGGTGTGCATGGCACAGAGGGAGGCCAGAGGGGCACGGGCCATGCCAGGACTGGGCCAGAGCCCAGCCAAGGCCACGCCGAGGTTGTCAGCAGGCACTGAGAGGAAGAGGAACCGCCTGAGCAGGACAGGGCAGGACCTGTGGGAAGAGTCCAGCTGGAGCAACCAAAGATGGAGCCGAGCTGCCCTGAACCCTCGAGGAGCCAGGGCCAGGAGCCTGGCTCGGGGTCGGGTAAGAAAGTCGGGGCCTGAAGAGGGAGCTGCGGGAGGCAGGCATGGGAGGCGCTGCAGTGTCATCTCTGATGGCAGAGTCTCATTCATGGTTACTGTCCTGCTCAAGAGAGGGGACACTGGTCAACTGCTGCTCCAAGGCTCCACGCTTGGGACAAGTCAGAACTGGCCTTCACCAGAGTGCAGCTCAGAGAGCTGGCCCAGCTGACTTCTCGTGAGGAAACTGAGACCCAGAGGAGTGAGGTGTTGCCCAAGGTCCCAGAGCAGCCATAAGCAGCAGGGCCAGTGGGCTTTGCTGTCCTTTCCTCTTTACCACAGCCGCGTCCTCATCTCAGGACCTGGCTGGGCCAGGGTCAGCCCTACAGAGCAGAGCAGGGCAGGGCTGTGCGCTCGCTGTGGACCCGGGGCATCCTGATAAGCAGGATTCAGAGTTAGGTGTTGATGGGGCAAGAGCCGAGGGAGGCCCAGCAGAGGATGGGAAAGAGGCCAGGGCTCGCAGTTCTGAGCCCAGGCGAGGTCTTCTCTCTGTTTCCTCCGCTGTAAAGTGGGGCCGGGTCGAGAGCAGACAAAGAGGGGATGAGGCCCTTGGGTCTCTGCCGATTGGCTTGCTACTACTCTGGCAGGAGACCTTGCCCTAGGATACACCTAGCACCCAGGGGCGATGGGGGTCTGGTCAGATCCACTCACCAGGGGCCTCTGTGCAGAGCGAGGCCAGTCCTGAGAACGCTGCGCGGGAGCGGAGCCGGGTGAGGACGTTGCGCCAGGCCTTTCTGGCCCTGCAGGCCACCCTGCCGGCCGTGCCGCCCGACACCAAGCTGTCCAAGTTGGACGTGCTGGTGCTGGCCACCAGCTACATAGCCCACCTCACCCGCACGCTTGGACAAGAGATGCCCGGCCCTGCCTGGCCGCCTTTCCTGCGTGGACTCCGCTACTTGCACCCTCTCAAGGTAGGTCACAAGCCCGGGGCCTTGGGGAAGGGGGTTTGGGATGGGGAACCCTGAACTCAGGCCCCATCCGTTGGGCACAGCTGACATTGGGACCAGCTGCTTCCTGCTCTCTCAGAGGGAGAGAAGCTGAGGCAGGCTCTTGGGACTGGGCTGACCCTGTGTTTCTCATGGGATGCAGTGGGGATGATGATTAGAAATGACTCCATGAGAATGTGGTTCCTCCAAGGGGAGGGAAATTCTTAAGAGGCCCCAAGACTCTGAGGCACTTGGTGGTCGAGGAGCGAAGTGGGCAGTTTCCAGGGCTGGGGCCTGGGGAAGAAAACCACACTTTAGGGAGATTCCTAGATTCCAGGGCCTTCATGCCACCATACAGGGCCCTGGTGTCCTCTGGACTTCTGTCTCAGGAGGGGTTGGTCTAAGAAAACATCACTTTGGAAGCCACCCAGCCGGGTAGGGGACCAGCAGAGGCTGGGCAGTCAGGGAGGAGGGCGTACTGCATACAGAACTTATCAGTCTGCCACCTACCTTTCCCAAACTTCTATTTTATTATACGTAAAAAGGAAGATAATGTGAGTCTGACTTCGCTTCCAGGGAATGAAATGAGATCATGAAGGAAAAGTATGATTAATAATAATCATCATTGCAATAACAGTTAACATTCTGATAACATTATGTTAAGTTATTCCAGGAGCTGGACTAAGGGCTTTAGAGCATTTTCATCTTTTAATCCACACAAGAACCAAATGAAGGTGTTTTTTTTTTTTTTTTTCCAATTGAGAATTACTTTACAGACAAGGAAAACAAAGCTTAGGGAGGTTAAGTGTCTGAATGCTGTTTGAACCCTAGAGTGTCTGACTTTAGACCCCAGGCTCATAGCCACTAGGCAGGCCGCAGGGGTGGAGGTGGGAGGGGGCGGTGCAGAGTAAGTTGCCGATTGCAGAGTGTAACTGTGATAAAGGGTCATCTTTGCTCTCTGAGGATAGCAACTTTATTTTTATGGAGGATACTTGTCACCATCTCTCTCCCTTAAACAGCATAGTTCTGAAATGTCTTGAGACTTAAGATATTTTTCTTTGATGTAAATACAGCTAAAATGCAAGAATTTGAAACAAAAAGGGGTCACTCAGAAATGCCAGTGGTGGCACCTGGTGCAGAGTCCCTGGGTGGCACAGTCATTCCTTAGCTGTGAGATGGCAGCAAGGGGAGGCAGTTGCATGAAGCGGGTGATGGATAAACATGTTGAAGAATGAATACATGAGAGCCTGGCTAGGGCTAGAACCCTGGCAGCTTGGTGGGGTGGGGTAGCTACCCAGGAGCAGGGGCCCTCAACCACTGGGTCGGGGGGCTGTCAAGAGAAGGGCAGGTCTTAGGGCAGAGTCAACATGGCATTTTCTGGGACTGCCCACGTGCCTGCTGCAAGGATGGACGGGCCTGAGAAGCCTGCTGCTTTTAGAGAGAGTGGGCAGCACTGATGTTTGTGGCCATAGGCACTTGGGTGGGTGCTGGGCGAGAGAGGGGGCAGGACTGTTCAGTGTCAGGAGGAGCCTCTCCCTGCCCCACTTGGCCGCCCTCCCCACCACCCAGCCCCTGGCGGCTGCCCACCTCCTTCCCCACCATGGTGGGGGCAGTTTCCTCTTGTGGCCATTGCTCTCCTCAGACAGGTCCTCCTGTGCCTCTCAGCCAGGCTCAGGTGGTCAGGAGGTGTGAGGCAGGAGTGCGGGTGAGCCCAGGACCATTGTCACAGTGCAGTCGTGGTGGTGGGAGGGGGTAGTCCCAGGGAGGGAGGCTAGGGAAGGCCCAGTTTTGGGTGCCAGGGGCTACAAGGGGCTTTGCTAATGAGCTTGACTCTCGTGCCCTCCCTGTGTCTTGCAGAAGTGGCCAATGCGATCTCGTCTCTACGCCGGAGGCCTGGGGTGCTCTGGCCTTGACTCCACCACAGCCTCCAACTCGGGCCAAAGAACAAAGGAGGCAGAGGCCGGGCCCCAGATCTCTGGAGAGGCAGACGCCCTTCTTCCCACCAGACCACTGTCACCAGCACCCGGTGACAAGTGATCGTCACAGTTGCCCCCTTCTCCTGGACTGCGACTCAAGCCTCGGGACCTGGATTCTCTGCCACTCCTCACCTGTCTTCATTCTGCCTCTCACCCATCGGATCTGATTCAGGCTCAGCTCTGGGCCCCCGCAGAGCAGTGGGCACCTCTGTAATGAGAGTACTCAGGAGGACCAGGAGCAGATAGAGCCTCAGCTTGCCACCCACGGGTGGTGCCCCAGGGGCTCCCTTGTGGCAGTTACAAGGGGAGTGGGCGAGGAAAGGGTTTGATTGAGTTGGAAGTTGAATTTGTGCACTGTCCCTTGCTTTTCTCCCCTGAGGTTCCCACAAACCCTGGGCAATTGCAAGACCACAGGCATACAGGTAGCAGCTGAGGCGGCCGAGGTAGCAGCCGAGGCTGGCAGAGGCTGCAGGGGCTGATGGGAAGACCAGGGGCCAGACTGGCTCTTGGCAGCTGTGAGTGTAAACAGAGCTGAGCCTGGGCCATATAGACAGAGGGGACACTGAAGAAGGAAACATGCTTTGCTATTTGCACTGCAAGATGCTCACTAGACGTCAGAGGCAGGGAGGAATTTAGGAGTCTTGTATCTGCATCCCGGTCTCTCCAGCTGCCCCTCATCACTACATTTTCTCCCTCTCTGGGCCCTGCAGCCTTCCACTCTTTTCTTGATATGAGTTATATTTACAGGTTAAGCCAGAAAGCTTACATTGCTTACATTCCAGGATGCAGAGACATCTGTACATGGTCCTAGCTGCCTGGTTTGAAATTTCATCCCAACACCTTAAGGCCTTATGTATGAAGACTCAATTACATCCTTGAAGGACCTTAGAAGGAGAATGTGTATCTTTTCCAGGGGATAATGACAATCTGCCATTATATTAGACACCTAACCTCCAAGACAAACAAGATAGGCCTGGGTTCACTGGGTTCCTTCCATGATTTTGGCTGAAGGCCTCACTGGCTCATGAATTATTTCCACAGTCTGTCTTCGAATGAGCTCTCTTGGGCCAGCTCCTCCCCACAGGCACTGCCCTCTCAGGCTCTCCCCCTGTCCTGCCATGGGGTGCCAGAAATCAGATAGTGCTTTGATGGAATTTATCTCTGGCCCTGTAGAAGTTGTTAGAGGAAAGATCACAAAGTCTATACATACAGAAAGGAACTTTTCAGATCAGGTGTGGCTTTAGATCAGGCACATGAAGCCCAGACAGAGAAGGAACAACCTTTTTGTTAAACTTCAGTGCCTTGGAGTGGAAAGGCAGGGACCAGGCCAACTAGAGTCCAAACAGGGATGGATAGCCTTAGACAGAAGCCACCGTTGCCACCATGAGAGCAAATGAGATTCTGGCTGGCTGTGAGTGGCCAGGGCTTGAACTCTGGTGTGCGGAGCGGCTATTCCTCCACAGGGCTGGCCAGGACAGCGGGAGAAAGGGGGCTGAGGGAATGACTCAGCAGACTGGGGTGGAGGCAGGAAAAGAGACACAGAACGTCCCAGCCGAGGCTGCGTGAGACGTGGGAGAGCAGCTGGACCGGGGCTGGGAGCCATGGGGAGAAGGCCTCAGCCAAGGCCAGACTCGTAAATCTCCTAAGTCTCCACTGAGGGGCCCGGAGAGCTTGTGCAGAGCCGCTTCTGGGCAGCTGGACGGGGCCAGGCAGGGCAGAGACCAGGTGTGGGTGGGCATAAGCACAACGTTCTTCACAAGACCATAAAAGTCCAGCTTGAATGTTCTATTTTTAAAGCCAAATAGCAGTATCTTCCTTATTGAGTTTGAGCATGATCGGAAGAGGAACAGATGAATTTCTTCATGAGCTGGTAGCATACCATCTCTCTGGGGATGAAGCTGGGAAAGCTGGCTTTGAGGGTGCGTTGGGTCCCTGCCCCCCCCCCCATCCCCCATAGCACAGGGCTTCTTCTGCTAACTCAGGGTTTGGAGCTTGCTCCATCTACCCGGTTTACACTCCAGCCTTTGCCTTGTAATGTCACATCCTTTGAGGGCAGAAGGATTGCATTAACCTGGTAGAGAAGACAAGGAGGGCCAGAGAAGGTTGCAGCTGGTAGGGGCTGGGGAGGGCAAGTGCCATCATGACAAGTTGCTAAGTCTGCCTCGGGATCTTTCCAGGCAAAGCTGCTTTCCTTAGTGCTCTAGACAGGCTTTTGGGCTCCAAAAGCCTTCTCCAGCCAGACAGCACCAAACACAGCTCAGACCAGGAAGCAAAAGGGTGCAAGAGGGCAGGCATTGCCAAGGAAAGGACCAGGGCATGAATGGGAATAACCAGAAGAGATGTCAGGTTGGAGACTTTGACCCACAAATGAACCAGAACCAAGATTAGGCCCCTTTTCCTCTGTAGCAGAAAAAGAAAAATACCCTCTCATTGGGAGACCCTGGGGGCAGGGGGTATGTGGGAAAAAATCTCCAAAAGGAAACAGGAGCCTACGAGTGAGAAGGATGCTGGTCCATTGGGTGTGTGTGTGTGTGTGTGTGTGTTTTACCTCCTGCCCCGTCCCCAGGTGCCCAGGTAGGGGTGGGGCAGTGATGGCCAGGTCAGCGTCTCTGGGACTGATGTGTGATGTGCCTGTGCTTTCTGAGGGGCAGCAGAGTTAGAGGGCAGAGGCTTAGATGTGCTTTGGGAAAAGCAGAGCTGGCCAAGGGATACCAAAGTATTAAGGTGGAGACTGCAGATTTCACTAAACTGAGAACTAAGTGATTAGAAACAGAGAAATCTAGTCTTATCTGAGAAATTCCCTTTCTCTTCCTCTGGACAGAGCCGGGCAAGGATGAATCAGATGGCCCTGATGGATGAGATGCACGTCCTCTGCCTTGTGTGGCCTAACCCTTAAACCCAGGGCCCCTGCAAGCTTGGTATTCGAGAGCAGGGGTTTGTAATCTAAGGCCAGCGAGCCAAATGTAGCCCCAGATTTTGTGCTAAGTCACTTCAGTCGTGTCTGACTCTTTGTGACCTCATGGACTGTAGCCTGCCAGACTCCTCCTGGGATTCTCCAGGCAAGAATACTGGAGTGGGTTGCCATGCCCTCCTCCAGGGGATCGTCCCAACCCAGGGATTGAACCTGAATCTCCTAGACATCTGGGAAGCCCGGATTTTGTAAATAAGTTATTGGAAAACAGACATACCTATTTGTTTACATACAGTCTATGGCTACTTTCCTGATACAATGGCAGGGTTGAATAGCTGCCACAGACAGAAAAGGCCAAAATATTTAAAGTTCCTGTGAAGGAGCTCTAGCCCTTTACAGAAAAAGTTTGCTCTTGATCACAGATATGCAAAGTGTTGGTCTAGGAATGCTGGGGGTCCCTGAGACCCATTCCATGCTCTAAGTGGCCAAAATTATTTTCATAATACAAGAAGTGATTTGCCTTTTTTCACTCCTAGTCTCTCATGAGTATGATGGAATTTTCCAGAAGCCAAATGACATGGGATATTGCAAAAGAAGATGGAACGTAGAAGCAGATAGGAGAATCCAGGTCTCAATTACAATAGACATTAAAGATATTTGCAAAAATGTAAAACAATGCCCCTCTTCTCACTAAATATTTTCCAATATGGAACATAATTATTTTTCATAAAAATGGTATGTATAGTCATATATAGTGGGTTAACTGATGTTATTTTTAAATAAATATTTAAGTCTATTTTCATTTCTAATATAAATATCAATAGAAATTACCCACAGTAAAAGTTTTTCAGAGTCCTACATATTAAAGAATGTAAAGGGATCCTAAGACCAAAAATTCTTAGAATCTCTGCTCTAGAATAGATTGGCAAAAGTCAAGAAAAGCTCTCACCCCAATCTCCTGACCCTGTATGTGACAACTCTACCTTCTGCCTGGGGCAGACACAGTGATTCAATCCTGGCCTTTGAGACAAGGGGCTTGAGGTAATGAGGGGCAGGGTGTGCCTGGCAGAATGTGGACAGAGGGTCCCGAGTCAGGATCACAGTGAGGTCTCCTGGAGGATGAAGGTGGGGCTGATCCCCGGCTGGGCGGGGCCTTCCTCAGGCACGGCCATGGCCTCCTGGTCTCTGCTGCCCCTCAGCATCCCATTGCTCATCTTCTCTGGAAACAGTGGCTTCCAAGGAGACGTCCTGGGGAACATGGGCAAAGGGTGGGGTGAACGTGAGAAGAAGGGGAGGTGGAGGAACCTCCCTTTCCTCTTGCAGGAAGGGTGACCCTGCTGTGATCCCGACTAGAAAGGGGACCAGTGAGGAGCAGCAGGGGTGAAGGGGAGGAGCAGGCCTGGGGTGAGTATGAGGGTGGGAGGAGGGAGAGGACAGGCCAGCAGCTGTGGCCTCTCCGGGCCAAGACCCTTCTGCCCACCAAGCCCCCACTTCCCTGTGGGAAGGAGCCGGCACCTGCTGCCAGACCGTCCAGGCTCAGGCAGATCATCAGAGAATGGGGGCTGGGGGAGAAAGAAAAGGGGGGGACGGAAACCAGAAGGCCCAGCAGTATGAGAGGGAGGGGAGGGGCGATCTGACAACAGAGGAGCTACCTGGCTGCAGGCTCTGCAGGGAAGTCGCTTCTGACAGGACACGGACAGGTGGGCAAGGAGTTTCAGCAACACTGGGTAAATGGTCCGAGGGTCCACAGTCCGGCCCCGCATGCCCTCCTAAAGATAATGTGCTCCTGAGACTCTAGTGTGTACCCAGGGCACACCTGCAGCCCTCTACTCTCCCCCTGCTCTGGGGGCTCTAAGACCCCAGCCCCTGCCCACCTCCTAGAGCTCCGCCAAGAAGCCTGACTGTTCCAGAATACCCAGGAGCCCAGGAGTCCCTGTGCCCTCATTCCATACCCCCATCACCACTGCACAGACTACCTGGCCCCCTGATTCCTCCAGACTTGTGGCCAAGCGTAGATCCCCACGCCCCGGGCAGAAGCGGCCTCCAGAAGAACCACACGGTTCCAGCTTTGATGATGAGAAACCCCAGGAGTGAATATCTATCTCCTCTTGATTGAGCCTGGGTTTCCTACTCCCCCCACCCCCAGGTTGGCTGCTGGAGCTCTTCCCTTCTCTGGGGGCTCTGCCTATCCAGCCTCAGTTTGGGAGAGAAGCCCCCTCCCCACATGCAACATAGCTAGGGGACAGCAGCTGAGCACAGAAAGAAAGGACAGGGACTGTCTCAACTCCCCAGGGCAGGAGCAGCAGGATTAAGTGTTGCCCACAGGAGATGCTGGAAAGATGAAGGAGAAACCAACAGCCACTGGCAAGATCATGGGGACAGAGTGGAAACTAGGACCACTGAATTAGCTGAGAAGCTATGAAGGGGAAAAGCTATGAAGCTATGAGAAGCTGGGTGTTTTTTAGCCTGTAAGAAAATAACAAATTATCAGATTAGGAACACTCCATATTAAGGAGGCTGGAAGGAGAAAAATAAGTTGAGTAAATCAGGCTGGCCTAAATACCAGTAGGTCTATCAAGGTTTCAGTGGTCAGAACCTCTGGGTTGGGTCCAAGTTGGATGAAAATAGGTTCTGTGTCACCCGTCCCAGAAACCACTGCTGGCTGCATGGTGGCAAGCAGAGTCTTGAAGAAAATATAAGTACACTCTCTCTTCAGATGCAAACTTTGATATGGGCTTAGAGAGGGAGCCATGTGAATATAAAAGTGTCAAGATGTGCTGTGCTCTGAGAATAAGGGTAGTAGCGTAAAGCAGAAGCTGAAGCAAAGCTCAGCTCTAATCCCCAGTGTGGGTCCGTGCCAAGCCTGCAGGGAAGGGCTACGTCTCATCACAAAAGGCCTCGGCCCTGACACTGGGAAGGCAGCCACATGTGGCAAGTGCCAGTCAGCAAAGCTCCTCTTCCTTCACCTGCCAGGTCTGGTTTAATGTGCCTCAAACATGTGGTGATACTTCGCCAACTGGCCAAGGAGGTTCCTTCTTGACCAGTCTTACCAGGTGCCTGTTCGCAACAACACGCTGCCAACATCACTTCCCTGGACAGAAGGACAGACCAAGGCAGACCTGTTTCGCTCTCAGAAAGTTGTCATAAAATATGTCAGTAACCCAGAAAGGCAGGCCTCTCGTATGTTCCTGCAAAAATGAATATTTCCTGGTGCCTTTGAAAGGTGGAACTCTACATGAGATTTAAAAAAGTGTTACTAAAAAATTGTGAAATCCTAGGTTGTATTTTGATGACTAACAGGGCCCAAAGCTAACAGCTTTTTATGGGGCTCGTGTTACTTATGTGAGCCATGGGGTGGGCGTTGGGCGAGAAGACTGGATAGCCCTTTTTGAAAGGCAGCGACACTTCTCGAAGAGAACCTTATATTGCAAATCCTCTTAAGAAACCAACTGTTAAAAACACTACCAGTGAAGTGATGGGATATGTTATTAACACCAAGCTTATTTAAGACCTAGAATGAAAAGCAGCTGGTCTCCTGCATATTAAAAGAAGCCAAAAAAAAAAAAAAAAAAAGAGAGAGAGAGAGAGAGAGAATAAGCCAGAGCCATCCATAGCCTCCCAGGAACAGTAAAAATCCTAAGTTGGTCTTCCTAAAGCTCTTTTAGGAAGGAGAAAATGTCTTTTCCGGCTTAAGGAGACACAAAGATTGGCTGGGCTTTCTGCCCACCACCTTTACTACAGGATTTTTTTTCTTTAAAGCATTTCAAAGATGATCTTTGTATAAAGTCAGAACTGGGATTGTTCAGAAGCTGGCTTCTGAATTGTTCACCCGCTGGCTTCTTTACCAGAACTTCTCCACTTAAATTTACATCCCAAGACAAGAAGCTCATCTATTTTAAACAACTCCAAGCTCTTTGTAAATTGAAAAATTGTGGAAGAAGATGGCTCTGATCTTGACAGGAGGGTATTATTTGGGTTGATCAGTTCTTCCATAGCTTTTAGTGTTTTTCCCAACTTAATATGGTCCTGGATGATCATCTCATTACCTGGTGCAATAATTGCTCTTCTTAGGGAACTTTCATTCGATTTGTTCTCAGTTATGGCAACCACACATTTACAGAAGGAATTTCTCCTGAGATACCCTAAGTGAACATGAAGTAACAGCAGGAGAGAGAAAACTTGCGCTTGTAAAAAATCCTTAACTGAAAAAAAAAAAAAAAAAATCCTTAACTGACTGCTGAGAAAGAAATTGTATGCTTTACGGGACTCCTGCATGAGTGCCATATTTTCTAAGAAACATTATTGGACTTCTACTTCTGACATTATGGTAGACTAATGTGCAAGAAATCCCTTCTGGTACAGAACACTCAAAATGATGGATAAAATTTTTTAAATGTTTAAAAATGCATTGCTGGGCTGGCAGAAAAGTAAAGGAAAGGAATAAGAGTATAAAACCAAAATTGGTAGGCCAGCACTGAAACCAGTGTAGCCCTGGTGGTATATGCAGGTTCCTGGTTTTAAGAAGCCAAATCTGGGGACAAGAGACAAAAGACCGGGGTCCATACAAAGTGTGGAGTTGGATCAAGGACTCTGTGATCAACCTGGGATTCCCCAAATGCCAACATCCTTCGTGAGTAAAAGAGAGATGAGAATACTTACCCAAATAGGTCTGGACTTGGGGTGGAGGTGGGGGAGGGAGTCTCCCACAGATTTCCAAACCCTTAAAATTTGGGGGAGAAGCCCAAAGCCCCCTATTTTAAGTGATTTCAATTTAGAAGTATTTCTAAGCACAAGAAAGTACAATTCTTTCCTGGAAGAACATACTTTAAATCAGCCTATGAAGGAGTCCCATGGATAAAAACTTGAGCTCGTAGCAAACAATTATAAAAATCAGAAGGAAACACGGAGCCATAAGCAGTGAGAGCAGAAACCCTGAACTTGCAAGTGGTAGGACCACACTTGCCGTGACCACAGATATTGTAATGTTTAGGTACAGAATACACATTAAATGTGTTTAGTTTATGTATAAAGAAATAAAGAGTATTTTGAAAAGACAAAGGGGGAACAAGAGGCTGTCAAACATGACCAGGCAGAACTGGAGGAAAACACAGAATTTCTAGAAATTAAAAATATAATATTTTAATTAGAAATCTGGTAGATGATTCAAAACTGCTGAAAACAGAACTAATAGGAAAACAGACCTGAAGAAATTACTAGAATTCAGTACGTGTGGACAAAGAGACAGAAAACAGAGAAAAGAAGAATATCAGAAAGTATTTTCATCACCTTAGAATAAGAATGTCCTTAAAAAAGACACAAACAACACTAACTCTAAAGGAAAAGTTTATGCATTATGCTACATGAAATTAGGAACCTCTGTTTGTCATAAGATGCCATTGAGAGAGTGAAAAAGGCAAGTTCACAGACTAGGAGAGAATATTTGCAATATATAGGATTAGAAGAATTGTATCAAGAACTTTTACTTAAAAATCCTATAGTACAATAAGAAAAAGACTGACCACCCAATTGTAAATGGTCTAGAGATGATCAAACACCTTTCTAAAGAGGATATCCAAGTGATTGAAGATGTTTAACCTCAATAGTAATTAGAAACACCCAAACTGAAATCATAATGAGATACCACTACACATTTGCCAAAATGGTTAATACCTGTGTCCAAACAAGTACACACCTAGGTATATACCCCAAAAATGTGAGTGCACAAAGGACATCAAAACTGTACAAGAATGCTCATAGCAGGGATTTCCCTGGTGGTTCAATGGCTAAGACATCATGCTCTCCCTGCAGGGGGCCCAGGTCCAGTCCTTGGTTGGGGAATGCAACTAAGAGTTTTCATGCTGTGATTAAAGATCCTGCATGCCGCAACTAAGACCTGGCACAGCAAAATAAATGAATAAGGAAATTTTCTTAAAAAAGAAAAAGAACGCTCATAGCAGCATTGTTTGTGATAGTCCCACAGTGGAAACTTGTATTCCTTTCTTACTAAGGCTGGACTCCTGCAAACCAGCTGTCACCTTGTTAGGTTCTACGAGTAGGGAGTGCTAGAGGAAACCTGCTAGGCAGGAAGAGAAAAAAAGGGATTTGCTTCTTACAGTTTGCTTCCCATACAAATTGTGAAATTATTTGTTCTAGCTCTGTGAAAAATACCATTGGTAGCTTGATAGAGATTGCTTCCCTCCCCTGAGTGTCATGGCGGCAACCGAAGTTTGGGTTTGCAGCCACCACGGGAGCTTCCTCCTGTTACCACATCTATGTTTCCTGGATTCTTTCCTTTGGCCTTTGCAGTTCTTATAACAAGTTCCCTCTGTTAAAAAGAACTGGTATGGGGACTTCCCTGGTGGTCCAGTGGCTAAGGCTCCATGCTCCCAATGCAGGGGGCCCAGGGTTTGATTCCTGGTCAGGGAAGTAGATCCCACATGCTGCAACTAAGACCTAACACAGTCAAAGAAATACATAAAAACAAGTATTATTTTTAAAATGGTATGGTTTTTATGTTCCTGACTAGACCCTGAATGATACTACAGCCAAGTTTCAATTCTTTTTGGCAAGTTTCAGTTCCGACTTTCCTCCTGACCAGGAATGCATTGAACTCCGCTTTTAAACAGGGAAGCTGAGGGTTGTGACAACTTTCACAGATCCTCAGAGCCTCGCTTGTTGGTTGTCGATGGTGTCTTGACCTGGTCACAGAAATCACACAGAGCCAAAGAGCAGAGTGTCTTGGATGTCTACCACTATGACTGCCTGCCAGGAGGACAGGGAAGGTCACACCAACGCTGTGAACATTCTCTAGCTGCATGTTTTTATCTCCTGTGAGTGTGCATGAGAAAATGGTCTTTCCCAAAGTCTTCACCACCCTCCTCTGATGTTGCTAAGGAAACTGGGTTTGACAGCATCAGACTCCAGACCCTCCCTGCTGTTACTATGGCCACCATTGTGTACTCGCATGTTTAATAACGTCATTGTAAAGGCTGATTCTTTAACCAGATTGTAAACATGTGTGCAGAGCTTGCCCAGCAAACAAACAAGAAAGTTGTGTAATTTGTGAGCAAAATAATGTGAGTTGAGACCTTGATGGGCCATTGTCTTTCAGTGTTTTTCCCCTAGCAGGCTTATACCAACCATTATGAATTATCATGAAGTCACTCCACCCTCTGTTCCCCTCAAAATAACCTCATAGTATGTAATTTTCCTAACCCACTTTAAGTACACATCTCCATAGTTCCCACCATTTAAATCTGTGTCTAAGTAAAACAAGTTGCTTATTCAAAAAAATCTATTTTTATTATACTTTCAGCCAGAATATTCCTGTAAGATTTTCCTATTGCATACAATCTAATTGCCAGTCCTTTGGTTCTGCCCAGAGGTGTTATCCAACATCTTGGAATCTCAACTCCTAACCTCCTCAAGTGCAATTTCCTGGGGCTTCCCTAGTGGTCCAATGGTAAAGAGTCTGCCTTCTAATGCAGGGGACACAGATTTCATCCCTAGTTTGGGAAGATTCCACATGCCAGAGAGCAACTAAGCTCATGTGCCACAACTACCTAGCCTGAGTTCTAGAGACTGTGGTCGGCAGCAAGAGAAGCCACCACATTGAGAAGTCCACACACCATAACAAAGAGTAGCCCCATTTCACCACAACTAGAGAATACCCTCGCACAGCAAGGAAGATCCAGCACATTCAAAAATAAATAAATAAAATTAAAGTCCCTAAAAAAAAAAACAAACCTCTGCACTTCCACTACAGGGGGCACAGTTTCCATCCCTGGTAGGGGAACTTCAACAGTACGTGAACAGTGAACTTCCAGATGGTCAAGCTGGATTTAGAAAAGGCAGAGGAACCAGAGATCAAATTGCCAACATCCACTGGATCATCGAAAAAGCAAGAGAATTCCAGAAATTGACTTCCACATTTATTGACTATGCCAAAGCCTTTGACTGTGTGGATAACAACAAACTGTGGAAAATTCTTCAAGAGATGATAATTCCAGACCACCTGACCTGCCTCCTAAGAAATCTGTATGCAGGTCAAGAAGCAACAGTTAGAATTGGACATGGGAAGAACAGACTGGTTCCAAATCGGGAAAGGAATACATCAAGGCTGTATATTGTCACCCTACTTATTTAACTTATATGCAGAGTACATCATGCAAAATGCTGGACTGGATGAAGCACAAGCTGGAATCAGCATTGCTGGGAGAAATATCAATAACCTCAGATATGCAGATGACACCACATTTATGGCAGAAAGCTAAGAACTAAAGAGCCACCACTACAATATTGTAAAGTAATTAGCCTCCAACTAATAAAAATAAATGGAAAAAAATAAAATTAAATTAAATTTTAAAAAAATAAAAGAACTAAAGAGCCTCTTGATGAAAGTGAAAGAGGAGAGTGAAAGAGTTGGCTTAAAACTCAACATTCAGAAAACTAAGATCATGGCATTTGGTCCCATCACTTCATGGCAAATAGATGGGGAAACAGTGGAAACAGTGACAGACTTTATTTTGGGGGGCTCCAAAATCACTGCAGATGGATGGTGACTGCAGCCATGAAATTAAAAGATGCTTGCTCCTTGGAAGAAAAGTTATGACCAACCTAGACAGCATATTAAAAAGCAGAGACATTACTTTGCCAACAAAGTTCCGTTCAGTCAAAGCTATAGTTTTTCCAGTAGTCATGTATGGATGTGAGAGTTGGACTATAAAGAAAGCTGAGCACTGAAGAATTGATGCTTTTGAACTGTGGTGTTGGAAAAGACTCTTGAGAGTCCTTTGGACAGCAAGGAGATTCAACCAGTCCAACCTAAAGGAAAGAAGTCCTGAATATTCATTGGAAGGACTGATGCTGAAGCTGAAACGCCAATACTTTGGCCACCTGATGTGAAGAACTGACTCATTTGAAAAGACACTGATGCTGGGAAAGATTGAAGGTGGGAGGAGAAGGGGATGACGAGAGGGTTGGATGGCATCACCGACTCAATGGACATGAGTTTGAGTAAACTCTGGGAGTTGGTGATGGGCAGGGAGGCCTGGTGTGCTGCCATCCATGGGGTCGCAGAGTCAGACGCGACTGAGTGACTGAACTGAATTGATTTCTTCAATCTTATTGAGACCTCTGTTTGTTTGTTTTTTACCACCTTCTGTTTTACTAACCATCTTCCCTTTACTATCCTTACTTCCTCTTCATTCATCTCATATTCCATGTTCATTATTATAATCACTCCCTTGCTGCTACCCTTCTCCCTTGCTCCCTCCCCCTCCACTGGTTTTACCTGACAACATCCTGACCCCATACTAACTTCCCACTCCAGGCCTTGCTTGAATAAGGAGTTGGAGATGAAACCACAACTGTGCTCCCTGGCCTCCCTTGAAATTCTCACCATAAATTTCAAATGGGCACTCAGCCTTGCAGCAACCTTCCCACATATGTTTCCTTTCCCACATCCTAACACATTGATTTCCCACTTTTTTTTTTATAGAGGCCTCTCAGCTTGCGTTCACGACATACTCATGAGAAAACAAGAGCAGTCAAGCAGGAAGTCCTCCATCATCATACCCTCAACCACACCTCCCACTTTCCCAGCTGAGCCCACGCTCACGATGGATGAAGCGTGTCCTCTATATAGGCCTGAATCCCACCCCTTCTTGCCCTCCTGAAAGGCCTCACTCTTAAAAGTGTTCCCTCTGTTTCCTTCTGCATCCTTGGTTTTTTTTTTTTTCTCACCCCTGGATCATTTCTCCCATTTTTATCAGCCTATAAATACTCTCTAGTATAGCGTCTCCCACTAAAACACCCTTCCTTGACCCTGTATCCCTATCTGCTACCACATTTCTCTGCCCCACCTCAGAGCAACACTTTTTCAAAGTTCCCTCACTCACTTGCTCCATCGAGGTGTTTATCTCTACTTCTTAAATTGCTCCCCTTTTGCCAAATGTGATGTTCATTTCTATGGCCTTGTCTTGGATTTTGTTTTGTTTTTAGCATCATTTGACCCTTTAGAAAATCCTGTCTTCTTGAAGGGTTCTCTAGATTCCTTAACCAGCTGTTCCTTCTCAGTCTTCCTCCTGGCTCCTCCTCCTCCATTCTAATTATAAATACAAAAGTAGCATGTATTTGAGGGAGAATGGATACATGTGTATGTATGACTGAGTTCCTTTACTGGCCACCTGCAACTATCACAATGCTGTTCATCAGCTATCAGTTCAGTTCAGTTCAGTTGCTCCGTCGTGTCCGACTCTTTGCAACCCCATGAATCACAGCACGCCTGGCCTCCCTGTCCATCACAAACTCCCGGAGTTTACTCACACTCATGCACATCGAGTCGGTGATGCCATCCAGCCATCTCATCCTCTGTCGTCCCCTTCTCCTCCTGACCCCAATCCCTCCCAGTATCAGGGTCTTTTCCAACGAATCAACTCTTCGCATGAGGTGGCCAAAGTACTGGAGTTTCAGCTCCAGCATCAGTCCTTCCAATGAACACCCAGGACTGATCTTCTTTAGGATGGACTGGTTGGATCCCCTTGCAGTCCAAGGGACTCTCAAAAGTCTTCTCCAACACCATAGTTCAAAAGCATCAATTTTTCGGCACTCAGGTTTCTTCACAGTCCAACCCTCACATCCATACATGACCACTGGAAAAACCATAGCCTTGACCAGATGGACCTTTGTTGGCAAAGTAATGTCTCTGTTTTTTAATATGCTATCCAGGTTTGTCATAACTTTCCTTCCAAGGAGTAAGCGTCTTTTAATTTCATGGCTGCAGTCATCGGCTATACTCCAACACAAAATAAAAAGGTTTTTTAAAAGTAGTACGGGTAAAATTAGCAAGGCAAAAGTCATTATAAGTAACGTCAGAAGGCAAATGACAAACTGAACAAGAGTATTTAATAGTTCAGGTCATGGGCATAGTGAAAATATCAGTAATATTCATAGAGCTCCTAGAAATTATTAAGACCAACAACCCAACAGAAAAACAGAAAAAATATAAACAGATCTCTGAAAAGGGAATCAAGCACCCTTTAATATACAAAGAGACAGATACATTCATTACTAATAAAAAGAAATAAAGATTAAAGCTACAATGAAATACCATTTTCAACCATCATACTAACTAAAACCCAAAAGTTTGATAATATGCTCTATGGAAAAACATATATCATCTATTGTAACATTAATGTGAAAAGATCTCTGAGACAGAAATAAATGAAGAAAAAGTACAAAATACTATATATTTTATGCTCCCAGAACATATATGGTTTCTGTTTGTGTCTACATAAGGAAACACACGCACATACCAATGAAAAGCAGTTACTTATTGAAGGGGAAACTGGAGTGGATGGGGATAACGTGGGAGTGAGTGTTTTCTGGGGATGGGGTGCAGCTGCACTGTGAAGCATGCAGGTTTTAGTTCCCTGACTAGGGATTGCACAGTCCTAACTACTGGACCACAAGGAAATTCCCAATAGTGAGTCTTTTAAGGCTATGCATTTTTAAGTTATTTAACTTTTGAATCATGTGAATGTATTTTTGTGTGTGTGTGAATGTATTATTTATTTAAAAAAAAAAGAAATAAAAAACTGTGGTCCAAAGTGTGTCTTAGTGCAATTTTTCCATGCATTGTGTTAGCCGCTTAGTCATGTCCAGCTCTTTGGGATCCCATGGACTGTAACTGGCCAGGCTCCTCTGTCTATGGAATTTTCCAGGCAAGAATACTGGAGTAGGTAGCCATTTCCTTTTCCAGGGGATCTTCCCAACCCAGGGATCGAAGCTGGGTCTCCTGCATTGCAGGCAGATTCTTTACTGTCTGAGCCACCAGGGAAGCTCATTTATTTCTTAAAAAGATAAACAAAGAGCAGTGGTCCAGAGTGTGTCTGGTGAAATTTTTCTATGCATTAGCTTAAGGACTACAAACACATGTCTTTCATCTTCAGAGGGAGTTGGTGTTGCTGCTAAGTCGCTTCAGTCATGTTCGACTTGTGCGATCCCATAGATGGCAGCCCACTAGGCTCCTCTGTCCCTGGGATTCTCCAGGCAAGAATACTGGAATGGGTTGCCATTTCCTTCTCCAATGCATGAAAGTGAAAAATGAAAGTGAAGTTGCTCAGTCATGCCCGACTCTTAGCAACCCCATGGACTGCAGCCTACCAGGTTTCTCCATCCACGGGATTTTCCAGGCAAGAGTCCTGGAGTGGGTTGCCATTGCCTTCTCCTCAGAGGGAGTTAGGACATTATTATTAGCAAACTGTATAGATCTGAGTTGTACTTAAGTCCATAACCATTCCAAGATGGTCATAATGGCTTGAAATGACATTTACTATGACAAGCAAGAGCATCATCAGGCTTATGTTAATCTATTTGAATACATTGGATCTATGACTTGCCTATGTACAGACTCAAATTTTTACTAGGGCACCAGCTAAACTTTTATCTGTTTCAGTTACTACCTTCACCAGCAGCACTGGCATTCCTTGGATAATTTAGTTGCTAGAAAGAAAGCAAATACCCCAATAATAACTAATCTCATTAGTCATTAGGGAAATGCAAGTTGACATTACTTCACATCTACTTAGGATGACCATAATTAAAAAACCAAAAAACAACACAGAAGACGACAAATGTTGGCAAGAAAGTGGGGAAATTGAAACCCTCATATGCTACTGGTGGGAATGCAAAATGATGTAGGCATTGTGAAAAAGAATTTGGGGATTCCTTAAAAAGTTAAACAGAATTACAAAATAACCCAACAGTTCCACTCTTGGTATGTACCCAAAAGAATTGGAAACAAGTGTTATTTATTTGGCTGCACCAGGTTTTAGTTGAGTCAGGCAGGATCTTTTTTTTTTTTTTTCAGTTGTAGCATGCAGAATCTAATTCCCTGATCAAGGGTGGAACTCAGGCCCCCTGCACCCCCTGCTTTGGGAGCACAGAGTTTTAGCTATTGGATCAACAGGGAAGTCCCTGAAGCAAGTGTTTAAATAAAAACTTACACAGCAGACTTCCCTGGTGGTCCAGTAGTTAAGAATTTGCCTTGCAATGCAAGAGACATGACTTCAATCCCTGGTCCGGGAAGATTCCACATGCTGCAGAGAAACAAAGCCCATGCCTCACAACTACTAAACCTGCACTCTAGAACCTCTGCTCTCCATCAAGAGAAGCTACCGCAGGGAGAAGCTCATGCACTGGGATGAAGAGTAGCCCTGGCTCACCCCAACTACAGAAAGCCCACACACAGCAATGAAGACCTAGCACCACCATCCGTAAATAAACTAATTTTTAAAAAAAGCTCATACAGGAGCATTCATAGCAGCCCTATTCATATTAGCCCCAAAGTGGAAACAACCCACATATCCACCAAATGATGAGTGGATGAACAAAATGTGGTATATCTACACAACGGAATGTTCTTTGGCAATAAGAAGGAATGAGGCACTGGTACGTGCTACAACACAAATGAAGTTTGAAAACATTAAGCTAAAGAAGACAAACACAAAAACCACATATTGTATGACATCATTTTTATGCTGCCAACATTAATCACGGAGAAATCTTAGCGAAAATAGAGACCACTTCATCACCTAGAAGCTATGTTGACTATGTGTTGACTGGATGAGCTGTGCAGACCTACATTCAAGAAAGAGATTCTATTGTGAAATTTTTATGTTTTCCTGTTCAATAGCTTCTTGTTCTTTTCATGTAATCATAAAAAGTGTCTTTCACTGTTACTTGTTAGAACTTTCCTGTAGACATTAGGCCTCTCAAAATTTGTATTATATCACTTGTAAAGGGCAACTATCAATCTCCTAGACTTGCTGATGAATTGTCTTATAAAATAGCAGTCAGGGGAAACTCCCTGACAGTCCAGTGATTAGGGTTCCTCACTTTTACAAGCCTCTCAGTGTGCCCCCCTCCAAAACAAAACAAATCACCACTTGGTCTTGGATCTATACCTCAGCCACGTAAGTTTCTGGATTTTGTTGTTTGCCAGAAAGGTGTGTAGTTTTATTTGCTCTTGCCAAAAAATGATTCATAAAATCACTAATAAAGCATATTCATTGTCTTAAAATAGTGTGTTGGGTTTTTTCCTTTTGTAGTGCAATGAGATGCATGGGAAGAACATTTTCCTCTTTGCTGCATGAAATCATGTCTTCATGCATTGTCTGCAAACTACTGCAGCCATCTTGAAACCCCAAGTGGAAGCATCACCTATATGCTGAGGCTGACAAAGCAGAAAGATGGACTGGTTGGTCTTTGGGGATCTGTAATGACCTCATTTAGGCTCTGAGCTGATCTTAGACCACCTAGCCCCTAGACATCTTGTTATGTGAGAAAATGACTGTCCTTAGGGCTGTTCTGTACTTTTATTTTCTTGTGATGTATTGAATATTTGTTTGAAGGGGACTCACAAACAAACCGTCAACAGGGGAACACTTTAATATTTGTTTCTGTTGCCCCCTAGTCAGAGAAGTATGAAATGAAAGGTGGTAAGAATGTGATCAAGATACAAGGATTCTTATTTGAATGTTGGATGTGATACCAAAGGTCAAGTTTGTCAGCTTAAAAGACTCTGTGCTTAACTACTGCTCAGTTTGGAAAGCTGAACCCAGCAGATAGTCATGCAACAGAGCAACATCAGATATGATAACAAGCCAATTATTATTTATGATAAAGACAGAACATCACTTTTTAAAAGTTTTCAAATGCATCCTTATGGCTACTGAGTTCTATATGGCCAATTGTAAAAATATTTTGTGTGTCTGTATCCTGTCATGGGGCTTCCCTGGTGGCTCAGTGGTAAAGATCCCACCTGCCAATGCAGGAGATATGGGTTTGATCCCTGGTTTGGGAAGATCACCTGGAGAAGGAAAAGCAAACCTCTTCAGTATTCTTGGAGAAGGAAAAGGCAACCCACTGTGGTACTCTTGCCCGGAAAATCCCATGGACAGAGAAACCTGGTAGGCTACACTCCATGGGGTCGCAAAGAGTCGGACAAGATAGAACAACTTCACTCTCACTTTCAGTATTGTCTGGGAAATCCCGTGGACCGTAGAGCTTGGAGGGCTATAGTCCATGGGATTGCAAAGACCCGGACACAACTTAGCAACTACACAACAACAATCCTGTCATGACTTCTTATTTTAGAGAAAAACTGATTGGCAGATTTTTTTTTTTTTTTTTACATCAATAGGGTGATTAAAGAGTCCCTAAAGTGCCAGAAAAAAATAATATGGTGCAATGGCTGTTTGGCAGCCCCTGTACAGGATGTTACAACACATTTCCCAAACATTCTGTTGGTGGGAATCTTCCTGGCAACACAGAAGGACAGTGAGTTTGTTTCATGAGAAATGTGTGAACACAGTGGTTGTGGATGACCCGAGAGGCAGAGCAGGGGGTGGAGATTAAAATGAAATGCTGTCATTAGACATTTATGGCAACAGAATTTGGCATCCTTCTCACCGTTCACAATGAGCTATGACAGGCAAGAGAAGTCACACGATCCATCAATTTGTAACATGGAAATCCCTCAGAAGAGAGAGCTGGAGAAGTAGCTCTGAGTTTGTCTATGAACTGACACAAGACTCAGGCTCACCCCCAAGCTGTTCATAAGCAAGACACACCCAGAGAAGCAGGCAAAGCATTAAGAATGAACCTATAACCTATATACATAGATACACATCCGAGTTCCAGACCAACCCCAGAGTAGGACATGAACAGGCAGATCCACACAGTATAGCAAAGTCTTTGAAAGCTGAACTCATGTGAGAATTACTTTTTTAGGAGGTTAGCCAGAACTTGTGGTCTGAATCTCATTGGATAGGTTGCTTGTTAAAACAACAACAGAATAATCAGCATTATTCAGAGGATTTACTAGGACCCAGAACCTCACTTACTAGGTGTTTACCCAAGTGAAATGAAAACCTTTGTTGACAAAAAAACTGAAAAGCTTCTACACCAATGTTTACAGCAGAACCTGGGACCAACTCAACACATGGTGGCACATTTATCAAACAGATGGCAAGTTAGCAATTAAAAGGAAAGAAGTATTGATACTACAACAACACAGATGACTTTGAAATGTATTGTGCTAAATGAAAGAAGCGAGGTTCAAAAGAGTACATAATTCCTCTTAAGTAAAACCCTGGAGGAATTCCCTGGTGGTCCAGTGGCTAAGACTCTGCACTCCCAATGCAGGGGGGTAGATTTGATCCCTGGTCAGGGAACTAGATCCCACATGCCACAACTAAGAGTTACATGCCACAACTAAAAAAAAAATCCTGCATGCCACAATAAAGATGGAAGATCTCCTGTGTCCCAACTAAGACTAGTGCAACCAAATAAAAATAAATAGATATTTTTTTTGATGTAAAAAATGCAAAAATAGAGAGATGAGGAACCACTCTATTGGTTGCACTTTGATTCCTGACCCTTTCCTGTGTTCTGCTGAGCCAACTGATTTCTCTTTATTGGTGCCCTCCACTACCCTTCAGTGCCTGCAGCCCTTCTTTCACCAACTCCCTTCTGTTTAAGTCTCTCCATCTTGCTACATCAGTTATCAATCATCTATCGGCTTTCATTTTGCAATATTATGTTGATATCTCTTAACTCCTGTCATCATTTGTCCTTTCTCTTTAACCTTACGGGTTTATGGGTTTTTGTTGTTGTTGTTTTTGTTTTTTACTGTTATTACAGTGGGGATTTAGAAAGAAACAGGTAAAACATATTCAATCTTTCATGTTTATCCAAGCTCTCCTTTAATCAAGTCCACAACATAAATGTAGTTTAGGAAAAGGATATTACTTTTTTCATGAAAAAAAAAAATGTATACACATAAGAAGTTTATTTCCGGCCAATCTCAGAAAATTTAGGTATTTACCAGACATGCTCCCAGTGAGTATCTCCAGGCAAGCTGTTTTGGGTTTTTGTCTCCCAGGAGAGACACTAAGCATTGTCACACGGTTTCCAGTCTGATAGCCAGAATTTCTGAGCTGCCCGGGTTGCGGGCCAGAGTTCACAGCGGTCTGACAAACCAGTGATCTCACACAGGGCTGTGGGAGCCCGGCAGCTGCTGATAGTGTTAAACTGGTGACTTGCAGAGGAGTTGTGGGTCTGTGTATGTTTTTGAGCAGTCTCCCAGTAGTCACACTTGTAATCAGGACCCAGGAAAGCCTTTTCATTACAGACATCATAATCACCCCCTGGCATAAAAGCATAAAAATAGTGTTGAATTGGCACTGACTCCCATAGGAAATATTCCTGTTCTCTCACATCATTTCTACAGCACCTTGATCTTCAGTCCCAAGTGGTATTTAAAAAGGCAGTGATACTTGTCGTCCACACACTAAACTCCAGGGCTCCGGGAAGCAACGGGGCTGCTGTGTCTTCTTCTTTAGATACCACAGCAACGCTGAAGAACACTGGATGGTTGCTGACCTCTAAAACTTTGACTCTAGTGTAGTGAAAGTTGCTCAGACGTGTCTGACTCTTTGTGACCCCATGGACTATATAGCCCATGGAATTCTCTAGGCGAGAATACTGGAGAGGGTAGCCTTTCCCTTCTCCAGGGATCTTCCCAACCCAGGAATCAAACCCAGGTCTCCCACATTGCAGGCGGATTCTTTACCAGCTGAGCCACCAGGGAAGCCCAAAGCTACTTTGGCTCCTACAAGTGTAAATTACAGATGGTAACTTGCCCTACACACATATTATCTTTAACAAATCTGTCAGTTTGTCTGACCATGCCACCTGACCCTGAAATTTGGGGTTTTATTTTGTAATATTATAAAGCTATAATTTTAGATCTCCCCTGCCCCACCCCACCCCACCCCCCCACACACACACATGAAAACCCTGGGCTGCATAAATCAGGATTTTCTTCTGGCTGGGGGGGAGGGTGTATTTTATCAATGGTATGTGACAAGGTAGAGCTCTCTGGGACTCACTTCTTCAGGGAGTCGGGGGTGGAAACTGTATCAGTTCAGGGAGATTCACATTGTGTTGGGGGATAGGAACAGGCCAAGGGCTTCCCAGCAGCTGAGACCCTCTCTCTCCCTCTTGTTCTCTCACTGGGGATGCCAGTCCAGGTCCACCACCCTGTTGTTGTAGGCAAATTCATTGTCCTACCGGGAAATGAGCTTGACCACGTGGTCATTGAGGGCAATGCCAACCCCAGCATTGAAAGTGGTTGTTGGGAATTCCCTGGCGGTTCAATGGTTAGAGCTCCACATTTCCACTGCAGGGGGCACTAGTTCCATCTCTGGTTTGGGAGCTAAGATCCCACAGACCAAATGGCGCTGCAAAAAAATAAAACAAAAACAAACAACAACAAACCTCATGGGTGTAACTGTTAAAGTCACAGGAGACAACCTGGTCTCCAGCATAGCCAATGGGGCACCATGACGTACTGCTCCCTTTGTACGTGCAGATCTGGACTGTAAACTGTCAAAACCCCATGTATCAAAACCTTATGTAATTGGACTTGGGCTTCCCTGGTGGCTCAGAGGTTAAAGCGTCTGCCTGCAATGTGGGAGACCTGGGTTCTATCCCTGGGTCGGGAAGATCCCCTGGAGAAGGAAATGGCAACCCACTCCAGTATTCTTGCCTGGAGAATCTCATGGACGGAAGAGCCTGGTGGGCTACAGTCCACAGGGTCGCAAAGAGTCGGACACGACTGAGTGACTTAACTTTAGCTTTAATTGGACTTAGACCTCTAGTGGGTGGAACAGTCCTCCAGAATTTCCTGAAAGACCATCTCCCAGGTTATAATCCTCACATTGGTATGAATAAAAATTTCCATTTCTTTCTTAGATGAACTATGGATTAATTTTGCGGGTGACATCAGCATGGCCTAGAGGGCAGGATTACCAGAGATACCCACCAAAGGACCCCTGGCATGCATGCGTGCAAAGTTGTTTCAGTCGTGTCCAACACTTTGCGATCCTGTGGACTGTAGCCAGGCCATCTACTCTGTCCATGGGATTCTCCAGGCAAGAATACTGGAGTGGGTTGCCATGCCCTCCTCCAGGGGTTCTTCCTGACCCAAGGATGAAACCTGTGTCTCTTATGTCTCCTGCTTTGGCAGGCGGGTTCTTTACCACCAGCACCACATGGGAAATGAGGACCCCTGGAGTCCACCCCAAACTGACGCTCAGTACCAGGGCCCATTGAGCCCCACTACCTCTCAGTACTCCTCAGGTGTTCCAGTGAGTTCTCCTGATAACTGAATCTCACTGTTTTTAAGTGATGATCCTAAAAAAATGTTATTCAAGCTGTTTTCACTTATGACTTGGAGTCTTAACGGGCACCAGTACTTGTCCTTAGAGGATTTGAGCAGTAGGCTTAGGGAAAACAGAGATGGCTGGATTTTTGTTAAATACGACTTTAAAAAAAGTCAATATCTGGTCTGAACAAATCATTTGGAAGTGAAATGAGAGACAAATTTTCAGCTCTGAAGAGCAAGGGACATTTGCTCCTTCTGGCCACAAGGTGTCCTCGGTGACTGAGAACCTAGCAGAAGTCGCTGAGGATCAGCCCTCAGGACTGCAGTGGCCCTTCGGGGGAGCCCCACCGAAATCATTAAGGACGTACCAGTACGTCAGTCCTTTGATATCCTTGTGGTGGCCACCCAGTCCTTTGAGGAATTAAAGCCAGTCCTTGTTTTACAAGTCTAATCTTTACAGGATCAGAGGCGTGACTCCAGAAACAATTCCAAGTCCACCAATCTTTGTACCGCTCCCCAAACCTCCCTTGTTTATCTAGGAGGCAAGTAAAAACTTCTGGCCTTCAGGGAACAAAAGTTCCTCCAAGGAGGAATTCATTTGTCTCCTCTTTTTGCTTGTATTTCTGAGTATTTATATAAGCACTTAATTTTCTTTAAGTCAATTACATAGATCTCTTTGTGTATGCTCTTTGCAACCCGTGGACTGTAGCCCACCAGGCTCCTCTGTCCATGGAATTTTCCAGGCAAGAATACTGGAGCGGGAAGCCATTTCCTACTCCAGGGGATCTTTCTGACCCAGAGATCAAACCCAAGTCTCCTGCATTGGCAGGTGGATTCTCTACCACTGAGCCACCTGGGAAGCCCCCTTATCTAGGCCATCTCTTTTAAAATGCAGGTTTCAGAACTATAATTTATTGAAAGAAAAAACAAAAAGGGGATAGGTAATTTGGAACTTGACTTGTCAAGGGCTAATATAAATCTTAAACGTCTTCTGCATAAATACAAGTAAAAAGGAATTAGTCGTTGAAACAGATGACCTTGATTTGTTCCATCAGGCAGAAACCCAGTTTGAATTGCATCTCTTTTGTAACATCTGGATTTTGTATTATCATACCTGAATCACAGCTGAAATTTTGAAATGGGAACTATGGGGTCTCTGTCTGTTTCTGTGTTTGTATGCATTTATATATGTGTGTGTGGTAGATGTGTGACATTGTCAAAACTGGTTTGTAAAAGAACTCTACGTAATTGACTTAAAGGAAATTAAGTGCTTATATAAATACTCAGAAACACAAAAGAAACTAACCCAAATGAATTCCAGGATCACATGATTTAGGATTAATTTTTAATGAATGAAAACACACTTAAGTTTGCTGATTTAATTAACTAAATTAAATGTAAATGTGATAAAGAATTTTTTAGGTGAACTCTTTAGGAATAATTATGCTTTATAGTGTGCCTACTCAAAAACAGTTTCCACTGACCTGGGTAAGAAATTAAAAAATTAAAGAAAACCTGATGGCTTCATAAAACTTAACAGAAGATAAGATCAAGAATTAGTCACATAGGATTGAGTGAACTATTGAATATGGTTGTAATCTGGGGCAGTGTAGGGGATGTTGAAATATTTCTGGTTTTTATTTTTATTTTTATTTTTTTATATTGCTGGTTTTTAATCTGTGATTTCCAGGTATAAAGAACCCTCCCCCTCAAGCAAATTATGACTTACAGCAATTTGGTAAACTACACCTTTGTAAGTAGAATTGAGATATTTTTTTCTTTTCTTTCTACCTGCTCCCTCCAGGAACTGGAGACACAGGTTTGCAGAAACCTTATCAGTTGAATGGCTTCCCTTGTAGCTCAGCTGGTAAAAAATCCACCTGAAACGTGGGAGACCTGAGTTCCATCCCTGGGTTGGGAAGATCTCCTGGAGAAGGGAAAGGCTACCCACTCCAGGATTCTGGCCTGGAGAATTCCATGAACTGTATAGTCCATGGGGTCTCAAAGGGTCAGACACGACTGAGCGACTTTCACACTATCAGATGAACAAGGAAAGCCACCTCCTGCCAGTTGCAAGAATTTCAAGATATTTTGGGACCTTGAGAAGAGAGGAATCCACCCAATTCCATAGATACCTCAAGCAGAATCTGATGGTAGCCCTTGGTGTGGCTTTCCTAACCTTGAGACATCTTCTGAAAGTTCAATTTGAGATTCCTTATAAAAAGGTCCCAGCATAGCCAATTTTTAAAAACCTAAAGGATCAGTTACACTTATGTGAATAATCAGGCCAACTTTACTGAATCAGTTACCCTTATGTAAATAATCGGGCCAACTTCACTGAAGTCAAAATTATTTTTCAGACAAATTAGTCTTCATTTGGTTATATTTGACAGAAGTGAGGGTAACTTTAAAGAGAAAAACATGTGTTTCAGTGAATATTGAAAGTTCTAGTGTTGTCTTTGAGGTTTTTAAAATTTACTGCCTGAGGCTCAGTTCCCCGAAGACTCCTTATTGCTCTTACATTATTGTAAAGTTTAATTGGATTATTCAAAGGACATTCTAACTTTGTCTCTGAAGTTTATCACAGTAATCTATCTCTGGATGAAGAGCAAATATTCCATGACCTACAACTAGGAGATTATGCATAATAACACATCAGATAAAGGACTCTTTACAGTCATGTTGGAAGGGGCTGTATCAGCTCTGCTCTCTTAGTTCAACTCAGTTCAGTTCAGTCTCTCAGTCATGTCCGACTCTTTGTGGCCCCCATGGACCACAGCGCGCCTGGCCTCCCTGTCCATAACCAACTCCCAGAGTTTACTCAAACTCATGTCCATTGAGTCGGTGATGCCATCCAACCATCTCATCCTCTGTCATCTCCTTTTCCTGCCTTCAATCTTTCCCAGCATCAGGGTCTTTTCAAATGAGTCTGCTCTTCCCATCAGGTGACCAATGTATTGGAGTTTCAGCTTCAACATCAGTCCTTCCAGTCAACACCCAGGACTGATCTCCTTTAGGATGGACTGGTTGGATCTCCTTGCAGTCCAAGGGATTCTCAAGAGTCTTCTCCAACATCACAGTTTAAAAGCATCAATTCTTCAGTGCTCAGCTTTCTTTATAGTCCAACTCTCACATCCATACATGACTACTGGATAAACCATAGCCTTGACTAGACGCACCTTTGTTGGCAAAGTAATGTCTCTGCTTTTTAATATGCTGTCTAGGTTGGTCATAACTTTCCTTCCAAGGAGTAAGCCTCTTTTAATTTCATGGCTGCAGTCACCATCTGCAGTGATTTTGAAGCCCCAAAATATAAAGTCAGCCACTGTTTCTACTGTTTCCACATCTATTTGCCATGAAGTGATGGGACCGGATACAATGATCTTCGTTTTCTGAATGTTGAGCTTTAAGCCAATTTTTTCACTCTCCTCTTTCTAAGTGAGCTGCAACTCCTGTTTTTGATACCGGACTACAGCTAAGATTGATCTCAGGGAGGCAGCAGTGCATGGTGGTGTGAAGCGAGATCTCAATTCCCTGCCCAGGAACTGAACTTGGGTAGCCTGGATGAAAACCAGGAATCCTAGCCCACCAGACCAGCAAGGGCTAGAGGCTAGAAGCTATCTTCCCCTGGATTTTTCAGTTTAGTTCAGTCACTCAAGAGTCCGACTCTTTGTGACCCCGTGGACTATAGCACACCAGGCTTCCCTGTCCATCACCAACTCCTGGAGCTTACTCAAACTCATATCCATCGTGTCAGCAATGCCATCCAACCATCTCATCCTCTGTCATCCCCTTCTCTTCCCGCCTTCAACCTTTCCCAGCGTCAGGGTCTTTTCTAATGAGTCAGCTCTTTGCATCAGGTGGCCAAAGTATCAAAGCTTCAGCTTCATCATCACTCCTTTCCTTCCAATGAATATTCGTAAGTTATTTGCCCCCAGTGAAACATGCATTTCTCATGGAGGCAAAAACTGTAAATGCAGGCACAAAGTTTATTATTAGAGACAATAGCACAACAACAAGTGGGAGAGCATGCAGAGAAACTGTTTAGCTAAGATAGAAGCAAGGGTCTACTCAGAGAGAAAGGGTGTGGGCTTCCACTCTAGCGAGGAGGAGCCCAGAAAAGAGGCAGTTAAATCATTTACATAGGGCAGTTCTTCTGGGTCTGTTTCTTCCCTTTGGACAATTATCTGGTTTCTTTTTCCACACTTGACCTACCTTAGGGTCCTCTCCAACATGCACGTGCTATTTTCTTCCAAGATGGATTCTAGCCCAGAGGCCTATGGGATCACATATTAGTATCACAAATTATGGGGTGGTACCTCCTCCATTTCAACCCCCAAGGAGACTTTCTGCTCATGTGAAACATCTCCCTTGTCCAAAGGATGGGAAATATATGAACTCCTGATCCTTTACTTGGAGCTACCTCTCTGGTCCTGCCACGATTGTAGTCTTAAGGTGTTCACAGGAGACAAAGCCTGGCTATTTACCTTGTTTCTGTTGTTACTTCCATTTTGGAGAACAAACAAGAGGCTGGTTGTAAATATCTAATCTGGGACTAACCTATCCCCTGTTTCAGGAAATGAAAACAGGAGGCTAGCTGTAAGTGTTTGCCCTAAGCCCATCTTTTTCTTGCTCCCCAAAACAAGAGGCCAGTTATAAATGCCTAGCCTGAGACCCATCTATCTCCCACCTCAAGACCACCACTACAGACCTGGACAAGAAGGAGGCATCTGACATTGACAGCTGATCTAAGGTGCTGAACCAGGCCTAATTACTTTGACAATTACCCACACTTTTCCTAATGAACCAAATATGTTTCTTCCTTGGACTCAATTATATGTTAGTTTCAAAAATCAATCCAGGGACTTCCCTAGTTGTCTAGTGGTTAAGACTCTGCTTTCTAATGCAAGGGACACAAGTTCAACCCCTGGTTGGGGAACTAAGATCCCATATGCCCCAGGGAAACAAAGCCCGTGTGCTGCAACTACTGAACCTCCACACCACTACTAGAGAAGCCTGCATGCTGCAGCAAAGACCCAGCCAAAAAAAAAAAAAAATCAATTCAGTTGCCAAGGTTGCTTTCTCCTCTTCAAGGCTCTAATTGTATGGCCCTTAGACATTTTATTTTAGAAGAAAGAAACTCTAGTGCTGTGCAAACTACCAGCAGTATCATTAGGTGGAACCCTCTTACCTGGCCAATTAAAGACACCTGTTCTGAACCTGACCATAAACAGCTGCTTTTGACTACCTGCTAAATATTGGCCCACAGTGGATTTATGGAACATGTTTATGAATCTCCTGCATTGCAGACAGATTCTTTATTGCTGAGCCACCAGGAAAGTCCCATAGTAGATCTGTAGCTGTATAAATATAGATATGTTGGCTCTTCTCAGGTTGTTTCCCAAACAATGCACAATTGCTTTCCTTTGGGTTCAAGGCCACCTATGGGTAGCCTTGGAATCAGCCTCTGCCAATCTGCCTTTCATGTAAGCATTCTGGTTCTATCAGTTTTCCAATGGTATGATCATTTGGCTATGATATTTGTTCCTTCAATTGGAATAAAAGATGTCATTACATAGAGAGTTTAACAAAATTTACTCAGCAAGCCTTGAAAGATACAAATAAAGCCAGTTGTTTGCTCAGTGTAGAAGTCTCCATGATGACAAGGGCTTCCCTTGTGGTTCATCTGGTAAAGAATCCCCCTGCAATGCTGGATACCTGGGTTTGATCCCTGGGTTGGGAAGATCCCCTGGAGAAGGGAAAGGCTACCCACTCCAGTATTCTGGCCTGGAGAATTCTAAGGACTGTATGGTCCACGGGGTCGCAGAGAGTCAGACACGACTGAATGACTTTCACGTCACATGAAGACAAAAGTGGTCTGACAAATCACATGGCTCTTAATACTTCAACTGCTTCCCAAGGGAGAACTTGAGATATAATCCGTACTGAATGTTGGGGTTTTATTCCTGATGTGCCTTCTGTTGTAACTCATCTAATGACACATATGAAGAACTCAGATTTCTGCTTTGAATGATCCTCTTCCCAGTTTAAGGGAAATACTAGCAAAATGGTCTGGTTTAGGAGGATCCTGGCTTTTACCTTTAGTGATGACATTGTCACTCCTATTGACAATTTTGACTATAATTTGTGTAATTAAAACTTAAAAAGTAGTTTCCTGCCTTTTGTATCATCTACTTCTACTAAGATAATATCTAAACAATTTGAAGCTATCAATCACATGGCATGGAAACCACTCTAGTATTCTTGCCTGGAGAATCCCATGGACAGAGGAGCCTGGGGGGCTACAGTTCATGGGGTAGCAGTGTAGGACACGACCAAAGCCACTTACACAACACACAGCACATAGTTCTCTACAAATTAATGAACATGTGCAATGCACATGCAAGATAAAATTGGCATGAATCCTATTGGGCAGTTTGGAATTTACTGTTAGTCCTTGCCAGATATCTTGCTAGTACAACCCCCTAAAAGGAAAGAAAGAACTGGGCAATTTAAGACCCAACGTCAAGGGACATGATGGACCCAGAATAGGTAAGCAACCACTGTTTGAACCCAATGGATCAAATATTTGATCAGCTAATGCTTTTTATCAAAAGGTTAATAATTAAAAAGGGGAGGAAATATTGTCTCCCAGGTTAGAATCCTTAAGTTGGCTCGATATTTTCCATTTCTTTCTTAGATCAACTACTAATTCATTTTTAGTCAACACTACTTTTAGGCACTAGCCTTTTCTTCTTGCTAATAGATCTCTGATTTTGTTAAGCTTGGGCTGGCAACGGGCTCGGGAAAGGTGGGGTTATCACCCAGTCCAGTTGCCAGATTTAGCAAATAAAAAGATAAGACATTCAGTTAAAAGTTAATTTTAGACAAACAACCAATAAGCAATCCAATCCCCATGTTCTGAAGATGAACTGTGATTGTTTAAACCAAACATGGCAGTCCCTTTCCCCATCCAGTGATTGGTCTAGGTGGGCATATAAGAGAGTTTGACCAATTGCATTGAGGAAAAGTCTGGGGACTCCTGGGAAAGATTTTCCTCCCTGATTATAAACAGAGAGAAAGAGAGGAGATGTGGGAAGTCCTTCAGGTTTCCTGCCTTCAGTATTCTCCTGTGAAGGAGATGTGGTGCTGGGGACAACAGCAGTTATTTTGTCACTATAGAGGAACAGTCATGAGAAAGCTGGAAAGACTGAGCCAGAGCTCTGATATTGTTGAACTTCTGAATCAGGCAGCTCTGGAATTTTTTTCTTCAGACTTCCTGTTTTGTAAAATAATGAATGTCCTCACTGTTTGAGTGTCATTTAGTTGTGCATTTCTGTTTATGCTGCTGTCAGCATCCTAGATGATTCAGCTGAAATTGTTTCAAATCTCACTCAGCAGGTGTTAAATGTTGGTTCCTAGATAGATTCAGAACTCAGCTAAAAAACTGTATTCCACCCAGGTAAAGTTATTTTATTGTAAGATCTACTGGCCTAGCAGAATTGCATGGGTCTTCCTCAAATTCTTCAAGAATCTTCAAGAATCACAGAAAACCTCCTAACAGATTTCATAGAAGGTAGATGGGAGACAGCGATTGTCACCTCCTGGATGGAGTATTTTTATTAACAGTTCTCCATATGCTCGATGTTACTGACAACTTCACAGAACTGTACTGGCTGCAGGGGGAAGTACCAGCCAGTCAGGCCAATTTTATGAGACAGACAGACATTGTGTGACAGACATTTTACACCTACTATTGTAGGTGTGAAACGGACAACCTTTAGCTCAAAAGAAGTTGAGATGGGTGATCCTGAGATGTTGTTGGCATCCGTGATATCACTTTTGATCACAATGTGGATATTATGCCTTGCTTGTTGGTTTTAGTTCTAAACACTCTAAAATGAAGAAAAATTCTCAAATGTTTAGAAGCCACATTTTTATGTATGGCAAATATTTTTTATTAAAAACAATGCACATGTCATCTATAGACTTCAGACCAATAAGTCTCCCATCCTAGTCTCCTTTTTTCATTATCTGGAAGCAACCATTATTATATCCCTCTTTTGTATACACGGACCATTATACAAATATGTACTTTTTAAATACAAATCGTAGAATATAATACCTATTAATTATATCTTGGAGATCTTCCTGCATCAATACTTTTGAAACTACATTATTCTGTTCAAAAGATGCTGAGGATTAGCAAACAAACAAAAAGAGCTGCAGAGGAGTCTAATGCATGGATGTGCCATAACACGTTAGTGACTCTCCTGTCGATAGATGTTACAATGGACATTTGTCATGTTTTCTAGTTGGCCAGCTCCTTTGGAACGTTCCTCATATTGGAGGAAAAACTCACTCGCCTATCACCTTGGAAGCTCTAATGACCAGTTGCCCCCAGGCCAGTCTCCAAATTAGAAGTGAAGCCAGAAACAAATGTGCTTTCGGCAGGCCATCCATGTTGTGTCCAGTGTGCAGCCTTATAGCCTTATAGCTTTGGCAGCAATAGGAGTTACAGAGCAAATTCCTGATGCAGAAGAGACGTTCGTGGCACGGGTATGAATGACGTTGCAATCGTAGCCTAGTTCCGAGTGGCAACATAAATCACAGCACCTTGTTCTCGGTCACAGCACAATGTTCTGGACCTTTTCCTCATCAGACCATTTCTAAATGTGGTTTGTGGCTTTATTTCTTGAGATTTAATGTCAAGCCTATTCTCTAGCCCTTCCAACAATTATTTTTATAATAAATGACTTTCTGCTCATCAGCCAGAATCCCTTCTACTAGTGACCAAGAAGCCAGTTTGGGACATTTCGTTTTCCTTCTAATCTGTTATTTTTTAGGGAAAGAAAACTTTAATGATAATCCTTCATATATATCTTTGTGCCTGTGTAGGGATAAATATGTGGCATAACATTCTAAAAATGGCATTAGTCTGAGAGAAAATATTTGCAAAAGACACATATGATAAAGGGCTGTTAACCAAAATATACAAAGAACTGTTAAAACGCAACAATAAGAAAACAACCTGGTTGAAAAATAAGCCAAAAATCTTGATACACCTCACCAAAGAAGATGGCCAATAAGCATATGAAAAGATGCTCCACATAATATATCATCAAGGAAATGAAAATTAAAACATTACACACTATTAGAATGGCCAGAATCCAAAACACTGATAACATCAAATGCTGATGAGAATACAGAGTAACAGGAACTCATTCATTGCTGGTGGGAATGCAAAATGGTACAGCTAGAAGACAGGTTAGCAGTTTCTTACAAAACTAAACATACTCTTACCATACAATCTAGCAATTACATGCTTTAGTATGTAACCAACTAGGCTGGAAACTTATGTTTAAAAAAACCTGCACATGGATATTTATAGAAGCTTTATTCATAATTGCCAAAACTTGGAAGCATCCAACATGTCCTTCAGTAAGTGGATGGAGAAATAAACTCTGGTATATTCAACCATTGGAATATTATTCAGCGATAAAAAGAAATGAAGTATCAAGCCATGAAAAGATATGAAGGAACCTTCAAAGCATATTGCTAAGTGAAAGAGACCAATCTGAAACGGCAACATACTGTCTGATTCCAACTATATGACAGTGTTGAAAAGATAAAATTAGGGAGACAGTAAAAAGATCACTGATGGTCAGTGGCTCGGGGGAGGACGGGATGAATAGGGGGAGCACAGAAGATCTTTAGGAAGGTGAAACTATTCTATACAATACAGTAATGGTAAACACACGTCATCATACATTTGTCAAAGCCCATAGAATGTACAACACATAGAGTAAATACCAATGTTAGCTGTGGACTTTAGTTAATCATCAGTTACAACATATGTACCACACTAATATAAGATGTAAGTAGTAGGGGATATGGTATGCTCAGGAAGAGGGGTATGTGGGAAATCTCTGTGTTTTCAAAAAAATTTTTTTGTAAACCTGAAAATAGTCTAAGTAAAATATTAAATCCCCCTTTTTGGGCTCCAAAATCACTGCAGATGGTGATTGCAGCCATGAAATTAAAAGACGCTTATTCCTTGGAAGAAAAGTTATGACCAACCTAGACAGCATATTAAAAAGCAGAGACATTACTTTGCCAACAAAGGTCCATCTAGTCAAGGCTATGGTTTTTCCAGTGGTCATGTATGGATGTGAGAGTTGGACTGTGAAGAAAGCTGAGTGCTGAAAAATTGATGCTTTTGAACTGTGGTGTTGGAGAAGACTCTTGAGAGTCCCTTGGACTGCAAGGAGATCCAACCAGTCCATCCTAAAGGAGATCAGTCCTGGGTGTTCATTGGAAGGACTGATGCTGAAGCTGAAACTCCAATATTTTGGCAAACTCATGTGAAGAGTTGACTCATTGGAAAAGGCCCTGATGCTGGGAAGGATTGGGGGCAGGAGGAGAAGGGGAATGACAGGATGAGATAGCTGGATGGCATCACTGACTCGATGGACATGAGTTTGAGTAAACTCCGGGAGTTGGTGATGGACAGGGAGGCCTGGCATGCTGCAATTCATGGGGTCACAAAGAGTCGGACACGACTGAACTACTGAACTGACTGACTGACTGACAATGAAAAACACTTTATACACACTAGGATAAAAAAGATGAACAATACTATCAACAGAGGAATGGATAAAGAAGATGTGGTACATATATGCAATGGAATACATCCCAGTCATACAGAAGGATGAAATGCCATTGCAACAATGTAGAGGGACCTAGAGATTGTCATACTGAGTGAAATAAGTCAGACAGAGAAAGGGAAATATCACTTACGTGCAGAATCTAAAAAGAAATGATACAAATGAACTTATTTACAAAATACAGACTCACAGACTCATTAAAGAATGAATTTATGGTTGCCAGGGTGATGGGAAGGGGCAGGTCAAGGATGAGGGAAGGCATACTTAGGGAGTTTAAGATCAACATATACACTGCTATATTTAAAGTGAATAACCAACAAAGACCTATTATACAACACAGGGAACTCTGTTTAATGTTATGTGGCAGCCTGGATGAGAGGGGAGTTTGAGGGAGAATGAATACATGTGTATGTATGGCTGAAGTCACTCTGCCGTGCTCCTGAAACTGTCACAACATTGTTAATCAGCTATACTTCAATATAAAATGAAAAGTTTATTTAAAAAAAAAAAGATGGAGAATAGTAAGAAATAGGAACTCTCATACATTTCTAGTAGGAATGTAAAATTTGCAGCCACTTTGGGAAACAGTCTGGTAATTTTTTTTTTTTTTGGTTATTATTTAAAAGGTTACATACAGAATTATCATATTACACAGCAATTCCACTCCTAGGTGTACAATCAAGAGAAATGGAAATATTTATCCACATAAAAGTTTGCACGTGGATGTTGATAGCAACATTATTCATAGCAGCCAAAAAGAGGAAGCAATGCCAATGTTTACCAACTGATGAATGGATAAACAAAATGTGGTATAATCACACAATGAAATATTCACATTCATGTTCAATAGCTTTGTAGTCTCAACTCTTTGCAACCCTGTGGACGATAGCTTGCCAGGCTCCTCTGTTCATAGGACTTTCCCGGCAAGAATACTGGAGTGGGTTGCCATTACCTCCTCCAGAATGAAATATTAATTGACAATAAAAAGTAATGAAGTACTGATAGATGCTATAATATGGATGAATCTTAAAAACATGGTAAGTGAAAGAAGGCAGTTACAAAGGGCCACATATTTGTTGATTCCATGGCAAATCCACAGAGTCAGAAAGTAGACCCCACCCCCACAGTGTCACTGGTGACCTCTAGGGAACACCCCTGCCCGTCCCAGCCAGGGTGTGTCAGCAGAGGAAAGTCTGCCCTTCCCGGGGTGTCTACAGGGGCTCTGACACCTAACAACATGGTGACTGTACGTAATTACAATCAGTATCAAGTACAACTGACAAATACAGGTTTTTGAAAAAAACAGAGCTGATAACTGGTAACTATGCAACCCCACCAGCAGGAGCTAGGTTACTAGCTCTGAAATTTTTATGAATTTCAGCCACTGGTCAGTATGTTTTGCAGAGTAAATAGAGGGTCTTTCTCAGTCACTGAGGTAGTTAAGTAAGCTAGTTAGGATTACCAGTGCACCTCTGTTTGGAAATATTATAAGTTAAATAGGCTCTTTGCATCTAACCCAGCCTGCCACTTTGAAGTTTCAGCATTTACCCAAAGACAGAGCAGAGCCCACTGTAAGCACCATCAACACTCTGGATATCAAGAACCTCTTTTGGACAACTCAGATAGACTGATGCCTTCTTGCAACTGCCTGTCAGAATCAAACAACAGAAATTCACAAAGGAGACTGCATGGAAAGCCACTCGAATCTGGTACTTACATCACACTGGAAAAGACTTTTCTATGCTATTGTCATCCATAACAATCAAATTAATCTATAAATTCATTGCAACCCCAGTCAAATCCTAACAGGACTTTTAAATTGGAATTTAAGAATTATGATTCTCTTCTGAAAGATAAAGTATTCAATGACCGTCAAAAAAATCTGAAAAAGATTATTGCATGGGAATTTGCCCTTAAAATACATGAAAACATAAATATAAAAATACATAAAGCTGGGGCTTTCCTGGTGGCCCAGTGGTAAAGAATCTGCCTGCCAATGCAGGAGACACGGGTTTGATCTCTGGTCTGGGAAGATCCCACACGCCATAGAGCAACTAAGCCTATGTGTCACAACTACTGAAGCCCTCACACCCTAGAGAAGCCACCACAGTCAGAAGCCTGCACATCACAGCTAGAGAGTCACCCCTGCTCACCACAACTAGAGAAAAGCCCGTGCAGCAACAAAGTCCCAGCATAGCCAAAAATAAATTAAAAAATAAAATTATTTTTAAAAATACATAAAGCTATATTAATATTTTAGAAATAGATTTAGCAATATAAAACTAAAGGAATAAAAATAGATCAATGGAATAGAATAAAATGCAGAAACAGATCCATATGAAGCTAACAATACAGGTAATGTTTAAAATCTATGAAGGAAGGGTGGCTTTTTTTTCAATAAATCATGTGACATAATTGGCTATCCACTGAAGGAAAAATAATTTTAGATTGAACCTCCTGGCCCATTACATCAAACACAGATGGTCCAAGTAGTTAAACATTTGTGGTGGAGGTGGGGGCGAATTAAAATATTTTAAAGGATTTTAAACTATATTTTTAATAATATTGGGGTGGAGAAAGCCTTCCTAAGCAAAATACAAAACCCAGAAGCCATAAAAAGCTGCAAGATTTGTCCTCATAAAATATAAAACTTCTATTAAAAGAAATGCTATAATAAAAGTTGGAAGAAATGAGAAAAATGTAGGAGAAAAAAATTGTTGCATTGAATGAATATCCAGAAAATATACAGAATTCTGACAACAATAATTTAAACTAACAGAGGATATGACCAGGAATTTCAGAAAAATGCAAATCAAAGAAGAAGAAGAAAGAGGAGGAAGAAAAGGGAGAACAAGGGGGAGGAAGAGAAGAGAAAAGAAAGAGAAAGAAGAAAAGGAGCTCAAACTCAACAGCAACCAACAAAAGCAAATTAAATGAGATTTATTTGCCCATCAGATTGTTCAAGATTTAAAAGCTTGCTTAAAGCCAGTTTTTGCTATGTAATGCTCAAGTTGCAGTAAGCTTCTAAATGGTTTATAATTTTCAGTAAGATTTGTATTTAATGCAGGTGTTATTTAGAAGTATTTTTAAACTTCCAGATGTACAGGTTTTTAAAAAAATATTTTAGTATTGGTAATGCATGAATTGTTCAAAATCAAAATGTGTAAAAGGTGTCAAAAGATTGCCGGGGTCCAGTCTTGGCAGGATCCAGGGAGTACCCTCAGGATGAACGGCGTCGGCAAGAGAGAGAGAAGACACTTGAGACCAGCCTTGATAGGGCCAAGTCTGCGAGGGAGAGAGAGAGAGAGAGAGAGAGAGAGAGAAATGACCAGACGGGGGTGCAGAGAGTCTGGCAGGGTCTGGCAATGCTTTATTTTTTACCATAGCTTTTATACCCTAAGTTAGTACATTTCTAAGGGGAAGATAGTTTGACATTACATCAGCTTGTTCTTCACGAAACCAGGGTGTTTTCTGCATACTTCTTTGTTTATGAGGGTCTTGTACTTTATCTTCTGGCCTTGGGGCCTATTAACATTTTATCCAAGTCAGGCAAACGTAAACTTATTTTCTGTTTCTGTGGTGACCTTAACTGAAAGGTAGCAGTCTCATAGGGCAACAGTCCAGAGTAGAAGTATAACCTTGTTAATACAAAAATTAATCCTTCTGCAGTTGTCAGTTGCGTTTATCTAAGAAGTTTACCCCACACAGACTCTGCGGCTTCAGTGAGGCAGCCTCTGCCTAGCACTCCTGGCTGACAATTAAAAACCATCTCATTGTTACCACACTAGGGCTAAGCTCTTATTTCTCTAGATCTTTAACTATATTAACAATGGTTTCTATAACACAACCTTAGCACATTAAAAGCAAAAACACAGTAAGCAAAACACAGCAAGCAAACGTCAACCCAATAATCACCTTTAGAATAATTTTTCTTATGTTTTCTAATAGGACTCCTTCACCCCTCAAAAATGCTCTATGTCTATTAGGGCTTTTATATAATCAGGTTCTTTATGCTATTTTATGATTAGGATATTATAAGCAATCATGCATATTAGTACCAAGGGCATAAATGCATTTGGCTAACAAACTACCAGCAAAGGAGTTTAAATTACAACACTCCTTTCACCCTGGATAATCTCACAAAATACCACCACCTGGGAAACATATTGGTTAAAGTTCTAAATTGATTCTTATTTGGGAAGAGATCGGGGAAGGCCTTCTGCCTATGTCATAGAAATTAGGGAGTAGTCTATTGAGGCAGGCATCAGAAAGACAGATATCATCTTTAAGGTGAGCGCCGGGGGCAGCTTTTCGGAATCCCTGAAAACCTGATCTGCCTTGCCTGTCAGGCTTTCTCCTCGTGACCTTGTCATGGATGGGATCTCGCGAGCTGGCCTTTTCGAAACCCCTGAAAACCTGATCTGCCTTGCCCGTCAGGTTTTCTCCCTCATGACCTTGTCATGGGTAGGGTCTCATGTGTTGGTTCCCGGCAAAAGATGAAAGAAAAGGCTCCCTTTCCAGCCCAGTCTCATCATTCCAGCCCCTATCACAGCCTTCATCATTGTTAGTTGCCTCCATAGCTTTCCAGCAATAGTCCGTGTGTCTATCAATAGAAGCATTAACTAATTAAGACAAGTATTAATGTATCATTTTCCTCCTCATTTATCCTACTAAAGGTGGCATTTTATGTATTATTCTGCATCTTGCTTTTCTTCTTAAGAATATATTGAAAATGAGAGCTATGTCTATGACTATCATACATCAGAGTTTTTAATTACTGAGAAATATACCTAGAGCATGTAAGATATATTTGCAATGTTTAGAGTGAATCTTTAAGATAGGCCCACACAGTGAGGAACTAGAATACAGCTAGTATCTACAAAGCCCCTCCCTGATCACATCATCCACCCTTTTCCCTCTAGGTAACCACTCTCCTGGCTTTGGGGGTTAATCATTTCCTTGCTTTTCTTTATGATTTTACCACCTTTGTATGGGTCCATAAAAATGGAACTTTTTTTTCTGCTTTGAACTTTGACAAATGAAAACACAGCATTTTCTTCTGTGACTTTCTTTTTTTTTTAAATCAACACTAGTTTATTAATGTCGGAGAAAGCAATGGCAACCCACTCCAGTACTCTTGCCTGGAAAATCCCACGGACGGAGGAGCCTGGTGGGCTGCAGTCCACCAGATTGCTAAGAGTCGGACACGACTGAGCGACTTCATTTTCACTTTTCACTTTCATGCATTGGAGAAGGAAATGGCAACCCACTCCAGTGTTCTTGCCTTGAGAATCCCAGGGACGGGGGAGCCTGGTGGGCTGCTGTCTATGGGCTTGCACAGTCGGACACAACTGAACCGACTTAGCAGCAGCAGCAGCAGCTTATTAATGTATGTGGTTGTGGTTAATTTTTTGTCGTTGCTGTAAAGCATTCCTGTAACACTGGATGACTGAATGTAACACTAGTTTTTATGAACTTTTAGTATTCAGTTTGAGGTTACTGTGTTGCTGTGAAAGTTCTCTTTTGTCTCCTGGTTTAGAGCAACAATTCTCAAAGTGTGGTCCGTGAACCCCTAGGGGTCCCAGGGACCTTATCAAGGAGTCACTGAAGTTAAAGCTACATTCTTCTATGATAATACTAAGATGTAATGTGCCCTTTCATCTTATTTATAGCTGCCTTTGCTGTGCAAAAGCTTTTAAGTTTATTTAGTTCCCACTTGTTTATTTTTGCTTTTATTTCTGTTACTCTAGGAGGTGGGTCAAAGAGGATCTTGCTGTGATTTATGTCAAAGAGTGTTCTGCCTAGGTTTTCTTCTAAGAGTTTTATATTTTTGGCCTTACATTTAGGTCTTTAATCCATTTTGAGTTTATTTTTGTTTGTGGTGTTAGGAAGTGTTCTAATTTCATTCTTTTGCATGTAGCTGTCCAGATTTCAAAGCACCACTTATTGAAGACGCAGTCTTTTCACCATTGTATATTCTTGCCTCATTTGTCAGAGAAAAACTTAAAAGCTTTTGCTCATCAAAGGAAACTATAAACAAGATGAAAAGACAACCTTCAGAATGGGAGAAAACAATTGCAAATGAAGCAACTGACAAAGGATTAATCTCCAAAATATACAAGCAGTTCATGAAGCTCAATATCAGAAAAACAAACAACCCAATCAAAAAATGCTTGGAAGATCTAAATAGATATTCCTCCAAAGAAGACATACAGATGGTCAACAAACATATGCAAAGATGCTCAACATCGCTCATTATTACAGAAATGCAAATTAAAACTACAATGAGGTGTCACCTCATACCAGTCAGAATGGTCATCATCAAAAAATCTACAAACAATAAATGCTGGAGAAGATGTGGAGAAAAGGGAACCCTCTTGCACTGTTGGCGGGAATGTAAATTTGTACAGCCACTATGCAGATTCCTTAAAAAACTAGGAATAAAACTACCATGGAACTCAGCAATCCACTACTAGGCATGCACCTGAGAAAACCATAATTCAAAAAGACATATGTACCCCAGTGTTCATAGCAGCACAATTAACGATAGCCAGAACATGGAAGCAACCTAGATGTCTATAGACAGATGAATGGATAAAGAAGTTGGGGTACATATATACAATGAAATATTACTCAGCCATAAAAAGGAGTGAATTTGAGTCCGTTGTAGTGGAGTGGATGAACCTAGATCTTGTTATACAAAGTGAAGTAAATCAGAAAGAGGAAAATACATACATTAAGGTATATATATGGAACCTAGAAAAATGACACTGATGAGCCTATTTGCAGGGCAGGAATAGAGAGGCAGACATAGAGAACAGACTTGTGGACACAGTGGAGGAAGGAGAAAGTGATTTGAATTGAGAGAGTAGCACTGACATATATATGCTACCATGTGTAACAGGGATAGCTAGCAGGAAGCAGCTGTATAGCAGAGGGAGCTCAGCTTGGTGCTCCGTGGTGACCAAGAAGGGTAGGGTGGGAGGGGTAGGAGGGAGGCTCAAGAGGGAGGAGATATACCTATAGCTGATTCACGTTGTTAAATAGCAGAAACCAGCACAACATTGTAAAGCAATTATCCTGCAATTAAACTTTCTGTTAAGATTTGTAAAAAATTGAAAAAAAAAGAAAAGATGTAATGTGCCCTTTCTACTCTGTGGACATTCACACTTAGGACACAAAAGCAATAATGAGTAAAACTGTAGCTGCCTTCAGTTTAGTCGCTCAGTTGTGTTCGAGTCTTTGCAACCACACATAGACTGCAGCACGCCAGGCCTCCCTGTCCAACCTAGGAGTTGGTACTCCCACAGTTTATTCAAACTCATGTCCATTGAGTCGGTGATGCCATCCAACCATCTCATCCTCTGTTGTCCCCTTCTCCTTGCGCCTTCAATCATTTCCAGCATCAGAGTCTTTTCAAGAGTTAGTTCTTTGCATCAGGTGACCAAAGGATTGGAGTTTCAGCTTCAACATCAGTCCTTCCATTGAATTTTCAGGACTGATTTCCTTTAGGATAGATTGGTTGGATCTCCTTAAAGTCCAAGGTACTCTCAAGAGTCTTCTCCAATACCACAGTTCAAAAGCATCAATTCTTTGGCACTCAGCTTTCTTTATAGTCCGACTCCCACATCCACACATGACTACTGGAAAGACCATAGCTTTGACTAGATGGACTTTGTTGGCAAAGTAATGCCTGTGCTTTTAAATATGCTGTCTAGGTTGGTCATAACTTTTCTTCCAAGGAACAAGCGTCTTTTAATCTCATGGCTGCAGTCACCATCTGCAGTGATTTTGGAGCCCCCAAAATAAAGTCTGTCACTGTTTCCATTGTTTCCCCATCTATTTCCCGTGAAGTGACAGGACCACATGCCATGATCTTTGTTTTCTGAATGTTGAATTTTAAGCCAACTTTTTCACTCTCTTCTTTTACTTTCATCAAGAGGCTTTTTAGTTCTTCTTCACTTTCTGCATATCTGATTATTGATATTTCTCCTGGCAATCTTGATTCTAGTTTGTGCTTCATCCAGCCCAGCGTTTCTCATGATGTACTCTGCATATAAGTTAAATAAGCAGGGTGACAATATACAGCCTTGACATACTCCTTCCCCTATTTGGAACCAGTCTGTTGTTCCATGTCCAGTTCCAACTGTTGCTTCCTGACCTGCATACAGATTTCTCAGGAGGCAGGTCAGGCGGTCTGGTATTCCCATCTCTTGAAGAATTTTCCACAGTTTGTTGTGATCCACACAGTCAAAGGCTTTGGCATAGTCAATAAAGCAGAAGCAGATGTTTTTCTGGAACTCTCTTGCTTTTTTGATGATCTAACAGATGTTGGCAATTTGATCTCTGGTTTTCTAAATCCTTTCCTAAATGCAGCTTGAACATCTGGAAGTTCACAGTTCACGTATTGCTGAAGCCTGGCTTGGAGAATTTTGAGCATTACTTTGCTAACCTGTGAGATGAGGGCAATTGTGCAGTAGTTTGAGCATTCCTTGGCATTGCCTTTCTTTGGGATTGGAATGAAAACTGACCTTTTCCAGTCCTGTGGCCACACTGAGTTTTCCAGATTTGCTGGCATATTGAGTGCAGCACTTTCACAGCATCATCTTTCAGGATCTGAAATAGCTCAACTAGAATTCCATCACATCCACTAGCTTTGTTCCTAGTGATGCTTCCTAAGTCCTACTTGACTTCACATTCCAGGATGTCTGGCTCTGGGTGAGTGACCATGCCATCATGATTATCTGGGTCATGAAGATCTTTTTTATATAGTTATTCTATGTATTCTTGCCACCTCTTCTTAATATCTTCTTCTGTTAGGTCCATACCATTTCTGTCTTTTATTGAACCCATCTTTGCATGAAAGTTCCCTTGGTAGCTCTAATTTTCTTGGAGAGATCTCTAGTCTTTCCCATTCTATTGTTTTCCTCTATTCCTTTGCGTTGATCACTGAGCAAGGCTTTCTTATCTCTTCTTGCTCTTCTTTGGAACTGTGCATTCAAATGGGTATATCTTTCCTTTTCTCCTTTGCTTTTTGCTTCTCTTCTTTTCATAGCTGTTTGTAAGGTCTCCTCAGACAACCATTTTGCCTTTTTGCATTTCTTTTTCTTGGGGATGGTCTTGATCACTGTCTCCTGTACAATGTCTCGAACTTCTGTCCATAGTTCTTCAGGCACTCTGTCTATCAGATCTAATCCCTTGAATCTATTTGTCATTTCCACTGTATAATCGTAAGGGATTTGATTTAGGTCAAACCTGAATGGTCTAGTTATTTTCTCTACTTTCTTCAAAATAAGTCTGAATTTGGCAATAAGGAGTTCATGATCTGAGCCACAGTCAGCTCCCAGTCTTGTTTTTGCTGATTGTATTGAGCTTCTCCACCTTTGACTGCAAAGAATATAACCAATCTGATTTCAGTGTTGACTATCTGGTGATATCCACGTGTAGAGTCTTCACTTCTGTTGTTGGAAGAGGGTGTTTGCTATGACCAGTGCATTCTCTTGGCAAAACTCTGTTAGCCTTTGCCTTGCGTCATTCTGTACTCCAAGGCCAAATTTGCCCATTAATCCAGGTATTTCTTGACTTCCTACTTTTGAGTTCCAGTCTCCTATAATGAAAAAGACATCTTTTCGGGGTGTTAGTTCTAGAAGGTCTTATAGCCGTCTTTTCCAGTAGTCATGTATGGATGTGAAAGTTGGAATATAAATAAAGCTGAGCACCAAAGAGTTGATGCTTTTGAATTGTGGTGTTGGAGAAGACTCTTCAGAGTCTCTTGGACTGCAAGGAGATCCAACCAGTCCATTCTAAAGGAAATCAGTCCTGCATGTTCATTGGAAGGACTGATGTTGAAGCTGAAACTCCAATATTTTGGCCATCTGATGCGAGGAGCAGACTCACTTGAAAAGACCCTGATGCTGGGAAAGATTGAGGGCAGGAGGAGAAGGGGACGACAGAGGACAACATGGTTGGATGGTATCACCGACTCAATGGAGATGAGTTTGAGTGATGGACAGGGAAGCCTGGCATGCTGTGGTCCATGGGGTCATGAAGAGTCAGATATGACTGAGCGACTGAACTGAACTGAACTGATAGCCACCTTAGCACAAATCAAATCAATGTTCTCAACTATACCTGGAGTCTTTTTTGCCAGTCTGGTAAGTAAGCAAATGTTTCTTGTTTTGGTTTATCTTTTTTTTTTTTTTGCCACATGGCATGTGAGATCTTTGTTCGCCAACCATGGATTGAGGCCCCCTGGAATGGAAGCTCAGAGTCCTAATCACTGGATTGCCAGAGAATTCCCTATTTCAGCTTTAATTGGCAGATCCCTGGTTACTAATAAGGCTGAATTCCTTATGGAATTTGGATTTCCATTTTTGTAAAATTTCAACTCAAATATTTCCCCCATTTTTAATTGGATGATTTGTCTTTCTCATGTCAACTCTTAGACGTTCTTTAAGTGGCTTCCCTGGTGGCTCAGTGGTGAAGAACCTGCGTGACAATTCAGGTAGATACAGGAGACAAGGGTTTGATCCCTGGATCAAAAAGGTCCCCTGGTGAAGGAAATGGCAGCCCACTCCAGTATTCTTGCCTGGGAAATCCCATGGACAGAGGAGCCTGGTGTCAACTACAAATTAGCACTTACCAAGAGCATTGCCAATGACTGAACAACAAATGCATTTGCCATCTGCCTCTATGGAGATTGAACCCCATGCTGCTATAGCTGTTGACCTTAAACATCCTGAGGGAGTTCAGGGTGGAGTGAGGCAGTCTGTACTCCAGACAATCTGGTGGGACAGGTCTTTAGATAGCTGTATGTTTTTAGGAACAGATTTTACAATCTTTATCCTTGCATCTCCTCATATCTAGAGAAGCACTAAATTCCTTCATGGTGACATCAGATCCCCATGACTAAGAAAAAATATTTTGTAAAATGAGTGCTTCATGGTATTGAACTCCCCCTTCACCAAAACCTTGTATATTGACTTTCCCATACTGCCACTTTGGAGCAGTCTCTCAGAGCTATCTGAGATGCTGCCTCCCAGGCTGCAGCCCTCATTTTGCCCCAAAACTTAACTCAGAACTCTCAAGTTGTACATCTTTTTTTAGTTGACACTGGTAAGCTACAGTCCATGGGGTCACAAAAGAGTCAGATTCAACTCAGCAACTAAGTAACAGCATGTGTCACAAATAGATTTTCTCTACTTTTTGTATGTTGTCTTTTTCACTCTTTTAATGGTGTCTTTTATTGGAAAGAGAGAATTTCAGAAAAACATCTGCTTTATTGACTATGCCAAAGCCTTTGACTGTGTGGATCACAACAAACTGTGGAAAATTCTTCAAGAGATGGGAATACCAGACCACCTGACCTGCCTCCTGAGAAATCTGTATGCAGGTCAGGAAGCAACAGTTAGAACTGGACGAGGAACAGCAAACAGACTGGTTCCAAATCGGGAAAGGAGTATGTGTCAAGGCTGTATATTGTCACCCTGCTTAATGCAGAGTACATCGTGAGAAATGCTGGACTGGATGAAGCACAAGCAAGAATCAAGACTGCTGGGAGAAATATCAATAACCTCAGATATGCAGATGACACCACCCTTATGGCAAAAAGTGAAGAAGAACTAAAAAGCCTCTTGATGAAAGTAAAAGAAGAGAGTGAAAAAGTTGGCTTAAAATTCAACATTCAGAAAACAAAGATCATGGCATGTGGTCCTGTCACTTCACGGGAAATAGATGGGGAAACAATGGAAACAGTGACAGACTTTATTTTGGGGGCTCCAAAATCACTGCAGATGGTGACTGCAGCCATGAGATTAAAAGACGCTTGTTCCTTGGAAGAAAAGTTATGACCAACCTAGACAGCATATTTAAAAGCACAGGCATTACTTTGCCAACAAAGTCCATCTAGTCAAAGCTATGGTCTTTCCAGTAGTCATGTGTGGATGTGGGAGTCGGACTATAAAGAAAGCTGAGTGCCAAAGAATTGATGCTTTTGAACTGTGGTATTGGAGAAGACTCTTGAGAGTCCCCTGGACAGCTAGGAGATCCAACCAGTCCATCCTAAAGGAAATCGGTCCTGAATATTCATTGGAAGGACTGATGCTAAGCTGAAACTCCAATACTTTGGCCACCTGATACAAGGAACTGACTGTTTTGAAAAGACCCTGATGCTGGGAAAGATTGAAGGCAGGAGGAGAAGGGGACAACAGAGGATGAGATGGTTGGAGGGCATCACCAACTCAATGGGCAAGAGTTTGTGTAAACTCCGGGAGTTGGTGATGGACAGGGAGGCCTAGTCCATGGGGTCGCAAAGAGTCAAACTGAGCAACTCAACTGAACTAAACTTTATTGGAAGGAAGTTTTTAAGTTTAATGTTGAGTCAATTCCTAAGCAGGTTGATAAGAAGTCCGGGGTCCCCGAGGAGGAAAAAGGGGTCCAGGGCTCTCAAGGAGGATATAGGTGTCTGGAATTTTCAAGGAGGAGGAAAGGACAAATGTCTTTTTTTTTTTTCCCTCTACATTCCTTAGTCTTAGTCACATAAAACATTTTTTTCTTTAAGCTGATGATTACACAACAAACAACTCAGTTTAAACTCTGTACTAAGGATTGTATAACAACAATGTATCCTGCTTGAGGACAGTTTCTCCTTCCTGAAAACCTTCTGGCTAATCCTGTTATCTTAAAATGTAAATTATGGGAGTGGATCTAGTAAGATCTTTACAACCTCGAGACATTCTTTTGATTTACTGTAATAATAATTTAAAAAGCATATAACTCCCTTGACACTCCCCATCCCCCTTCTGATGTCTATTTCAGAAGTTTTCTCTGTCCCTTTTCATACTTGAATAAAACTCTGCTACACAAAAGCTCTTGAGTGATCAAGCTTGTTCCCTGGTCCAGAAGCTAAATCTTCTGCTTCGGAGATCAAGAATCAAATATCTTCAACGGTAAGCAATCAATATGATCAAATTCATCACTCTTTTCCTTTGTCTTGAGATTTTGTGTGACTGCTGACTACAATATTAATTCAAGTATAAAATGAAGTTCTAATAGCAGGCATGCTTATCTTCCTGATCTCAAAGAGAGAGCTTTCAACATTTCATTGCTATATTTTTTTTCTGTTTCCCCCTTTTTCTGTAATTTATTTGTTTTAATTGGAGGCCAATTACTTTACAATATTGTAGTGGTTTTTGCCATACATTGATTGACTTGAATCAGCCGTGGGTGTACATGTGTCCCTCATCCTGAACCCCCCCTCCCACCTCCCTCCTCATCCCATCCCTCTGGGTTGCCCCAGTGCCCCAGCCCTGAGCACCCTGCCTCATGCATCAAACCTGGACTGGTGATCTATTTCACACAGGGTAATATACATGTTTCAGTGCTATTCTCTCAAATCATCCCACCCTTGCCTTCTCCCACCAAGTCCAAAAGTCTGTTCTTTACAATCTTGTCTCTTTTGCTGTCTCTCATATAAGGTCACCGTTACCATCTTTCTAAATTCCATATATATGCATTAACATGTGGTATTGGTGTTTTTCTTTCTGACTTACTTCACCCTGTATAATAGGCTCCAGTTTCATCCACCTCATTAGAACTGATTCAAATGTGTTCTTTTTAATAGCTGAGTAATAGTCCATTGTTTGTATGTACCACAGCTTTCTTATCCTGTTTCCCTTTTTTAAAAAAAAAAAAATGATTCTAGTTAAAAGAATGAATTGAATTATTTTACCTTTAACTTTGATTATACTTTTTAATATTTTGTTGTAGTTTTTTTTTTTCAGGTGCTGTGTCGCTCAGTCATGTCCAACTCTTTGTGACCCCATGGACTGTAGCCCGCAGGCTCCTCTGTCCATGGCATTCTCCAGGCAAGAATACTGGAGTGGGTTGCCATGCCCTCCTCCAGGGGATCTTCCTGACCCAGGGATCAAACCCAGGTCTTCCACATTGCAGGTGGATTCTTTACCATCTGAGCCACCAGAGAAGCCCCCGCCGCCCCACTTTTTGTTTTTTCATAGATATCCTTAATCAGGTTGGGGAAGTCCTTCTAGTACTAAATTTTCTCATAAATGAAGGTTGACCTTTTAAACACCTTTCCTGTATCTTGTGAGATTTTTGCTTTAATCTGTTACTGATAAAGTGAAAAGTGTTAGTTGCTCAGTCATGTCCTACTCTTTGTGACCCCATGGACCGTAGCCTGCCAGGCTCCTCTGTCCATGGGATTTTCCAGGCAAGAATACTAGATCGGTTGCCAATCCTTTCTCCAGGGGATCTTCTCAAGGGGATCTTCCCAACCCAGAGATTAAATTCAATTTTATCTACAATGTAAACTCAATGTAATGATACATTATCTTTTTTATATACACAGCTGAATTCAATTCACTAATATTTTATTTTACATCTATGTGTGAGTAGTAGTGACCTATACTTCTCCTTTCTTATGCTGTCTCTATAGAGTTTTGTATTAGATTGATGTTATTATAAAAGACACATTTTAAATCTCATACTTTTTTTTTGGATTTGCAATCTATTTTAAGTTTTTATTTTATATTGGGGTATAGCCAATTAACAAGCAACGTTGTGATAGTTTCAGGTGAACAGCAAAGGGACTCAGTCATACTCATACTTTAAATGCTTGTTGCTGGTAAATAGAAAATGCATTCAGGAGTTTTCCCTCTCCTGCCGGGGTCCAGCCTCGGCAGGATTCAGGGGGCACCCTCAGGATGAACGGCGTCGGCGAGAGAGAGAGAAGACACGTGAGACCCGCCTTGATAGGGCCAAGTCTGTGAGGGAGAGAGAGAGAAAGAGAGAAAGAGTGAATGACCAGACGGGGGTGTTTGCAGGGTCTGGCAGAGTCTGGCAATGCTTTATTTTTTACCATAGCTCTTATACCCTAAGTTAGTACTGTAAGGTACAGTTCCGGCGAGGCAGAAAAGGAAAGACGACCTCAACAGAAGTAGGTTACCTTTATTTAGGCAAGGAGGGGCGACAGTCCGCCTAACGACCAGGCTGAGCGCTGAAAGGGATCAGGGAGGCTTCATACTTATAGGGAGGTTTGTGGAAGCGATAAGGGAAACGTCAATCAGGCGGGATATTTTGAGTATTCTTTTGTTGAGATGACACTTGTAGTTGGGCAGGGGGTGATAAGGCTTCTGGGCGGGTGTAGGGGGTGGTAGGTTTCCAGACAGGGGGTGATAAGTCCCAGATAGATGCAACTGGCCTGGAGCACCAGGATGGAACTAAAGTTATGCTTTGTTTTCTCCGAAGTTAGATGATTCAGCAAGGGGCCTTTGAGACTGTTGTTCTCTTTTCTAGGCCCAAAAGACTCCTTCAAGTACATTTCTAAGGGGAAGATAGTTTAACACTACGTCCGCTTGTCCTTCAGAAAACCAGGGTGTTTTCTGCATACTTCTTTGTTTATGAGGGTCTTGTACATTATCTTCTGGCCTTGTGGCCTATTAACATTTTATGCAGGTCAGGTGAATGTAAACCTATTTTCTGTTTCTATGGTGATCTTAACTGAAAGGTAGCAGTCTCATAGGGAAATAGTACAGAGTAGAATTATATCCTTGTTAATACAAAAATTAATCCTTCTGCAAAAGTTGTCAGTTGCATTTATCTAAGAAGTTTATCCCATACTGACTCTTTGGTGAGGCAGCTTCTGCCTAGCACTCCTGGCTGACAATTAACAACCATCTCATTGTTACCACACTAGGGCTAAGCTCTTATTTCTCTAGATCTTTAACTATATTAACAATGGTTTCTATAACACAACCTTAGCACATTAAAAGCAAAAACACAGTAAGCAAAACACAGCAAGCAAATCTCAACCCAATAACCACCTATAGAATAATTTTTCTTATGTTTTCTAACAGGACTCTTTTACCCCTTAAAAAGGCTCTATGTCTATTAGGGCTTTTATATAATCAGGTTATTTATGCTATTTTATGATTAGGATATTATAAGCAATCATGCGTATTAGAACCAAGGGCATAAATGCATTTGGCTAACAAACTACCAACAAAGGAGTTTAAATTAAAACACTCCTTTCACCCTGGATAATCTCATAAAATACCACCACCTGGGAAACTTATTGATTAAAGTTCTAAATTGATTCTTATTTGGGAAGAGATGGGGGAAGGCCTTCTGTCTATGTCACAGAAATTAGGGAGTAGTCTATTGAGGCAGGCATCAGAAAGACAGATATCATCTTTAAGGTGAGCGCCGGGGGCAGCTTTTCGAAACCCCTGAAAACCTGATCCGCCTTGCCTGTCAGGTTTTCTCCCTCATGACCTTGTCATGGGTGGGATCTCATGTGCCGGCTCCCGGCATCCTTCTATATCCTGGAATCACTTATATAAATTTAGAATTATTTATTCCTTGAAAGATTAATAAAACTCAACAGCAAAGCAGTGGGAGTCCTGGATTTTTCTCACAATGAGATGCTTTTATTACTTCTGTTTCTGTTTCTTTAGTGGGAATAGGACTATTTAGATATTCTGTTGTCTCCTGAGTCTGTGGTAAGTGATATTTTTCTGGTTATTTGTCCATTTTATTTAAAGTTTCACATTTACTGGCCTAAAGTTGTTCATAATAGCTTCTATTATTTTATTAATAATGCTACAATGTCTGTAATATGTAGTACCTTTTTATTTTATATTTCTGAAATTATTTGTACCTTCTCAATTGTCTTGATCATATTTGCCAGAGTTAGTGAGTTTTATTATTCTTTTCAAAGTCCCAAATTTTGACTTGTTGAGCAGTGTGAAACTGAACTGCAAATCCACAAGAGTTGATATCTGATTTTATAGAGATTTTTTTCACCACACTGCTTGGCTCTAAAGCAGTTTTCTTGCATTCCTGGGCCTTGGGGGAATTAACTCTTTTGCACCCCAGTTTTAGAGAGGAAATGTATCCTTATAGCCCCACATGCTGGACATCTCCTGAGCTAGATGTCTATCAGAGCTGAAGATGTCAAAACTAATGCTCAAATTCACCCAAATCTGCAAATACCACTGGGGACAAAAGCCCAGCTCTCTGGATTCCTGCCCTCACTTGACTCCAGCCCAATAAAGTCTTACCCTTTCTATTCATAGCTGTATGATGATTTTAAGAATTTTTTTAAAAACAGTTTATTCAGTATTATCATCACTTTAAAAGGAACATTGGTCCAGATATTTAACCAGCCTTATCATAAATTTGCATAAATTCAGTAATGCTCTTTGTTTTAAACAATATGAAATATCATTTTGGGTCTGTTTGAATGCTTTCTGCATTGATTCTATTGACAAGCTATCAATGTTTTATTAAATTCTATTGATGTCTGATATTACTACTACTACTTCTGCTTTTATCATTTGCACGGCTGATTTTTTCCCACATCTTTACTTTCAATTATTTCATGCTGTTTCCTTTTAAGTATATCTTTTATAATAGCAAATAGCTGGATTTCTTTTATTATTGCCAAATCTAGAGATCTGTGACTTTTATGTTTTACTTTTTTATATTCATAAATATTAAGTGATATGTTTGAACTTATTTTTACCATATTATTCAGCATTTTTATTTAGAAAATCCACCCTTCCCACCCCCTCCCCACAACACACACACTCTTATTCCACTTGATTATTCAGGGCTTTTTTTTCTTTGTCATTGTTACATTTGATTTTTTTCTTTAATAGTATGGGAGTGATATATCATATTTCTATGATTCTATTCAGTTCAGTCACTCAGTCGTGTCTGACTCTTTGCGACCCCATGAGCCACAGCATGCCACGCCTCCCTGTCCATCACCAACTCCTGGAGTCCACCCAAACCCATGTCCATTGAGTCGGTGATGCCATCCAACCATCTCATCTTCTGTCGTCCCCTTCTCCTCCTGCCCTCAATCTTTCCTAGCATCAGGGTCTTCTCCAATGAATCAGCTCTTCGCATCAGGTGGCCATAGTATTGGAGTTTCAGCTTCAACATCAGTCATACCAATGAACACCCAGGACTGACCTCCTTTAGGATGAACTGATAGGATCTCTTTGCAGCTATCTTTAAACGTTTACCTCATACTATAATTTTTCTATTATCCAATGTGAGTCTACATCCAGTTCTCTAAAAAAGAGAAAAGAAAATCTTAGCTCTTGGAGTTTAGTTCCAGATTATATTGATTGTTTGAAAACTAATCCCTGCTTATTTAGACATAACAATAAATGTTATTGGTTAATTTGGTCATCATTCTAACAGTTGACATCTGTCGACTTTATTTTTTTTTTTTTCTTAAAATCTGTGGACTTTGTTTCCTTGTATATCCAAAAGTATCTTTGTTTCATGTTCACATTTGGATTATATTTTGATTAAGTGCAAAATTCTAGGTTGGTAAAATTGTTTTTCAGATGACAAAACCAGTTTATTGCTTGGGAGCTAGAATCTCTGCCAAATGAATTAGTGATACATTGGTAGTTGGACGGATTTTTCTCTGGCAAAAATGGTCACATGGACTGAAGACCCCATTCTGACCTTGATGCTTCTGTTGTTGTTATGTAGGGTTATGTAAACATGTAAAACACTAGTGCTAGGTTTCATTCCAGCTTTCAGACACAGAATCTGTTTCTTCCCTGCTTCTCACCACCTCTGGCTTCACTACCAGCCCTGCCACGGAGTCATCTGTTTTCTGCTGTCAGATGCAGAGGAGCCAAGGCTGGCTGCTGGAACTGGAGGTTCATAGGTCTTTTGCTTCTCACACTACATGATCCCTTTAGGAAAACAGAAAATCCAGAGGCCTCAGAATCCTCCAGAGGAATTCTGGAGTGGTGGCAGAAGGTGGGAAAGAAACAGATCATGTGTCTGAAAGCTGGGAATGAAATCTAGCACTACACTGTTTTCAGTGGATCACAATACATTTAGTAGATGCATGAAATTCAGTTCACTGTATATTTCCTACTAACAAGAACATGACCCTCCATAACCACAACAGAAGCATCAAATTCAAGAAGGTAATGTTACTTTCAACTAATACTCAGATCGTATTTAATTTTCAGCTATGGTCCCCAAAATTACAAGCCAGTTATTTTATGGAATGTCTCTCAATTTTGTTTTGTCTGATATTTTCTTATGATTAGATTCAGGTTATACATCTCTGACAAGAGAATCACAGAAATGATATGTGTTCTTCCCTTTGCTTCTTGTCAGGTGATGTATGACTGATTTATCCCTTACAGGAGATGTTGATTTTGATTACTTAAGATGGTGTCTGCCAGGTGGCTCCACTACAGTTCTTCTTTTTCCCTTGTAATTAATAAGTATTTGTGAAGAGGTAAGTATTTGAAACTATATAAAGATTCCATACCCTATCTAAACTCTTACTACTTTTATCAGTATGAACTTATGATTTCCTTTTTTCATTTAATAGCTTATCATCCATATTATTTTAATGCTCAGAATGTTCCAGATTTGGCTGGTGCGAGTCCCTTCAAGCTAGCTTCTGTGTCCTTTTCATATGATCTTATCTTTCCTCGATAAGTTCTTTGCTTTCTGGCACATGATGTTCCAAGCCTAGCTGGTACTTTGGTCCCAGCCCTAGAATCAACGATTTCTCCAAGAAGCCTTGGGTTTTTTATTGCTGTTGTCGTTGATGTTTTTAGTGAAGAATGTTATTTAGAATCCAAGGTCTAGGCACAAAGCTCTTGTTGATCCCATGCTACTATGGCCCCCCAAACCCTCAGCAGACATAGCTACATCCATCTCTGTTTTTTCTCCTTCTTTAATATTATTTATTTGGCTGAGTCAAATCTTAGTTGTGGCACACGGGATCGTTGATCTTCATTGCGGCATGTGAACTCTTAGTTGTGGCATGTGGGATCTAGTTCCCTGACCAGGGATTGAACCTGGGCCCCCTGCATTGGGAGCTTGGTGTCTTGGCCACTGGATCACCACAGAAGTCCCCATATCTATTTCTATATTTATGTAGATCTCTTGAAAACCAGGAACACAAGCCAATACCTCCTGTTCCAATTCACCGCAGAGTTCATTCTTGCTTTCTCCCATTCCACGAAACACTCTTCTCCAATAGTGAGAAACATGGCTCATGCTATTGACTGTCACAGCCCTAACAGTTCTCTCACACATATTATGCCTTCCTTATCCTACTCAGGCTGTGAGACTGCAGTGGGCTGGCCCCTATGTGGACTCATCTCCCCACTTGAGCCAACACCCCAGCCCTGGCTGCCTCCATGGCAGATGACCTCCTCACCCTGCTTGGGCTCCCACCTGATGACAGATCTTCCTCCTGTATAGATGCCCTTCTCACAGCACTCAGGCTCTAACAGCCCAGGTTGAGCTGCTCGCATGTGTAGATGCCCTCTTTATTCCGTGTGAGTTGATTCTCCACATAAGACACACACACACTGGATTTGATAAGCCGCGCCAAGCCACCTACCTTGAGGATGCTCTCCTCATGCTGACACCATCACCACCACCCCCTGCCCCCAATCAAGCTGTCCCCCTTATGAGCTCCCACCTCACTCACTCCCTTTGACAACCCACACGTCTTCTTGCCTCTGAGGATGCCTTTCATATTCTCCAACCCTACATCAGGCTTCTGACCCCCATGGACACTCCTCACCCAACAGGGACTTAACACACCACAGCAGGCTTCAGCCCTGCGTGGATACCTCCTCATCCTGCTCAGGGTCTCACATCCAAGCTGGGCCAGTGCTGTGCATGACCTCCCTCCTCTCACTTGAGCTCTGACATCCAAGACAGCCTCCAGCATGAACGCCTAACTTGCTCTGCTTCACATGATGGCATGAGGGCTGAATTATTCAGAGCGAAGGGAAAAGGACAGCTCCAGAAATAGTAACTATACCTAGAGAGCCTTTTTCATGAAATGTTTTAGTAACACAATGCAATGTATGAGTGTACTGGATCATGCTGTGAAACATTTTACTGTGGGTCTCAAGCAAGGTTTGAAGGCCAGTGACCTAGGAAGGTTCTAGAATGATGGTACAGTAGCACCCCATTTAGTACATCATTGTTCTCTGGACTGCTGTCTCGGGACAGACTCTGCCACCTGTGTGCACTCTATCCCAAAGGACACAGCTTCCAGGACAACAGATGTGACTTTGGGAGGCCACTGGGAGTCACAGACCTGGGTTCCAGCCCTGCTTCAGCCAATCACTAGGCAAGCAATCCAATTACCTGACACATGAAAATGCAGACATAGTGTGCACTTCTCCCCCAAAGTATAAAATCGGGTAGTTGTGAAAAGTGCTTTGAAAACTACAATTACAATAACTGGCATTTAAGGAATGCACCAATACTTTACAATCTTGAATCTTCGTGAAACTCACACCTAACAGATGAAGGAACTGAAGCTTAAGGAAGTTAGGTGGATGGATGAACCAGTATTTGAATCCAGATCAGTCCATTAGCTGCTGCTACTGCTAAGTCGCTTCAGTCGTGTCCAACTCTGTGCAACCCCACAGACAGCAGCCCACCAGGCTCCCCCATCCCTGGGATTCTCCAGACAAGAACACTGGAGTGGGTTGCCATTTCCTTCTCCAATGCATGAAAGTGAAAAGTGAAAGTGAAGTGGCTCAGTCTAACTCTTCGCGACCCCATGGACTGCAGCCTACCAGCCTCCTCCGTCCATGGGGTTTTCCAGGCAAGAGTACTGGAGTGAGTTGCCATTGCCTTCTCCACATTAGACTCCACCCTCAGTCATTAAATGGTACTTCTCTGCGTGAAGATAAAAGTTACTGCATTAGAGACAAAGGAACATGTATTGTCATGGAGTTTGAATTACTTATATGGAGAATGAATCTCTTTATTATTCCCTTTTAATATAACTTGTGAAAGTTCTGAGTCCTATAGGGTCCCCCCTTTTCTATGTAAATACAGTTAAAATACAGGAATTTGAGACAAAAAGGGGCCGCTCTGAAAATGCCAATGGTGGGACCTGGTGCAGGGTCCCTGGGTGGCACAGTCATTCCTTAACTGTAAGACAGCCCCAAGGTGAGGCCCTTGCATGAAGTGGGTGATGAATAATATGTTGAAGAATAGATGAAACTCCAATTCCAATTAAAAGTCTTAATTTACCTATTTAAAAAATAACTGTTATATTGGAACTATATGCAACCTTGCTCTGTATTTTACAAGTTTCGTGTAAATGTGTTATCATACTTTCATAATTTAAAAAAATTAAAAAAAAAAAGGAATGAATGAGAGCCTGGCTAGGGCTAGAACCCTGGCAGCTTGGTGGGGTGCGGACACAGGCTGAGCTGTGGCCCTCAGCACCTAGGTGGGGGGCTGTCAAGAGGAGGGCAGTTCTCACGACAAAGTCAACCTGGCGTTTTCTGGGACTGCCCAGATGTGCTTGGGACTGGTCTCTGCTGAGGGGCATGGAGAGCCTGTGCTTCTGGGCAGCTGGATGGGGCCAAGCAGAGATAGAGACCAAGTGTGGGTGGGCATGAGCAGGGTGTTCTTCATAAGACCATAAATATCCACCTTAAAATGTTCTATTTTTAAATGCAAGCTTCTTCCTCCTGCCCCCAAAGTGGAAATTCTCAGAGCAGCAGATTGTTCTGGTCAAGGACAAGTGGGCAGGACAGGGAACAGACTGAGCCACATGGGGAAGAGAAGCAGCAGAGGAAAGTGTGCACGTTCAACCCCATGAACACATTACCCCCTGTAGACATGCACACCAGCCACAGAGATCAGAAACCTTACCACGCCACCCTTGGTCTCCTGCAGGTCTCTCCTCAGCAGGGGAAGACCTGTGCATGGGAGGAGGGGCTTCACCCTCACCAGGGATAGGACTAGGGTGGACAAGAGCAGGTGCAGACAGTACAGGAACCCAGATTCTAGCCCAATGGCAGTTTTTATTCCTTAGGAACAAAGATATGTGGGTAAGAAACTCCAAAAGGAAACAGGAGCATGAATGACCAAATGACACGAGGGTAGCATGGCTCAGGAGTCAGACGGATGGTGCACTCCACAGTGAACCTGGTCATGCCCTGGTTTCTCGGATCAACATCCACCCCATTCCTAAGTGCCCATTGCAAAGGTAGGGGGTGGGGCAGCGAGGTGAAAAGCGTCCCTACTCTACACAAAGGAGGTGAATGTACCTGTGTGTTCCAAGAGGCCTCTCAGGGACACCAAAACCTCCCTCTCAAGAATGGAGGTAGACAGATAAGAATGTCTGGGTAGCACAGACAACCTGAAAGTAGTGTTATAAGGGCCCTGTGTGGCTGACAGAACCTGTGCTCCGATGGGACTGCAAAGGACGCAAGAGCTGGCCAAGGCAGCTCTGCATCAATCTTGCCAGAGTGGGCCCAGCACAGCTATTTCTATTCACCTCAAAGAAGCCTGGCAATGCTGAATCAGAAGCCATTATCCTTTTGCCAGGAGATTCACCTCTATCCCTTTTTCTGGCAGAACTGTACCCCCTGCAAGCCTAGTTCTCTAGAGAACAGATGGGCAAAGAACAAGGAAAAACCTTGTCCTACTCTCACACCTCCTGTGACATGACAACTTCTACTGTAGCACAAACTCCCAAGAACAAGGTCCTTTGGTGTGGGTGAGGTCACTCAGTCTGTGATCCTCCTGCAGAACACCAGGGAACTCATCCCTGTACCGCAGGAGGCCTCTGGGTCTTCGTCCCGAGTCAGGATCACAGTGAGGTCTCCTGGAGGATGAAGGTGGGGCTGATCCCCGGCTGGGCGGGGCCTTCCTCAGGCACGGCCATGGCCTCCTGGTCTCTGCTGCCCCTCAGCATCCCATTGCTCATCTTCTCTGGAAACATAGTGGCTTCCGAGGAGACATCCTGGGGAACATGGGCAAAGGGTGGGGTGAACGTGAGACGAAGGGGAGGTGAAGGAACCTCCCTTTCCTCTTGCAGGAAGGGTGACCCTGCTGTGATCCCGACTAGAAAGGGGACCAGTGAGGAGCAGCAGGGGTGAAGGGGAGGAGCAGGCCTGGGGTGAGTATGAGGGTGGGAGGAGGGAGAGGACAGGCCAGCAGCTGTGGCCTCTCCGGGCCAAGACCCTTCTGCCCACCAAGCCCCCACTTCCCTGTGGGAAGGAGCCGGCACCTGCTGCCAGACCGTCCAGGCTCAGGCAGATCATCAGAGAATGGGGGCTGGGGGAGAAAGAAAAGGTGGGGACGGAAACCAGAAGGCCCAGCAGTATGAGAGGGAGGGGAGGGGCCATCTGACAACAGAGGAGCTACCTGGCTGCAGGCTCTGCAGGGAAGTCGCTTCTGACAGGACACGGGCAGGAGGGCAAGGAGTTTTGGCAACACTGGGTAAATGGTCCGAGGGTCCACGGTCCGGCCCCGCATGCCCCCTGAAGACAAAGTGCTCCTGAGGCTCCTAGTGTATAACCAGAGCACTTCCCAGAGCCATCCACTTTCACTGCTCTGAGCCCCCAGCCCCTGCCCACCTCCTAGAGCTCTGCCAAGAAGTCTGACTGTTCCAGACATCCAGGAGCCCCGGAGCTCAGATCCCAGACCCCTGAGTGCCCTCCCTCAGGCAGTCCTCATTTCTTTGCACCTCCATCCCACGCCTCCTCACCACTGAGCAGACTGACAGCCAGGCCCACCACAATGACAGTGGTGGAGTTGTGAGCGCTGTACCATAAATACGACAGGGAATAGAGCCGCTGTAGCCCTGTGGGCCTGGGGAGAGCAGGCGGTGAGGACAATTAGCAATTCATTGAAGGAGCAACTGACCCTCAGACACCTGGCTCCCCACCCCCACCCCCGCAAGGTCCCAGAGTCCGGGGAACCAACGCCCAGCATTCCCCACCCCACAGGCTTCCAGAGGCCCATCCCTTAGCAAGGACCCTGGAAAACCCCTCAAGAATGAGCTGCTTTCCCCAAGGAGAAAGAATGAGCTCTGACTCACTTGGAGGCAGCAGTCGAGGGTATCAGTGTGGCCATGGTGACAGCAGTCAGATTGCTGGACAGGGAGAAGCTGGACCCATTAGGGGGAGAGGGTGGTCTGCCAGAGCCCATGCTGGTCACTATGCTCCCGATGCCGATCCAGAAGGCCATAGTGAGTCCAGCCAACAGGCCCACAATGGCACCCTGCCCAGGGACATGGCAGTCTCTTGTCACAAGGCCAGCCCCACCAAAGCTTTATACCAGTTTCCAGCACTCCTGGTGAGAGCCCTGCCAAGCCATTCCCCAGGTCCACCCCCACACATGACCCTGGAGCCACGTGGGTCACTCACAGGAGGATTTGCACAAGGAAAGAACATCCCGAGGCAGAAGAGTCCAAGCAGCGGCCCCCCAACCATACCGAAGATGCTGATGGCTGCCTGCAGAGGACAGGGTGAGAAAAAGAAAAGAACAGAGGCTCAGAGACCCCAGCATCATCAATGTGGCAGAGCCCCCACCTCTGCCTCAGAGCCCCACCAGTCAGATTTGTCAGTCTCTTCTCCCTGGAACCACTAGAACGCAGGATCCTAGAGGGCAGAAATAGTTATGGGAATATGCCTGGGGTTCTCCAGATGCTGATCCTTAGACCTCTCTGAGCCAACAACAACCCTGGGGCTTTTGGCTACTAGGGAGTCTGTTCAGATCTACAGGTATAGCCCATCAAAAGGAATTTCTGACACCTGCCCTCTGTGTCACTCCTTTCACAATAGCTGTCTTCTTCCCTTTCTGATTTCAATCTGTTCCTTTTCTCCCCCAACAATTCTGTCCTCTCCAGAGTCATTACCTGCAGCACAGGTCCCATCTGTGAGGAAATATAGGCCATTCCCAGACAAAGTAGCCCATAACCAAAGGCTGGGAAAAAAGAACGGGAGAAATAAGCAGATGTGAGTTAACATAATAAGCAGGGAAAGCAGAGCAAAGCTCCTTCCCTAGTCAAACTACTACCTCTCTGTCCCCGGGAAGGGGGCATATTACCTCAGGACCCAGCTCCAGGTCCCTCCCACCCTGTCCTCACTCCTAGGTGACCAAGACTGCTCCTCAGGAAGTTCCCTGGCACATAAGCAAGGTCAGGGCTTCACTGAGCAAGTGCACTTCAAAGCAGACAGCTGACAGTGCTTAGGGAGTATCTTAGAAAGTACATGGCTGAAAAGATAAGGAAGTATAATCCCACCAATGATTCTGGAAAGCATGGTGGCCCGGACTTCAGAGAAATGAGGGAACCAGGGTCGAATCAAGTCTTCCATTGTAACAGTTGCCAGTGAATTAAAAGCAGAGGATATGGTGCTGGAAGAAGGAAGAGAAAGTCAGGTCCAGAAGGGCAAACCTAACAAGGGACCCTATTGAGGGATGAGTGCCCTGAAGGCAGGAGAGGACGCGTGTAACCCAAACACCACTGACAGCTGGAACCGAGGAAGAGGCCTGGAAGGCAGGGACACCTGGCCTCTTCTGAGTGGGGTTCAGATTTGGTTCAAGTAAATCAATTCCTGGTATAGAAGACTCCTTCACCAAAAAGGGGCCTCGCCTAGGAGAGGACATGCCTGCCCACACAGAGGAGCTGTCCCTTGTCACCCACACACAAACGGGCACAATGAGAGGCTCAGAGGGACCTCCCATCCACTTGTCACCATGTACTCAGAGGGGTCAGCTGTGTCAAGCCTGAAGGGAAAGGTGAAAGAGCCTGAGGGGAGAGATCAAAGTACCTGAGGGAGCCACTGAAGAGGCAGGCGACGAAGAGCCCAGGTAGCCCCGGCAGGCCTCTCAGGAGATCCATCACAAAGTACAAGACGAACTGCAGGCAGAGCAGAAGAGTACAGCTCTCCTCAGAGAAGCCCTTCCCAGGGGGGCGCCGCCCTTCCCTTGCACGTGCCAATCACATGTGCCGACCAGTCTGTGGAGACTGGGCGCCTTGGAAGAGGGCCAGGCACTGAAAGCAACCCCACAGTAAGTGGAGAGGAGAGAAAGCAGGCTCTGGAGAAAGAAGGACACAGCAGCCCGTGCCCCAGCTCTCCCCCAGCCACTGGTGTGACTTGAGCATGCTGGCCACCCCAATGGGCCACCGTTTCTCCTCTACCAGATGAGGCTGTGAGGAGGGATAGAAGAGACCAGCTGTGTGATGGCTCCCCACAGGGCAGGTGGTGCACAGCAGTGAGTCAGTAAAGGGAGGTCCCCACTCCCGTGGGCTGGGCCCTATGATCAGCTGCAGAATTCCAGACAGGAAGGACTTTATATGCAGTGCCCACCCCGGGTGGGGGTCCTCTCTGCAGCCACCCAGACACTCCCTTTGGGGGGGGCCAGGCAGGGGGCAGGGAGGCCATCTCACCTGGTCAGGGGCTGCCTGACTCTGCTGGGTGCTCATAGGATACTCCTGGTAGTACGTAAACATGACCAGGCCAATGAGGCAGCCCATGCTCAGAGACACCTGCTGGCAGGGGAAGACGGCGTAGCAGGAGCTGCAAGAGAGGCCAGTGCCAAGTGGGCAGAGGGTGTTAGCAGGCCCATCCCCATGCCCCAGAAGGCAGGTCCACGTCCTGCCCAGTGGGTGTGGGTGTGCCCTGGCATCCTGCCCCACCCCAACTGCCGCTGCAGAACCAGGCCCCAGTCTCTCCCACATCCAGGGCCCCCCGTCTTCCCAGTCCTGCCCTCACAGCACTGCAGCCTTCTCCGTGCGGGAACTGAGGTAGCGCTGCACCTGCGCCTGGTTCACTCCATACAAGGAGAGCATCATGAAGACACCCCCGAAGGCCAATGTCCAGAACGTGTGACGCACAAACGGGTCCGGATCCAGCCTGCCATAGACACCAACATGTCACTGTGGCCCCAGACTCAGCCTTCCTTGCCCTCCTCTGACATGGGGCAGGGCAGAGAGATGGCTGTCAGGGCCAAGGTGGACTCAAGACAGGGCAGCAGGCTGGGTGGGAAGGGAGCGGTTCCACTCTGCCAACCCACAGCCTCATCCCAGGTACTAGAAACATCCTGACACCTGACCACGCGGGGCAACACTGAGCTTGCCCTCCACTCCTGCAGGCCCAGCCTCCCACTGGCCTCAAGGCTGCACCTCAACTCCCACAGCTCGCCCTCTGCTCACTACCACCCTAGGCGCAGACTCTAAGAGGGGCTCAGCTCCCAGGCACTACAGACCCCAGCCAGGGAAGGGGTGTACTTACTCAATTCCAGAGATAAGGCCGTGCTGGGAAGCCACTTCCCACACGTGCCCCAAACCGCCCACCTTGGCTGACCCCACAATGATAACCGCCAGCTGCCCTAGGAACATGACCAGTGTCTGGAAGACATCTGTCCAGATGACTGCCTTCAGTCCACCCTGCAGGGAGAAGACAGCACCACTGCCATAGACGTCCACGGAGCCACACCACCGGTGAAAGCAGCAGCCAGCCGCCAGCGGTAGACAGCTGCTGACATCCTTCCCATCCTATTCCCTACCATCACATCCCATCCCCCAACATAATCCCATCTCTTTTCATATCACCCTAAAAAGTCATGCCAGAAAAAGAGACACAGAAGTACAGAACAGACTTTTGAACTCTGTGGGAGAAGGTGAGGGTGGGATGTTTCGAAAGAACAGCATGTATATTTTCTATGGTGAAACCGATCACCAGCCCAGGTGGGGTGCATGAGACAAGTGCTCAAGCCTGGTGCACTGAGAAGACCCAGAGGAATCCGGTGGAGAGGGAGGTGGGAGGTGGGATCGGGATGGGGAATACGTGTAACTCTATGGCTGATTCATATCAATGTATGACAAAACCCACTGAAATGTTGTGAAGTAATTAGCCTCCAACTAATAAAAAAATAAAAAAAAGTTAAAAAAAAAAAAGTCATGCCATCTCCTCACCTATATTCTTATCTACTACCCATCTACTTATCTTGTCCCACCTTTTCCTTTCCCCCACCTCCCTCCTCCCCACCCTTCCCCAAGACTGCCTACCAGAGCAGTATAGATGGTACAGACAATGCCCAGGGTCAGCACTGACAGCCAGAGATCAAAGCCAGTCACTGTAAACAGATAAAAGTCACATTCCTATCTCCAGAGGAGGGTTTCCCAGGGATAAACCAGGGAAATGCTGGTAAGATATGAACCATTTGATTATTAAGGATGAAATAAATCATTTACCACAATGGAAAAAAAAAAAAGTTCACAAAACTCCACCAAAAGGTGTTGATTAACCATTCAGACGGGGTCTGATAATGTTGGATTATCTTTCCACCTCTAGTGAAGACCAGCCAAGGGCCCAGATAGAATAATTCTCTGGTAAAGGTTGGGTTCTTTTCTGCACTCTCTCCTCCACCTGCCCCTCCCAAAGGTTTTCCCTAGCCTGCTGTGGCTGGGAGCCAGGAGCTGTGACTCCTCACCTGCATTGAGGGCCAAGGATGGTGCATAGAGGACAACCCCCATATAGATCACCTGTTGGGTATGGAAAGAGAATGTGAAGGGAGGAGCCAATGAGGGAGGCAGAGAGAGAAGAAAAGACAGACCTCAGCTCCAATATCCCAGTGGCCTCCCTTCACCTAGGCTTCCCTCCCTCTCCCTTCTCCCGAAGTTTGGTTTGCCACCACCATGGTTACGTGTGCCAGAACTGGAAGGGATGGAAGCAAGATGCCTCTGGGGGTGAGCAGGAATTTCAGTCTTGCTAGTCTAAGAGCAGGGGAGGCTCCAGTGAGCCTGAATCCCTGTCTCCCTATCCTGCACCAGGCTCAACTTCTATCCTCATTCCACTTACCATCTGAAAGATGAAGGTCACAGTGCCACAAACACGCACAGCTTTACTGAAGCGGAGTTCCAGGTACTAGGTAGGAGTAGATTAAAAACAAAAACAAAAACACATTCCTCCCCACCCCATCCCCAACAAATCACACACAACTTCCTTCAGGAAGCCCAGGAACAGAGGAAATAGCCAACTCATATCCACTCTGGGCCCCCCTCAGCACAGCACCCTTCTCCCCAAACTCCTACCCTGCCCGACCTCACCAGAGTGAACTCCTAGACACACAGTGTATTTACCCCTGGCCTCTCATCAGGCAGAGCTGAGGGGCCCAGACCCCTGTGTGCCTGGTTCCTTCTCTACCCCTGCCCCTGAGGGTCCCATGTGCTCCTCCCTACCTACCTCATAGGCACTGGTGATATGCAGGCGGTAGAAGATGGGGATGAAGACATGTGCTGGGATCAGCAGTCCTAGGAAATAGCAGCAGCCCAGGAACCAATACTGGGTCCCGAATCGGTAGATCTCGGACGGCACACCCAGGATGGCCACAGCTGACTGGAAGGTGGCCAGCAAGGACAGTGCCACAGGAAGGCAGCCCATTTTGCGGTCTGCCAACAGCAACTGGCCGATACTATGTCGGCCCCAGCCACGATAGGCATGGTAGAGCCCAATGGCAAGGGAGAGAACCAGCAGCAGGGCAAAGACCACATAGTCCACCAGGCTGAAGGTGGACGTGACCACGTTGGTGTCTGAGGTTGGAGGGAGGGGTGTGGCGGTGCTCATCCCCACACTCATATTCTCTCTGAGTCTGTGACCTGCGGCCGCTTGCTCTTCCTGGGCTCTGGGCTGCCACTCAGCTGGGCAGTGACAGGCAAGTGGCTACGACCTGACTTCCAACCGCGTCTCACAGTCCTCCTCCGCCACCAAGTGACATTGTCCAGGGTGAACTACAAAGAAACCGGCTCTCAGGCAGGCCTCTCCTGCCTTCATGGCCACCCACCCTTGGGCTTGTGCATTCCACACCCATCAGATTTGCCCAGCCAGGCCCCAGGGCAACCAAAAAGGCCTGGAGGTACTGATGTATGTTGAGTAGGGTGGAGAGGAGAGGGAAGATGCAGCAGATTGAGATAGCCAGGAGGTAACTATTTGGCCAAGACCTTTCTGGGTATACACAACTGTGAAACTTAAGAACCTTCTAATGTCTTCACCCTAGCAGGAAAAGAAAAACCACCTCTAGCCTACTCTCTAGTTTCTTCTCAGAATTCCCTGCCCCATCCCCTGCCGGAAGGCACAGACCCAGTCACTACAATGTACTAAGCCAGCAGAGTCCAGCCTGGCGCCTCCACCCAGCAGGGAAGAAGAAACTTGAGGAAAGAAGAGACTATGGAAACCACGGCCTCCTCTATTCTCCCAGCCTCAGGCCCCACCTTCCATGATCCCCAGTGCTACCTTCCGAACAGCATGCCTTCTCAGCACTTACCACCAGGAAGACCACCTCCATGGCAGCCTCAAATTCCCTTTCAGGCATCCCCAGGCCAACCACTTTGTTCTCCCCAACTTATTTAAAGCCCTGCCAACCACCTCTCAGCTCCTCTACCTGTAACACGGCAGTCAGTAGCAGATCCAGGAAAAGAGGCTGGGTTCAAAAGTGAGAGGCCAACATGCTGGAACCAGGGGTTCAGATTTACAATTTCAGGGGCACTTCAGAGAGAAGCTAGCCAACCAGGGAGCTGGGGCAGGGGTGGGCAAGAGAAACAGTCAGGGAAAGTGGTACTATCCCACTGGAGCAGACACCTACCTTGAGGAGCAATCCCTGCTGTGAAGCAAGTCTGCCTGGAGAAGCTGCGTGTCTGGAGCTGAACGGAGGCTGAGGGCCTGAGGGCCTGGTCTCTAAGGAGCAGAAGTGAGAAGAGCTGAGGGTAGAGTGAAGCTCAGCAGCTATTTGTTCCAGCCCCTTCAGGGAACCAATCACTGCAGTCCAAATGGCCCTATCACCCTACAACCCCCAAACTCCAGCTCAGCCCTAGAGACTCGAGAAGGGGAGAGCAGGGAGCTCACATTCAACGGCATTCTTAGATGGATTAGACTTTTGCTGCAGGTCCCACTTGGCACTGCATGCCAGAAGGAATTGCAAAAGAGTTGCTGAGAGATGGGAAAGTTGCTGTTCTAACTTCTGCACAATAAATACTAATCCTTAGAGAATATATTAAATACCATTATCCTCAGAACAAGGACCAGATCCCAGTATGCCAAATCTTAAAGGAATCTTAAGAGATCACTAGCATTACCCCCTCATTTACCAACAGACCTGTGAATTTAGAAAGCTTAACATGATGACCATTAACATTTTTTGAACACCTGTTATAAAACACAGCACTGTGCTATGTACTTATTAGCAATGATAAATATTAGCAATGATAAATAATATCTATACCTTTCAAAACACCATGTCTCTCAGGTTATACACTTTAAATGAACACTCTTTAGTTCTCTAAGGTTAGACAGCATGATATAAAACAACAGAGAAATGAGAGGATTGTGAGTAGGTGTGACAGGTAATTCACCAGAAGCCCCTCCCTCCCTACTCCCTGAACCAGGGCTGGAGCAGAGTGTTACAAACTGCTGTCAATCATTCCTGGAACAAAGTTTAGGTTTCAACTAATCTAGAGACAGATTAACATAAATCAGTTTTCTGTTCTTGCCCACTAGGAGAAAGATCAGCCTCACTGTCTTCCGGCTCTCCTACCAGGTGTTCTTGGACACATGTTGCCTGCCTGGCAAGATATGGCTTCATGCAGACCAAACCCGAACCTTGAACTTCCTAGGGCCAATGAAGAGGGGAAAACAAGTTGGCAACTCTTGAATCACATGTTCTACTATGTCACCAACATGAGTCCCCAGAACAATGTTCCCAACAGGCCACTCAGGTTTAACCTAAAGATGCCTGGGGCCTTTGCACATTGCAACATCTGAAGTTTTCTCACTCCTCTTCGGCAAGATTTTCATTGCTACGATAGAGGTGATGGGAACTACCAGAGAGTAAGAGGAAATATGTCTGCTGTGTACAAATAACAATGTACAGCGGTAAATGGCTGTATATGTATATAGCTAGGCAGGTAGTTGCAGAAAGGAAGGAAGGTCAAAGTGTAGAATGGAAAACAAGATGTACAGAAATAGAGACCCTCTGCTGCTGGGGTAAACTGGCAGGGCTTCCTGAGAATTCTACTTGCATGAGATGCAGAGAACCCTCCTGGCTGGCTGAAGAAAGAGCCAGGCAAGACAGGAAAAACCTGACCCAGTAACAAAAACTTCACCAGACACGGTTCTAAGAGCAGGACAGGGACCTTCTAACCTTTAAAAAACTCACCTCTCTCTGAGAGGTGCCAAAAGTAACAGAAAAGCTGTTTCACTAAAACTAACACACAGGGCACCAAATAGCAGGCTGTAGGGGGCTCTTTTAAAAAATCCTATACACACAGACAAGAAAGAGAATCATTCCTAACCACCCTAATCACACTCTCACCTTGGTAGCAAAACGAATTGCTTTGACTCCTACAAAAGGCAAATGGGCCACCGGAGGACCAACCTTCCCCAAAAGATGCCTTCAAAATCTGTCCTTGTGTTACACGTATTCCCCATCCCGATCCCCCCTCCCACCGATTCCTCTGGGTCTTCCCAATGCACCAGGCCTGAGCACTTGTCTCATGCATCCCACCTGGGCTGGTGATCTGTTTCACCATAGATAATATACATGCTGTTTTTTCAAAACATCCCACCCTCACCTTCTCCCACAGAATTCAAAAGTCTGTTCTGTACTTCTGTGTCTCTTTTTCTGTTTTGCATATAGGGTTATCGTTACCATCTTTCTAAATTCCATATATATGTGTTAGTATGCTGTAATGTTCTTTATCTATCTGGCTTACTTCACTCTGTATGCTCTATGGCTGATTCATATCAATGTATGACAAAACCCACTGAAATGTTGTGAAGTAATTAGCCTCCAACTAATTAAAAAAAAAAAATCTGTCCTTGTGCCTAGAATCCCGCAGGGTCTGAAAGCCTGTCAGTTCAGTTCAGTCGCTCTAGAGGTCCTCATTAAAACGCTGCTGCTGCGGCTCCTAAGTCGCTTCAGTCGTGTCCGACTCTGCGCGACCCCATAGACGGCAGCCCACCAGGCGCCTCCGTCCATGGGGTTTTCCAGGCCAGAGTATTGGAGTGGGGTGCCATTTCCTTCTCCCATTAAAACGCTAGTAAGTAACTAATGCCTTAGTAAATGTGCCAGCCCTCTGAAAGTAAATGCTTTTAGGAGATTCCAGACACCTGGGGGTAGGTAGAAGGGAAGCCAGGCTAGAAGACGAGCTTTGGTTAGCTTTGATGAGTTTTTGCTGGCCCTAACCACGCGCACACTCAGTCCCTTCCGGCACAGGGCTCCCTCGGCGCCCTTCGGTCGGGGCCTCGTGCCACCACAGGATAGCCCTCATCTTCCCCTTACCTCCAGGGCCCAGCCAAGACTAAGAAGGTCTTGTCGTTCTTCCCGAGATCTGCATCGCTCCTTTTCTGGGAAGACAAAGGAGATGAGGAGTTAGGGGAGCATCTATCCTGCTTCCACCTCCTCGCCAGAGCACCGGACGCCGCGTGGTTTCAGGACTGAGCTGAAAGGGACAGGGTGCCCCGAGCGTCCCCGAGCTCGTCTCCTCCCGACAGGATTTGCCCTTCGCTCCACCATCACCCTTACACTCTTTATTTCCTGACTTCTCTCCTTACCTCCACACGCGAGGTGACACAAGCACTACCACCCCGCCGCCGGCACCTCACCTTCCCCGGACTTCAGTATAGGAGCCGGCCCATCCCGCCCCTCATCTCTCCACTCCTCCCCGTCCCTCCCCGCCCTGACGCCACACTCCGGAGCCTCTGTGCTCCGACCCACCCCCTCACGGACCGCCTTCGACCGGCCCACCTGCCCGATCTCCACACGTGGGTCCGGCCTCCACGGGAGAGCGGGCCAAGTCACGCCAGGCCGGGTGACAGCGCAGTCCCGCCCCCTGCCTGTCCCCGCGCCGCCATGTTTACTGCGGGCAAATGGATTAACCCCGAGTTGCTACAGAGACGCTACCCCGACGTCCGGGCGCATGGAACGCGGCGCTGAGAAAGCGGTGGCAGGGAGGCCTTCGCTTAAGGGGGGAGAAGGGTGTGGTCAGCCCCCTGAAGAGGACTGGGGCGCCCAACAACAAAAAAATGCGCTGACCGCCGCGACTAGTGCTAACCGATCCCTCCTCCCCCGACCCGCCCCGCCACACTAGCCAGGCGGGTCAGGCCACGCCCCGAACAGGGGCGTGACACGGTGGGAGGCGGGGCCGCACGCGCAAGTCTCGCGATCAGTGGAGAAGGTCGGAGAGAGCGAAAAATGGTCCTTTGCGGGCTCGGCAGTCCTGTGAGCTTGGTTCCCTGGGCTGCAGCCCTGCTCTTCGTTCTGAGCGTGGCAAGGGCTTTGGCGCTACCCGAGGTACTGAAGCAGATTAAAGGTTGGGTTGAAAAAGAATTGCTCGCCGGCCCTCGGCTCTCCCCTCTCCTCTGCCTGCCGCATCCTCGATTTCGTCCCTGGGGCCTCCCTAGCCGTAACCCAGCTGGCTCCCACTCCCGAGTACTGAACGCCGCTGTCGCTTTCGCCCTGCTGACGTCCAAAGACGTTTGAAATTTGACCTCTTCTCACCTTAATATTCGAATAACTATAAGTTCTTTCCACGAATGAGTCCTCCGGCCGTTCTGCAAGCTTGCGGCGTTCTAATGCCGCTGCATAGCGTGCGTTGGTAGGACTTTACTTTCTGTAATGCTTGATGAGTTCTTTGTGTACCGGCAGTCCTTTTACACCCGGTCACATGGGGCTGGCAGGTTGAGAAATCATTGGAGAGGGCATTATAAATGTGTTCGAATAGTAATTCTCAGAAATGAGATCCTTCCCTGGATAAGATCCGTACAGAAATTCTCCGGTGCGCTGTTTTGGCGCCTGGTTGCAGGGGAAGAAATATGTCTTTTGGTAAATCTGACATAAAGGCCCTGTGTAAGAGGAATTCTGGAACGTTTACTGGCAGTTAACGTTTAAGCCTCGGTTGTTTTTTGGTTTTTGTTTTTTCCTTGGCTTTTCTTTCTGGAGTTCTAATAGTTTTCTCTCTTCTGCAGATATGCACCCAGTGTCCAGGGAGAGTGCAAAATTTGTCAGAAGTGGCTCTTTATTGCAAGCGGACACCAGAGCTAACGCTGCAAGCCCGCTGCTGCCTGAATGGGGAAGGCACCATCCTGGGGTGAGGGAGGAGAAGACCTCCCTGGGTACTGGAAAAGAGTTCCCAAACCGGATTCTTCAAGGCTTGCCTGATTGGCTTTGGGGATAAATATTCGTACATATTTTTGAGGCATCTAAACCATGCGTCTCAGACTTTTAAATCTGTTTTTGGCAAAGTGAAGAATCTGCCTACAGTCCAGGACACCTGGGTTCAATTCCTGGGTTGTGAAGATCACTCAGAGAAGGAAATGGCAACCCACTCCAGTATTCTTGCCTGGAGAATCCCATGGACAGAGGAGCCTGGCAGGCTACAGTCCATGGGGTTGAAAAGCATGGGACATGTACTGAGTGACTAACACTTTAAACAACCCTGTGGTTCTTCCTGGTTGAAAAATGCATAAAAGTCATAATTTTGAGCATTTTTTAACCTTATTTCTTTTGTTTATTATCAACTCTCTGGCTTATTTACTGTAGTGTCTCCATGAAATGACTCCTTTGTCCTCCAGGACACTATGAAATATGGTTTTCTTCCTCTTCTCATTAATTCATATTTGAGGCAAATTTCTCTTTTTGTCCCCTTACACAGATTACTTCCTTCATTGTTTTCCCCTCACATTCTTGAGAATCCACTTATTCTTACAGCTTCAACCATTATGCAGGTGTCTCCCCAAACTAGATCTCTTTTAATTTCCTTTGATTTTTCTCCAGATATGTGGAGAAAATATAATAGATCCTTATTAAACATTTCCTTTTTCAGAGCACCCTCACTTCAGATTCAGAAAGTCACTTGTCTTGCTTCCATTCTCCTCATTCCCTTATCTATCTAAATACTTATTTATATAGAACTTTCAGAAAACCAGTTTCTTTCCATTATTGCTCTCTGGCTTTAAAATTAAACTTATAATTGTCTGTGGCCCTAGGATAAAGTACAAACCAGGAACTATCACAGACTGGCCCAACCTACCTTTACAACATTACTTTCAATTAGTTGTCCACTCAAACCCTCCAGGAGAGTCTGGCTTCAGCCAGACTCTTCTACCTCCAAAAGCAGGCCACCTTTGTTTCTCTGTTCAAGCCTCTCTCTTTACCTAAACTTGCCTTCCTCCATCAAATTAGGACATATCTGCCCTTTAATTCCAACATCTTTTTGAATACTTTGTACTACTAAATGCCAGAGTAATACCTTTTAATTTTTCACTTCCTCTAATCCTTAGTGTCTGTACCACTCAAGTTAATTTTATATACTGCTCACATTGCAATTTAATGTTTATATATTTTTTATTTTGGGTGATGGTCTTGTTCCCCTAGTGCATTGTAAACAACTTGCAAGCTAAGATACTGAATGTTATTTTTAATTCTCCCAATTTTTGCAGTTAGTAGGCTTAAGTAATATTTGCAGTTAGTAGTCATTAAGTAAATATTAAGGCACTATTCCATTAAGTAAAGGAATAGACAGCAATAGGTATTGAAGAAATGTGACTAGTGCAAATGAGGGACAGAATTTTTAAAAATTTAAGTAGCTACATGTATTAGTGGTTACTTAATTGGACAATGCAGGATTAAAACATCTACCAAAGTGCCTAGTTTGTGGCCCTGACATAGGTGTGCTCAATGAATATTAGCTGTAAAGGGTGTTGTAATAGCTTACCCTGGGTGAAGGAGAAAGATACACAGTTTCACTAATTACTTTATTTCCTCAGGCTGGATCTCCAGAACTGCTCTCTGAAGGACCCTGGTCCAAACTTTCCTCAAGCACATACTGCTATCATCATGTAAGTCATTAGTTATCCTCCTTCCCAAAAGATGATGTTGGCATAGGGTTGATGGGAAAGTCTTTGAGGATGGACTGCTAAAAAGATGTTTGAATATTGTCTACATTTGGACAACTCAGAATAAGAACTGGATTACCATCCAGAAAGATGTGTGAATGGAAGTAAAGTGTTTTCCTAGAGCACAGTGCTAACAGTGTGTGCTTTGCAGAGACCTGCAGGCAAACCCCCTCCAGGGTGACTTGGTCAACACCTTCCATGGCTTTACTCACCTCCAGACTCTGTGAGTAAGAGTGTGGGGTGGGGGAGAGAACCAAAGAGAGGCAGTGCTATGAACTCAGCAACTTTGGTCTGCATATTATGACTGCCTGTGTTGTGTTCAGGATACTGCCACAAGATGTCAACTGTCCTGGAGGTATTAATGCCTGGGATACTGTCACTTTTTATGTAAACAACCAAAGCTGTGAAGGACAAAGGAATATTTGCAACAGCACTGAGGATCCAGGTATGCTGTCTCACCTTCACCCCTCCGGAAACTACCCCTCCTCCCTTGTATTCTCTATTTTAGATCAGGATGGTAAAATTGCCTAAGTGCCTTTTGTTCAGGTTTCCGAAGTGTTCAGTTCAGTCCAGGCGCTCAGTCGTGTCCGACTCTGCGACTCCATGGGCTGCGCTATGCCAGGCTTCCCTGTCTATCACCAACTCCCAGAGCTTGCTCAAACTCATGTCCATTGAGTTGGTGATGCCATCCAACCATCTCATCCTCTGTCACCCCCTTCTTCTCCTGCCTTCAGTCTTTCCCAGCATCAGGCTCTTTTCCAGTGAGTCAGTTCTTTGCATCAGGTGTCCAAAGTATTGGAGCTTCAGCTTCAGGATCAGTCCTACCAATGAACATTGAGGATTGATTTCCTTTAGGATTGGCTGATTTGATTTCCTTGCAGTCCAAGGGACTCTCAAGAGTCTTCTCCAACACCACAGTTCAAAAGCATCAATTCTTTGGTGTTCAGCTTTCTTTTTGGTCCAACTCTCACATCCATACATGAATGACTACTGGAAAAACCATAGCTTTGACTAGACGGACCTTTGTTGGCAAAGTATGTCTCTGCTTTTTAATATGCTGTCTAGGTTTGTCATAGCTCGTAAGTCTTGGAAAGAAAGGTCTTAAAATTATTTTGTTATCATGACAGTGTTCTGATTATCTGTAGTCTTCTTTCCACTGTACCTTTGACCTAGAAATAGTTGAGAGAATCTTAAGCTGAAGGAGATATATGGGAAATATACCTAATGAAATCCAGTGATGTTCTCTGTTTTTCTCTGGCTCTCAGAAATATGTCCTGAGAATGGATCTTGTGTACCTGATGGTCCAGGTCTCTTGCAGTGTGTTTGTGCTGATGGCTTCCATGGCTACAAGTGTATGCGCCAGGTGAGGAATGAGGCCTCCTAATTAGGGATAAAAGTGAAGTCGCTCAGTCGTGGCTGATTCTTTGCGACCTCATGGACTGTAGCCCACCAGGCTCCTCCATCCATGGAATTTTCTAGGCATGAGTACTGGTGTGGGTTGCCATTTCCTTCTCCAGGGGATCTTCCCGACCTGGGGATCGAATCCAGGTCTCCCACATTGCAGGCAGATGCTTTACCATCTGAGCCACCAGGGAATTAGGGATAAGAGATATGCATAGATACCTCTTTAAAAGAAGACCAGCAGCTGATGCAGAGCACCTAGAGAAGGAAACTAGAAGAAAACTGCCCTGGCTGAGGAGACAGATATGCTAGGAAATTACTGGATGTTAGGTTGTAAGCCCTTCATGTAACCCTATATGAAGTTTTTTTTTGGTCTGTTATTCACAGGGCTCCTTCCCATTGTTCATGTTCCTTGGTATTCTGGGATCCACCACCTTATCCATCTCCATCCTTCTTTGGGGGACTCAACGCCGAAAAGCCAAGGCTTCATGAACCACACAGATCTTCCTACTGACCTAAAGATCATCCCCATCTTATCCGAGTCAGGGAGATTTGCTTCCTAGACATCATTCATCTGCGGATCCTCCCAAGGCAGAGGCCTCTGATGGAAGGAAGATGGAAATTTGCACAACCCTGGTGTGTTACTGTAGACATCCAGTCCGGGAGTGGATAGGCATCCAGTCCGGGAGTGGACTAGTACCAATTCACATTTGTGCTGTTGACCATAATAAACAGTTTTTCTTTTTTCTTCTTGTCTCTTGGTTGGGGTGGGAAAGGCTGCTTCGGGGGAGAGCTGGTTTTCACAGGTTTCCCTTACCTTCGCGCTTGGTAAGAGGTGACCCAACCCCCTAGCCGCCCTGGCCCCGCCCCTCACGCTCCCGGCCCCGCCCCTCACGCCGCCAGCTGCTTGCGCCGCCGCAGTCTGCCGCGGTCCAGAGCGCCTGGGCTCCTGCGCGGCTTACACAGCTCTTGGCTCTAGACAGCGGCGCGGCGAGCCACGTGGATCGACTCTGGGCGCGCAGTCCTCTGGTGGTTTTAGCATCGACCGGGGCTTGCTGCGATTTCCCTCTTCTCTGTGATCACCCCGCCTCTGAGCTCCGTTCCCATGGCCGCCCTGGTGTTGGAGGACGGGTCGGTCCTGCGGGGCCAGCCTTTTGGGGCCGCTGTGTCGACTGCCGGGGAAGTGGGTAAGCAAGTCCGGGCTGGCTGCCGACCTCATCTGTCTCTCTGATGCCCCTCTCTGCCCAGCCTGCTCTGCTCAGACCCCGCCATTTTCCCGCCTGTACACCCCCTCCCCCGCCATTCCCTAGCCCGCTTCCCCCCACCTCCCCGTATCCCTACGGCCCAGGGGCATTCTCATCGCTCCGGGCAGTGCTCCGAAGGATGCCCTGCCTAAGCCCCAGCTCTGCCTCTTTCTTGCAGTGTTTCAAACCGGTATGGTCGGCTACCCCGAGGCCCTGACTGACCCTTCCTACAAAGCACAGATCTTAGTGCTGACATACCCCCTGATTGGTAACTACGGCATCCCCCCAGATGAAGTGGATGAGTTTGGGCTCAGCAAGGTAGCCAACACCAATGCTTGTTCTACATTCCTTTTCGAATCAGTAGCTATTAACTGTTAGTGAAGACACTGCCATTCCGCTAGTCATTCTGGAGAAAGCTGATACACACTGAAGTGCTAGACAGGCCCTGTGTGTGACTTGTTAGGTGCCTTGAGAGGCACAAAGTGCTGGACCAAGCCAGAGTCTGAGCTCCGATAAGTTTTTTGTGATGAGAGTTAAGCTTTAAGAGTGTATAATTTAATGGGAAAGAAATTGGAATACAGGGTCACACCCTTCTCAATGATAGTAAGTCCGAGTTTCCCTACCAAACCAATTAAGCTGATTATCATCTAAACCTGCTTTACTTACCTTGCCTCATTTTTTACCACTTTTCAGTAGAGTTCTTAACATGTAGATAAGAAAACAGTGTCCTTCTCAGTGAAGTTTTTCCTGTTCCTCTTCTGTTTGGAAACTAAGTTGCCCTCTGAGAGTTCAAGTAAAAAAAAAAACAAACCAACACAAGTTCATCATAGTCACCTAGCCTCAATGCAGTATTCCTCAAAACTCATTTTATTCTGATACTAGGCTTACTGAGCCTTTAATTCTTCATATGCTTTCACCACTCACCCTGACACTTGGGAGAAGACACTCTAGGTAAAAGACATGCCTGTTATTCCGGAAAGAACCACTCCTCATCACGACCTATGAATTCACTGTGTTCTAGTTTATGATGCATTATCTTGGTTAATTTATGTCAGTCTTCAGCTTTATCAACTCTAGATACAATGTCAAAGTTGAGTTTATACACTTGCAAAGTTGAGGCCCTGACAGAACCAAGATGAGTAAAGCCTCCAGGAGCCACAAACCCACCACTGATGCTTTTGCAGCATATATGCCATAAATGTATGTCCAAGTGCAGATTCGACCATCTAGCCATGGAGGGTTCTGCCAGACTAGCCTTCACATCCCTAAAGAACAGTCTCAACATTCATCTTTCTTAAACCTTCTACCAGTAAGCAGATGTAATTTAAATATGCCACTTCCTCCCCAATAAACAGCCTGTTTCTCTTAGTTATTATAAGCTTATGTATTGAGTAACAAATATGTTACTTTTAAAAATGATAATCCCTTATGGAGGGGGTGTAATAATCATGCCTAATATTCTACCCTGAGCCTTTATTTTTATTGAGTAAGGTGCTATGCCCCTTCCTGTTCTGTACTGTTTTTATCACACTCTGAGAATATGATCTTGGTATCTACACTACCTTAATTTTCTGCTTCCCTGAGTAGCAAATTAACATCCTGAAGACAAGACCTTGTCTATTCGTGCTCATGCTTGCCCCCCAGCATCTGTTATAATACCTGGTGTGAAGTGGGCCCTCTGTAAACTTCATTAACTACTATCATATGTCAGGTATCTGCTCTTGAGTTCAGAATTCTCTGATAAAGAAAAATGAACACATTGGTAATACAATGTAAATAGCAAGACAAGTGGAAGTAAAAGTGAACTTAGATGAATTCTAAGGAGGCACAGCTGCAGTAGGTGAGAATAGGGGTGACTTCATGGAAAAAGAGATTTAAAAAAACGGAGGGAAAAGGAAAATGTCCTTTCAGTTATCACTGTCATATCAGTGCCATCAGCCCCCCAGGTTCAGTGTTTCACGTGGGAGGCAGCATTGGTGATAAAAGGCAGAAGCATGAGGTACTTGGCTTGTTAAAGGAATGACAGGTCATTCACTGTGGCTGAAGTACAGGGTCCATGGCCCTCCAATGGGAAAAGATGGCTCGGGGAGTTATGTGGCCCTGGGCTCCTCACCGTCTCCTCCTTCCATCGACAGTGGTTTGAATCCTCGGGGATCCACGTGGCAGGACTGGTGGTGGGAGAGTGCTGTCCCACGCCCAGCCACTGGAGTGCCACCTGCACTCTGCACGAGTGGCTGCAACAGCGTGGCATACCCGGCCTGCAAGGTATGGTGCAGGCATTGCTGTGTCTGGGGGAACATAGGTACCCAGGTGGAAAGAATTAAGAGAAGTTCTCTGTGGACCCTTGGGACTTGAGTCCAGGCTTGTGATAGAATATACCTGATTTGAAAGGTTTAGACTGGGGGAAGGAACTGAGCTCTCACTCAGATGGGAAATTTCAAGCATGCAAAAGGAGAGAATAAGATAATGAATCCCCAGTTTCCTCAATTGAGGGCTAAACTTATTTCATCACCACTACTGCAACTTCTGGATTATTTTGGAGCAAATCTCAGATATGATATTGTTTCATCTTCCCAGAGTTCAATATCTATGAAAAAAGAACCCCTTGTAAAAACATGATGACAATAACACTGCCATATCTTTAAAAAATTAACAGTAATTCCTTAATATCAAATATCCAGGGAGTGTTTAAAATTTTTCCAGTTTTCTAAATTTTTTTTTTAAACCTGTTTGATAATATTCCTGTATTGTCATTTAGCATGTTCTTTTGTCCCTTGGTATTACCTTCTGTAAACAAATCTGGGGTGGTGGTTCAATTCAAATGTGATACTTGGAGGCAAGAATACTTCATGGTGGGGTCGTTCTGGAAGGACAGCCCAGGATTTTGATGCCCAGAGGACAGCTGTGGGTGACTCAGGCTCTAGAATTGAAGTCTTAACTTCCTGCATGACTGCACTGGGGAAGTTATCTCTCAGTCTGCTGTTTCAACAGGAGTTGACACTCGGGAGCTGACTAAGAAGCTGCGAGAGCAAGGGTCTCTGCTGGGCAAGTTGGTCCAGGATGGGACAGAACCTTCAACCCTGCCCTTCTTGGACCCCAATGCCCGCCCTCTGGTGCCGGAGGTCTCCACTAAGGTATAGAGATAGAGTGAAAGAGTGTTTCATGCTAAGCACAGTAGTTACACTGTGTCCAGACTGGTTGTAAACACTTGAGGGAGAACTGGAAAAGGCCTCTAGAGTACAGGTTGTGTGCATATTATACCTACTGTTCACAGCTGTCAACCATTTACTCCTCAGGTTCCACGGGTATTCAATGCAGGGGGTACCCCTCGGATCCTTGCTTTGGACTGTGGCCTCAAGTACAATCAGGTCCGATGCTTGTGCCAGCGTGGGGCAGAGGTCACTGTGGTACCCTGGGACCACACATTAGACAGTCAAGGTGAGTAGCTTGGGTCTGTACAAAGACCTCAGACAAGCAGCATGGGTGGATGATCTGGCCCTCGGTCCAGCTGCTGAAAGTCAGCATGAGTTGCAGAGAAGAAGGGGGAGAAAAGGGCTTTTGCTCTAACAGTGTGTCTCTCTAGTTGAATTATGGATTTTAATATCATCTTTTCTGCCCACTCCAGAGTATGAGGGTCTCTTCCTGAGTAATGGCCCTGGTGATCCCGCCTCCTATCCCAGCTTGGTATCCACACTGAGCCGTGTTTTATCTGAACCAAACCCCCGACCTATCTTCGGGATCTGTCTGGGACACCAGCTGTTGGCCTTAGCCATTGGGGCCAAGACTTACAAGATGAGGTGGGGACACAAGGGATGGGGAGTCTTGGGAATGAGAATAGAATAGAGTTGGTGTTTATTAGTGTTGAAATTGGACGGGGGCTGGTGAGAATCATGAGATCAGCCAGAGCTGGGTTTGGTGCAGGAGTGAAGGGAGGGTGAGAGGAGCCTGTGACTCAGGATATTTCTGCCTCCAGATACGGGAACCGAGGCCATAACCAGCCATGCTTGCTGGTGGGCTCCGGGCGCTGCTTTCTAACATCCCAGAACCATGGATTTGCTGTGGAAACAGACTCACTGCCAGCAAGCTGGCTTCCTCTCTTCACCAATGCCAATGATCACTCCAACGAAGGCATCGTACATGAGAGCCTGCCCTTCTTCAGGTGAGCCCACATGGTTCTGGCACAATGCCTGGATCTCTGCATCTCTGAATCTCTGAAGCCCACTGAGACTTGAAGATCAAAAAAGAAATCACAGCAGTGGGCCCCAGTCAGCCTTCCCACTACCCACCTTTGAGACCACCAGTGACAATGGCAGTCTTCACAATCCCCTCTCTTCAACAGTGTCCAGTTTCACCCAGAGCATCAAGCTGGCCCTTCAGATATGGAACTTCTTTTTGACATTTTTCTGGAAACTGTGAAAGAAGCTACAGCTGGGAACCCTGGGGGCCAGACAGGTAAGCACTTGAGTAGATATAGGTTGGGGCTCTAAGAACAGGCTCCAGGGTAGGCATAAGATGAATGTGCCTCAGGAAACTGAGAGGTGTTTGGGAGGTTAGGCGGGAGGGGTGGGAAGGCAACCAAGCCAAAGTGATTCATTCATGCTTCTTCCATTCAAAGGAACTCCAGAGTCACAAGTCCGGGTTCCTGGTCCTGCCTCTGCCACTCATTAGAGGCATGACTTGTTCTGGTTTCTTCCGTAAAGTGAGGGGTTAATCTAGATGATCTCTCAGGTCTTATTCAACTCTATGTATTGTCTTTCTTTGCCTCCATAGTTCGAGAGCGGCTGGCTGAGCGCCTCTGTCTCCCTGGGATTCCCACCCCAGGCTCTGGGCTTACAGCACCACGAAAGGTTCTGATTCTGGGCTCAGGGGGCCTCTCCATCGGCCAGGCCGGCGAGTTTGACTACTCAGGCTCTCAGGTAAAGTGCGTCCATTGCTGCCCCTCTGGGTGTGTGGCCTTCAGGATGAATAGGGCTTAGGCATGAACATTGGTTATAGGGAAGAAGTGACCCAAGCAAACTGGGGAATACACAGAAAGATGAGAAGTGAGTTATTAGGGACTGAGAGTCCAGGAAAGGGAGAAGAGGAAGAGAAATGCTGGTCTGAGACCAAAAGTCTTGCTTCTCTAGTCAAGGCTGATATGCCACCTTTATCCCCTTAGGCGATCAAGGCCCTGAAGGAGGAAAACATTCAGACATTGCTGATCAACCCTAACATCGCTACCGTGCAGACCTCACAGGGGCTGGCGGACAAGGTCTATTTCCTCCCCATAACACCTCACTACGTAACCCAGGTATGACTCAGGCGAGGCTGGACTGCAGAGAGGATCCACATGGGCCAGGCGATCCTGTGTCAATTCTGTGATCCGCTCCCTAACCCCAGGGTCTCAGTGCCTGTTACTCCTCCCTCCTCCCCCAGGTGATACGTAATGAGCGCCCAGATGGTGTGTTACTGACTTTTGGGGGCCAAACAGCTCTGAACTGTGGTGTGGAGCTGACCAAGGCTGGGGTGCTCGCTCGGTATGGAGTCCGGGTCCTGGGCACCCCTGTGGAGACCATTGAGTTGACTGAGGATCGGCGTGCCTTCGCCTCCAGGATGGCAGAGATTGGAGAGCACGTGGCCCCCAGCGAGGCAGCGAATTCTCTTGAGCAGGTTCAAGGGCTGGTGGGGGTAGATAGGCGGCGTTTCCTTGACAGCATATTTTCTCTGGACCCAGGAGCCCTCTGCACAACACGCAGTCAAGACCTAATCTGTTTATTCATCTGTGCTCATTGCAGGCCCAGGCAGCTGCTGAGAGACTGGGGTACCCTGTGCTGGTGCGCGCAGCCTATGCCTTGGGTGGCCTGGGCTCTGGCTTTGCCTCTAACAAAGAGGAGCTGTCTGCTCTCGTGGCCCCAGCTTTTGCCCATACCAGCCAAGTGCTGGTAGACAAGTCCCTGAAAGGATGGAAGGAGATTGAGTATGAGGTGGTGAGAGACGCCTATGGCAACTGTGTCACGGTGAGTGATGGGGGAGAGGCAGTCGTGTAAGGCAGCGTGAGCTGTTGTAAGAGCCCTGGCAGGGCTGAGGTCTTTGAGAGTTCGGTGTCCTCACACCCAGGATGAGCGCCTCTCCAGAGGCAATAGGACCCTGGGATGCAGCCTCCTGCCCCTCCTTACTCCGTATGGCAGTGACCTCATGGGCCCCTCCCTTCACAGGTGTGTAACATGGAGAACCTAGACCCGCTGGGTATCCACACCGGGGAGTCCATCGTGGTGGCTCCAAGCCAGACGCTAAATGACAGGGAGTACCAGCTACTGAGGCAGACAGCCATCAAGGTGACTCAGCACCTCGGAATCGTCGGGGAGTGCAACGTGCAGTACGCCCTGAACCCTGAGTCTGAGCAGGTGAGACTCCAGGCCATGGGGCTGATACTCTAGCTGCTGGAGCACCATCTGTAATTTGGGGGCCTCTAGGCCAAGAAGCCTTTTAACCCTCCAGGCCCTGGAGCAGAAGCTAGGATTATTTTTGATAGGATTAGGGCTTTATTGTCCTGCCTTTCTGAGACCTCTCCTTTCTGAGGCCTGCTAGGCCAGTTATCTAGTCACTCTGTCTTTGTTCTTTGGCTTTGCAGTACTACATCATTGAAGTGAATGCCAGGCTCTCTCGCAGCTCTGCCCTAGCCAGTAAGGCCACAGGCTACCCATTGGCCTATGTGGCAGCCAAGCTGGCTTTAGGCATCCCTCTGCCAGAACTCAGGTACAGGCATTGGGAAGAGATGGGGTGGGGGGTGGGGGTGAGATCGTGGGAGTTGGAAAAAATAAAAACGTTTATGGGACAAGGAATAGGAAAAGGACATTGGCCTGGGTGTGGGTAGGAGAACGCTATCTGCAAGCTCACCATTTACATCTCCTGCTCTGTCCTCCTGGCAACCCCATGTGATGGCCCTCAGGAATTCGGTGACAGGCGGAACAGCAGCCTTTGAACCCAGTCTGGATTACTGTGTGGTGAAGATTCCTCGCTGGGACCTCAGCAAGTTCCTCCGCGTCAGCACAAAGATTGGGAGCTGCATGAAGAGCGTGGGTGAGAGACACATCCCAAGAGACCCCTCCCCAGATCACCTCACAGGGTCCCACACGTCCCAAGAACCTAGACTGTCATAGAGTCAGCTCCCTGGCATATCCTTTCAGCTCTTGTATGAGCAACTTCTTGTGAGCGGTTTCTCAGAACTAATAGGGACATTTCCAACTAAGATAGCGGTTCTCCCCAGGGGCGAGGATCCAAGGCATCTGGAAATCCATACACACGCTGCCTCCACTCCCCAGATGGCATGTCAGAAATCTTGGAATGGGGTGATAGCCATCAGACTCTTAACTCTTGTGTTACAAATGAGTAAGCAGGTACCCACAGAAGGAAAGTGTCTGGCTGAGTAGAGGGCAGAGCCAAGAGCTGAAAACTGGATCTGTTGCTAGTTGCATGTTCCTCTGTTACACTGTGTTACCTGTCATGGGTGAGACCAGTTCCATGAAACTCTACTCACAGTGTTTCATAGCATTTTGCCTTTGGCCTCATCCCCAGGCTGTTAAGGCCAGTGACAATTTGTTCTCCATGGTTTTTAAATACCGATGTTTCAAAGAAATGACTGCTGTTTACTGTGAACTCTTCTAAGGCCAAGTCAGTGGCAGCCATGCCAAGTGTATCTCCTCTGGGCACTTCCTGCCATGGTCACTAAATTAAATTTAAAAAAATAATAATAATTAATTGATCTGATGGTGCTGGGTCTTAGTTGCAGCATGCAGGGTCTTTCTTTAGTTGTAGCATGCAAACTCTGTTGCATCACATGGGATCTCTAGTTCCCTAACCAGGGGTCAAACCAAGGCCCCCTGCATTGGGAGCATGGAGTCTTAACTACTGGACCACTGGGGAAATCCCTCAAATGTTTTTCAATACAATGTTTAAGATCAGAGCAAGATGTAAGAGAAATTTCATAGAAACAGAGACAATTAGTAATGAATGGATACGATGGTCAGCCTCTTGGCAGTGTTAAGAATGCTGTAATTGAGTTAGTACGCTTCCTTACAGTGACCCTTTCTTTAAGTTCCCTTAGTTTGTCCTCCACAACATTTCTACTAAAACAAGCATGTGCACGTACCAAGCTGCTACCAGCTAAGGATAATAGCTTTTTACTGTGCTCCAAATTTCCATTAACAGCAATAGTAGCCTTTAAACTTGTAAGTCTAAGCTCAGATATTACTTGATTTTTAGAAATCTTACAAAACTGCCAAGTTGTTCCTTCTGGAGATGAATTTCTGTTATGTGAAAATTATAATAAACATGGGAACGAAGCCATAAATTGTAGCTAAGAGAAGTGGATTGAAAATAGGACAATCAAAAAGATTGATTCCTAGATGAGAGATTTAAGTATTTTACATTTGAGTATTCTTGGAATTTGATCTTCTTTCGTAACTTTTTGTAACTTTTATTATACAAGTAAGATGCGTGAATCATTGAGAAATAAGAAAAGGTAGTTTTACCAAAGAAATCACCTATAATCTTATCACACAGACATAAATTTGGGGATTTATATGATTCTAGGATTTTTCTAGGCTTGCATGTGAGCGCATTGGGTTTCTCTTTTACCCAGGGTAAAAACTTTTATAATATAACCACATTACAAAGAAATTGAACAAAATTGCTCATCCTCTTCCTTAACACTACCAGTACCAGCTTGATGTTTTTGAAAATTTTTTTAAAGAAACATATTAGAATTGTAAATAGAAAAATACATTTGGTAAGAGATATTTGAAGACTCTAGGGTAAATTGTCAGAGGACATGAACAAACTTTATTGATGAGGAAATCAATAAGCAGGGCTGGGTGTAGGGGGGAAGTTTTCTCTTAGTAGTTAGAAGAAATCTAGTTAAAATGAGAGAATTATTTTTCCTTGTTGGCAAAAGTTGTTTTAAATGATTATACACTCTTCTTAAAAGATTGGTTAAATTTATATTGGGTTGGCCAAAAGCTTCATTCAGCATTTTTATAATAGCTTATGGAAAAAGCTAAACAAACATTTTGGCCAACCCAATACTTTGTATTATAAAGCACAAACTTCTACAAAGCAATTAATACTTATCAAGGGCCAGAAAACTTACCTTGCATATTGCCTATGCACTTCTGAAAATATATCCTCAGGAGATAAACTAAATCCCAGACAGCATTACCACCTTATTTACAGTGATGAACACTTCAAAGCTAAATGTCCTTCAGTGAGTGAGCAGTCACTTTATGGTAAATCATACAAGAGTTAAACTGCTGGTAACAAAGTCACACACTAATGTGGGAAAAGCTCACAATGAGGGGAAAAGCAGGATAAATGTTTATGTAAACTATAATCTTGTATAAAACATTTGGAAGAAGTACTCTAGAGTGGTAGTTGGAAATATGATTAACTCTGAGTGGATTCAAAGAGTAATGGGATCATCTTACTACCCAGACTTTTAAAAAGTTTTAAAGGATGAGCCAGATCCCAGATTACATCATCACAATGTGAATAAAGGAAACCAAATAAATGGATAACCATCAGTGATTGGGCCTCTGTGATTGTTCCAGTATCCACATGAAAATGGTAGGGAGAAAAACCTACAAGTGTAAGATAAGATTCTCAATGAAACACCACTGTGGGCTTGAGAACCTCCCAGAGATTTGACAACAATTTTGCTAGAACTACCAACATTCTGGGCATCACCAGTGCCCCCTGGCCCTCAATCCTCACATCATATTCCTCCAGGTGAAGTCATGGGCATTGGGCGTTCTTTTGAGGAGGCCTTCCAGAAGGCTCTGCGCATGGTGGATGAGAACTGCGTGGGCTTTGATCACACGGTCAAGCCTGTCAGTGATATGGTAAGTGGCTCCCCTACCCGTGACAGCACTCAAAATGTACCCTGCTTCTTCTCTGTGTCCCCAGCCCCCAAGCTTGTTACCAGTAATACTAGCACCAGTCACTAGTGGACTTTGCTGTGTTTTCACTTTGCTGAGAATTCTGTGGTTTCATTTCTCTTTATTATGGGGATGTATCATTAGACTTGTTTCTATAGGTGAGGAAGCTGAAGCTTAGCTTGTCTGCCCTCTCCCCATTAGGAGTTGGAGACTCCAACAGACAAGCGCATCTTCGTGGTGGCAGCAGCCCTGTGGGCTGGCTACTCAGTGGATCGCCTTTATGAACTCACTCGCATCGACCGCTGGTTCTTGCACCGGATGAAGCGGATCATAGCACACACCCAGCTGCTGGAGCAACATCGTGGACAACCTTTGCCCCCAGACCTGCTGCATCAGGCCAAGCGCCTTGGCTTCTCAGACAAGCAGATTGCCCTCGCGGTCCTCAGGTCAGGGATGGTGGGAGGACCTCAGGCTGAGAACCTGGGGCAGAGAACCTTTGTACTCCTGAGGGGCCCTCAGGAGGAAAAGTGTGGAGGGGGGATGTTGGAGGCCATTGCCCTTCATCCCTGGGATTTTCCTCTCTGATCCCTCTCTTGGATCTCTGCCCTCTGCTGGGGCCATTCCCCACTCCCATGGTCTATATTTTTGACCCTTCTCCTTTAGCACAGAGCTGGCTGTTCGCAAGCTGCGTCAGGAACTAGGGATCTGCCCAGCAGTGAAGCAAATTGACACAGTTGCAGCTGAGTGGCCGGCCCAGACAAATTACTTGTACCTGACATACTGGGGCACCACCCATGACCTCAGCTTTCGAACACCTCATGTCCTGGTCCTTGGCTCTGGCGTCTACCGTATCGGCTCCAGCGTCGAGTTTGACTGGTGTGCTGTGGGCTGCATCCAGCAGCTCCGAAAGGTCTCCAAGCTCGTCTTTCATATGGTTCCCTCTGCTGTACTGATCAGCTTCCGCAGCCGCCTTCCACCCATACTTGATCCTGGCACTTTCTATTCATTGCTGCGCCTCACATCTATCATAGGGCTTTAATGGGGTTGGGGGTCCCTTAGGCTGTCCTGTGCCCTACATGTGGTTCCTCTCCAGGACTCCGTGTCTACTTTTCCAGTACCTTCCCTCCCGAGGCAGGCGTCCTGTACAGCAATTTCAGAGACAGCCAAGGCAGTACTCTCTGAAGTAGGGACTTGGGCTTCCTTTCCTCATGCTGTCCACCCACCTGATTGCTGAATATCCTTCCCCTCCTATTGCAGATGGGGTATAAGACCATCATGGTGAACTACAACCCAGAGACAGTCAGCACCGACTACGACATGTGTGACCGACTCTACTTTGATGAAATCTCTTTTGAGGTGAGACGGGTTAAGGCTGCCTGTGAGCCTGGGTGGCCCGTCAGGTAGGAGTGGCTGGCAAACCTCAGACTCTTTGGAACTTGTGAGGTTTGAGGAGGTTTGGGTGAAGAATGAAGGGCAGTGAGCAAGAAGGCTCAGGCCCCTGACCCTATCTGTTAACCACCACCTGTTTCTCCTCCTTTACTGCAGGTGGTGATGGACATCTATGAGCTGGAGAACCCTGAAGGTGTGATCCTGTCCATGGGCGGGCAGCTGCCCAACAACATGGCCATGGCTTTGCATCGGCAGCAGTGTCGGGTTCTGGGCACCTCCCCAGAAGCCATTGACTCAGCTGAGAACCGTTTTAAGTTCTCCCGGCTCCTCGACACCATTGGTATCAGCCAGCCTCAGTGGAGGGAGCTCAGTGACCTAGAGGTGGGCTGAGGCCTGGGTGGGGGCTGGAGGCCAGATGGCATCATGGGTGAGTGCGTGCAACACAGCTAAGCTCCCTGTGCCCTTAGTCTGCTCGCCAGTTCTGCCAGACCGTGGGGTACCCCTGTGTCGTGCGCCCCTCCTATGTGCTGAGCGGTGCTGCTATGAACGTGGCCTACACCGATGGGGACTTGGAGCGCTTCTTGAGCAGTGCAGCAGCTGTCTCCAAGGAGCACCCCGTGGTCATCTCCAAGTTCATCCAGGAGGCCAAGGTGGGAGGCTGCAGATGAGTCTCTGAAAGCAGTCTTTCAGCCACGGAGGCAATTCCCCTGTCTCTGATCTGGGAAGGACAGGTTGTGCCAGGGCTCTTAAAAGCAGGGAAGCTTCCTGCAGGGGCAAGTGAGAGAAGGAAATGGCCCTTGCTGTTCACCATCTTGCCCTGTGCACCTTGCCCCACTAGGAGATTGACGTGGATGCTGTGGCTTGTGATGGTGTGGTGGCAGCTATCGCCATCTCTGAACATGTGGAGAATGCAGGTGTGCATTCAGGTGATGCCACACTGGTGACCCCACCGCAGGACATCACTGCCAAAACTCTGGAGCGGATCAAAGCCATTGTGCATGCCGTGGGCCAGGAGCTGCAGGTCACAGGACCCTTCAATCTGCAGCTCATTGCCAAGGTAGTGAGAGGGGGCTACAGAAAGGGACCCGAGGACTGTGGTGCCTTTTTGTTCTGTGCTGGCCACTGTGCTGGGGAACCCTCATTGGGGGAGGAGAGCTGGAGGGGTGGGGTCACATCTCAGGCCCGCAATATTTATGACAGTCAACCTGCCCCCTGTCCTGGGTTGATGACCCACAGAACGATGAATGAGGGGAAGACCTGATTCAGTGGGGTGGTGTCATAAGCCCACTTGCAGAAGGCCTGATCAAACTCTGTCTGCCCAGGACGACCAGCTGAAAGTCATTGAATGCAACGTGCGTGTGTCTCGCTCCTTCCCCTTCGTCTCCAAGACACTAGGTGTGGACCTAGTAGCCTTGGCGACACGGGTCATCATGGGGGAAGAAGTGGAGCCTGTGGGACTCATGACTGGCTCTGGAGTTGTGGGGGTGAAGGTAAGGAAGACTGAAGCCCCAGGTTAGCGGTCAGCAGGGAGGCAGATAGGAGGGAGTTCACCTGCTGCCTGAGCTGTGTGACCATTGCCATATAAAGCGAGCACCTCCTGTGGGCAAGGCCTTGCTGGGTGGTCAGGGCAATAAGATGGCCCTCTTCCCTGAAGAGCGTCCACTCTAGTGATGGGAGGCAAGAGAAGTCAGGTCCCAAACAGCTTGTTTCTAGAATAGCGTGTGATAAACCTGCAGAGTAGAGACCAAAACGAAATGCTCAAGGAGGTGCCACATCCATAGAGGGTGACCGGGGAAGGTTCAAGAAAAGAGGTGGTGTTTGGACTGAGCCTTGGAGTATAGTCAAGATTTGAGATTTGCCGAGCTTGTTGAGGAATATTCCAAGGCCAGGGAGTAGCCTCGTGGAGGCCAAGGGAAGTGCAAGCATGTTTGAGAAGTAGCCAACGATTGGCGGGTTCATGTAGGGCAGCACAGGGAAGGCTCACCCTGTCTGTCTGGAGAAGGCCAAGAGAGGGGATCATTGCCAGCCCTCCTGGTGCAGGGATGTGGGCTGCTCTCACCTCCTGCTCCCTCAGGTGCCCCAGTTCTCATTCTCCCGCCTGGCGGGGGCTGACGTGGTGCTGGGTGTGGAGATGACCAGTACCGGGGAAGTGGCTGGCTTTGGGGAGAGCCGCTGCGAGGCCTACCTTAAGGCCATGCTCAGCACTGGTTTTAAGATCCCCAAGAAGAACATTTTGCTGACCATTGGCAGCTATAAGGTAAGAACCCACACGGGGGGTGGTAGGGTGGAGGGTAGGGTGGGCCCTGAAGAGGTCAGAGGGGGCAGGTACAGATGGCCATGGTTCCCTGGGCCAGGGCTAACTTGAAGTGGAAGACAGGAGAAACACAACCTCATCCTCCCTTCTTCAGAACAAAAGTGAGTTGCTCCCAACTGTGAGGCTGCTGGAGAGCCTGGGCTACAGCCTCTACGCCAGCCTGGGCACCGCTGACTTCTACACAGAGCATGGCGTCAAGGTATGGGGTGCCCCCTCCCCCTCCCACCCAACCCTGCCACTGCCCACCCTGAGATGTGAGAGCACATGGGATTCTCTCCCTGTTTCCCTGCTTTTCATATCATTGTAAAATGAATCATCTGTTCCACGTAGAATAGTAGAGTATACAGAAAACGAGAGAAAAAAATCCCTCGTGATCTCTCCACCACTGTTAACATTCTGGCATATTTCCCTCCGTAATTCCCTCTCTGTGTATTGTGGGAGCTCCATATTGCAGAATCCTTGGTAACCATAATGTAGAGATTTTCCAGTCAAGAAAAATGCTTTGCCTGCAGCAAAGTGAAATGGCCTGGTCCCCCTCCTGTGGGTCCTCAGTTTCTTCCTCATGGGCTCCTGGGCCACCTCCCCCTGCCTTCAGGCTGGCCCCCTGGCCCCCTACCAGGCTTAGGTTGCTCTGGTCTTATCTCTGGGCCACAGGTGACGGCTGTGGACTGGCATTTTGAAGAGGCAGTGGATGGAGAGTGCCCACCACAGCGAAGCATCTTAGAGCAGCTCGCTGAGAAAAACTTTGAGCTCGTGATTAACCTGTCTATGCGTGGGGCCGGGGGCCGGCGTCTTTCTTCCTTTGTCACCAAGGGCTACCGCACGCGGCGCCTGGCCGCTGACTTCTCCGTACCCCTCATCATTGATATCAAGTGCACCAAACTGTTTGTGGAGGTAACTGAGACCCCAGGCACTGGGACTGGGGCAGCCAGTGTCAGCAAGGGAGGAGGCAGAAGTGAGCATGCTCTGGGGCTGGGGAATCTCTGCATGGAGCGGCCTCGCTAGTCATCAAGCTTTGTGGCTGCAAACAGAGAAGATAGATGTAGAGAGGCAGAAGCCTGGTTTATGGGAAAACCCAAGCCCCATCTGCAGCTCCCAGGCTGCCCTTCAATCTTTGCTGACCCTGATTTTTCACCTGTAGGCGCTGGGACAGATCGGACCAGCCCCTCCTTTGAAGGTGCACGTTGACTGCATGACCTCCCAGAAGCTTGTGCGGCTACCTGGTAAGTGCATCTCAGGAGAGAACCTGGCTCCTGGACACCAGTAGGGGCTGCGGTGAAGGACAGCCATGGGGCCCACTCCACCCTGGACTGTTCAGAGTGGGAAGGGCCCAGAATCTTCCTCGCTCTGAGCTCTTTATTCTCCAAACACGATGCCCCTGACTGAGAGCTTCTCCACCTCTCACTGGTGTCAGTCGCTGCTTGTTTTCCTACCTTGATGCCCTTCGAGTCTCTGACTCTCCCTCCAACCTGCTGCCTGTGTGTTCTCCCAGGACTGATCGACGTCCATGTGCACCTGCGGGAACCAGGGGGGACACACAAGGAGGACTTTGCCTCGGGTACAGCTGCTGCCCTCGCCGGGGGTGTCACCATGGTGTGTGCCATGCCTAATACCCGGCCCCCCATCACCGACGCCCCTGCCCTGGCCCTGGCGCAGAAGGTGAGCTCCAGTCCTGCTTCCTGGTGACCACATCCCCCACCTCCCTGTACCCTGCTCCCTCTACCCACTCCCCAGGGGCCAGGCCATGGGAGCCAGACTGGCACAGGTGCTGATGGGCCCTATCTCGAATGTATCCCTTCCAGCTGGCAGAGGCCGGCGCCCGCTGCGACTATGCCTTATTCCTCGGAGCCTCGTCAGAAAATGCAGGGACCCTGGGCACCGTGGCTGGGTCTGCTGCGGGGCTGAAGCTCTACCTCAACGAGACCTTCTCTGAACTGCGGCTGGACAGTGTGGTCCAGTGGATGGAGGTAGGGGGTGGGCGGGGGAGGGGCCAGCCAGCCAGTACCCCTGGTTTGAGGGCCCCCTCACAGCAGGCTTCGGCAGTGTGAGTCAGGAGCCCCGCGAGGGCTCAGGCACTGCAGGGTCCTGGAACCTTCTTCCTGTCCCCAGCACTTCGAGACATGGCCCTCCCACCTCCCCATCGTGGCCCACGCTGAGCGGCAGAGTGTCGCAGCCATCCTCATGGTGGCCCAGCTGACCCAGCGCTCGGTGCACATCTGTCACGTGGCACGGAAGGAGGAGGTGAGAGCCCCAGAGGCGCCCCAGTGGCTTTCCCAGTGACTCCAGGTGATCAGGATGGTCCTTGAAGGCAGGGGCGGCTCAGCATGCCTGCCCCATGATTTTCCAGGAGGGGAGGTTGGCTGTGGGGACTGTGCAGGTCAGGGCCTTGAGGGACGCTCCCCTCCTCGAGGTCTCCCTGCTCTCCCCCAGATCCTGCTGATTAAAGCGGCAAAGGCGCAGGGGCTGCCGGTGACCTGTGAGGTGGCACCCCACCATCTGTTCCTGAGCCGTGATGACCTGGAGCGTCTGGGGCGCGGGAAGGGGGAGGTTCGGCCCGAGCTTGGCTCCCGGGAAGACGTAGAAGCCCTATGGGAGAACATGGCCGTCATCGACTGCTTTGCCTCCGACCACGGTGAGAGGGCCCGGGACGTACCCCCTGGCCCAGGGGATCTGGGTCAGGACCTTGGGCTCCATGGTGCCTGGGCTTGGTCTGGGTGGGACTCCAACCAAGTTCCTGGTCTGTCATAGGCGCTTGATAGGTATTTACTGAGAGAATGAATGAGCAAACAAGGAATGAGAGAATCTGGGTGGAAGGTGTGCGCCCTGAAGATGGCAGCAGTCCCAGCTTCCCTGTCTTCAGATTCCCAGGAAAAGCTAGAGTCAGGGTTGGTAGCGAGGCCCTTCCTGGTGGCGTGTGTGACTCCCCAGGCGTGGAGGCCACTGTTCTGAGGGTGGTGCTCTCTCCCCCAGCCCCCCACACCATGGAGGAGAAGTGTGGGCCCCGGCCTCCCCCCGGCTTCCCAGGGCTGGAGACCATGCTGCCCCTGCTGCTGACGGCAGTGAGCGAGGGCCGGCTCAGCCTGGACGACGTGCTGCAGCGACTGCACCACAACCCTCGGCGCATCTTCCACCTGCCCCCCCAGGAGGACACCTATGTGGAGGTGTGGGGTGGGGCTGGGGACGGGTGGGGCTCTTCTGACCCCCCCTCAGGAGGACATCTATGTGGAGGGGTGGGGCCAGGGGCGGGTGGGCATCTCCAGTCCTGGGAGAGGGTGCACATGGCGCCCGTGTCCAGCATGACCCATGACTCTGGCAGGTGGATCTGGAGCATGAATGGACAGTCCCCAGCCACATGCCCTTCTCCAAGGCCCACTGGACACCCTTTGAAGGGCAGAAGGTGAAGGGCACTGTCCGCCGTGTGGTCCTGCGCGGGGAGGTGGCCTATATTGACGGGCAGGTACGTGTGTGGCCCAGGCCTGGGCAGTCGTGACCTACTGGGTGCCGTTCTCTTCCCACCCCAGCAGGTCTGCATGGTCCCACTACCCCTCCAGGCACAGGTCCCCGGGGCATCTTTTCTGCTTGCCAGCTTCCAACTCTTGCCTGCCTGGCTCACTTGTCCTCCCTGCCTTCTGTCCACAGGTGCTGGTGCCACCGGGCTACGGACAGGACGTCCGCAAGTGGCCACAGGGTGCTGTTCCGCAGCTCACGCCCTCGGCCCCGGCTGCCAGTGAGCTAACCACGGTAATTTTCAGGGCTGGGTGGTGGGCATGGGGGTATAGTCAGGGGCAGTTTATAAACAGCACAAACGTTTTAATTGGTGGTTCAGGGGCAATGGAAGGTTCATCACTTAACAGTTAAAATCCTCACCACCTACCCTGTCTACTGCAAATTAACTCTCAATTTAGGAGGCTTCCTGCGGGAAATACTAATCCATTAACCCAACCAGAGAGAAATCTCGAAGAGGCCATTGGCCCACTCCCACTGGGGGCAGCTCAGTGAGAGAGCAGGTTGAGGGGACATGATGGAGTGGACAGGAGGCAGTTTGGCTTTTCTTGAGGGACTGAACTTGAGGAGGGTCATGTCACTACCTGGTGTTGTCTCTCCAGACCCCGGAGAGGCCCCGCCGCAGCGGCCCAGCACTCCCCGATGGCCGCTTCCACCTACCTCCCCGGATCCACCGAGCCTCCGACCCAGGTTTGCCAGGTAAGAGAAAGATCCTGTGACTCAGAGGGTGGGGCCGCCTGAACCTAGACACGTGTAGGGATAGGTTCCTCTTCCCTGTAGTGTCCCAGGTGGCCCGAGTTTGGGGGTTCTTTGGCCTCAGAGCTATTCCAGTCCCTCCGTCCATTTCCCTTATCCTTCCTACCGCCCCAATCCTCATCTGACCCCCTGTGCCCCCCTGTGCCTAAATCAGCCCACCCAGTGTGAGGTAGGCATCCCTCAGCCTCTTCTCACAGGCCCTTTTTTGTCATGGGCAGCTGTGTTCCTCCGCCCGGGAGCTGGGACCCCATGGGGCAGCAGAGCGTGGGGTAAAATCCAGGTTGTCGGTTGCTGTGGGCCTGGCCGCCCCCCTTGCCTAGGATCCCTTTGCTAGCTGGGAGGGTCCCGGGAGGGCACCGCTGATCACACCCAACAGTCCCTGTGGGAAATCATGGGTCCGTGCCCAGGGCTGCCACCCTTGCCCTCAGCTAACCTCCTGCCGCTACCGTGGTGTGAGCTGGTTTAACACAGACACTGTGATCCAGAGTCCCGGGAAGCCGGGGCTCTTCACACACCCCAGGTGCAGGTTTACATCTGTCTTGTCGCCCTGTTTGTAGCTGAGGAGCCAAAGGAGAAGACCTCCCGGAAGGCAGCTGAGCCAGGTGAGAGACTTCCCTGAGCACATGCTTGCTCACCTTTGGGGACCTCTCTGATCTGGCCTGGGTAGGAGGAGCCCTCTGACCAGACTCTTCTGCCACGCCCCTCACTCTGCAGAGCTGATGGGAACCCTTGATGGCATCTGCTACCCTCCACCACCAGTACCTAGACAGGCGTCACCCCAGAACCTGGGGACCCCTGGCCTGCTGCACCCCCAGACCTCACCCCTGCTGCACTCACTAGTGGGCCAACATATCCTGTCCGTCCAGCAGTTCACCAAGGATCAGGTGCCTGGGGGAGGGAGGAGGGGGCCACCCGGAGCTGTGAGGATCTGGAGAGCTGGGGCCAGGAGCCCTGGGGGCCACACCCTTTCCAGCTGACTCGGGATCTTTCTCAGATGTCTCACCTGTTCAACGTGGCACACACGCTGCGCATGATGGTACAGAAGGAGCGGAGCCTCGACATCCTCAAGGTCAGGGTCAGGGCTGAGGATGCAGGCCCAGTGGGCAGGGCTCCATAAGTAGTCAGAGGGGTCTCCCTCCCCCACCTTGGGTTCCCCCATGGGAGTCCACACCCTCCATAGGTAAGCCCTGCACTGATGGTCCTGCTGCTCTAGGCCGCCTCCGTGGTGGCCCTCTTCTGATCAGTATGCAGCTGACCTGTGAGCCCTGAGTGCCAGTACACGGGCACAGTAACCCAGTCCATTGGTTGATACTGATGTCTTTGTGGGAGAGAACTGGGTATTTCCTCTCCCAGAGAACAAACGTCTCATTCAGACGCTTAACAGAAGCTTTTTGGAGGCAGACCTTTAGCTCACAGGAACACATTGTTGGAGATGCCGGGGCTCCAACAGGTCACAGGGAGGCTTCGGGGAAGGGTTTTCTCGGCACCCCTCTAGCACACATTGATGAAGCAGGCAGCAGCCCACGTGCTCCCCGGAATGGACACAGCTACACACACACACATGCATCTTGCCTCCCAGGGGAAGGTGATGGCCTCCATGTTCTACGAGGTGAGCACGCGGACCAGCAGCTCCTTTGCAGCAGCCATGGCCCGGCTCGGGGGCGCCGTGCTCAGCTTCTCCGAAGCCACGTCCTCCGTCCAGAAGGGCGAGTCCTTGGCTGACTCGGTGCAGACCATGAGCTGCTACGCCGACGTCGTCGTGCTGCGGCACCCCCAGCCCGGGGCGGTGGAGGTGAGGCTGGCCTCTGCGCCAGCGCAGGATCGACTGGGCGGGGCCCACAGACACTTCCTGTAACTGCAGGGCTCAGGTGGGGCCAGATGGGTGAGGGGACCCAGGAGAAGGGGACTGCGGCGGGGAGTGGGGGTCCCTGAGACTCAGAAGAATTAATTCTCCTTCCTTGTCCCCGTGTCACAGCTGGCAGCCAAGCACTGCCGGAGGCCAGTGATCAACGCAGGGGACGGGGTTGGAGAGCACCCTACCCAGGCCTTGCTGGACATCTTCACCATCCGGGAGGAGCTTGGGACGGTCAACGGCATGACAGTAAGGGTGCAGGCGGGGCTCGGAGGCCTGCCCTGGGACAGTCTGGAGAGGGAGGCAGGTGGGAAGCAGTTTCTGCATTTCAGGGCCTGTTGCATCAAGGAGGCCTCCATTCTGGTCCTGAGGCTGAAAGGTTCAAAATGGGAGTGGGGGAGTGCTCAGTCTGGGGCCCTCCTGGTGACAGGCTGCCCCCCACCCCCACCCGCTCCCTGCGCAGATCACGATGGTGGGCGACCTGAAGCATGGCCGCACCGTGCATTCGCTGGCCTGCCTGCTCACCCAGTACCGCGTCAGCCTGCGCTACGTGGCGCCCCCTAGCCTGCGCATGCCCCCTGACGTGCGGGCCTTCGTGGCCTCCCGTGGCACCAAGCAGGTCAGGCCCTGGGAGGCCTCCCGTGGAGGGGTGGGGAGGGACGTGGCTTGGACGGCACCACGCTCACCCGGGCCGGGCCTCACCGTCTAGGAGGAATTTGAGAGCATCGAGGAGGCGCTGCCGGACACCGACGTGCTCTACATGACGCGCATCCAGAAGGAGCGCTTCGGCTCCACCCAGGAGTATGAAGCAGTAAGTGCGAAGCGGGGAGGAGCAGCCTGGGGTGTGGCTGCTGGCATTCCAGACTAGCAGCCCCTCGGTTGTGATAACTGCCTCCCGGGACTGGCGGTGGGGGCCCAGGCTCCGTGTAGCCACCACGGCCCTGAGGTGCTTACGGGGGCTCCTCCCTTCCCACAGTGCTTTGGCCAGTTCATCCTCACTCCGCACATCATGACCCGGGCCAAGAAGAAGATGGTGGTGATGCACCCAATGCCCCGTGTCAATGAGATCAGGTGATCTGGAATCAAGATTGGGGCTGTGCTTGGGGGCATGGGGGCGGGGGCCTGCACTCAGTCCAGTTCAGGCTGTCTTGGGACGGGCAGTAACTCTTCCTTCTCTTGCAGTGTGGAGGTGGACTCAGATCCCCGAGCTGCCTACTTCCGCCAGGCAGAGAACGGCATGTACATCCGCATGGCTCTATTGGCCACTGTGCTGGGCCGCTTCTAGGGCCCTCTGCTCAGGCCCAGCTGCTGGGGATGGGATCTCGTGCCCTCCACAGAGGCTGCACCCTTACTTGCTGCTCTGGGGCATCCAGATAGGCCTTGTGCTCAGATGCACACATGTGGGGACCACGCTTCAGACACTGGACTGGACTGGAGCTATCTAGCATGGAGGTGGGGCCGCAGGGGTTGGGGCCCAATCAGCCGGTCTCCCTTCTTGCACCTCAAATCTGTATAGTTACTTTTCCACTGACTTAATAAAGCAGCTGAGCTGCCTCTGCTTCTTGCTTCCTTGAGTGTATCCTGGCTTTAGCAGAGGATGCTAAGTCCAATACGCAGAGCTTTCTTCTAGAAAATGAGAAGCATTTCTCAAATACAAGAGCACCTTGCTGGGCAAGCCCCTCTTCTGGTCAGGGGAGCAGGCAGGCCCTAATTTTCAGAGTGGTGGCCCTTGGAGGTTCTGGGCAGGAACACACCATTCTCTCGGTGCTGCTGAGGCCTGTGCGCCACTGATCCACATCTGGCCCTCCTTCCTCCATTCAGGTGCATGAGTCATGGGGAATGGAGTGCTGAGCATCTGGGCCCTGATGGTGAGGTTCATTCTCCTCTAGGCCAGCGGTCCCCAACCTTCTTGGCACCAGGGACCACTGATTTCATGGAAGACAATTTTCCTATAGTTGGGGGTGGAGGGGTGGGGACGGTTTCAGGATGATTCAGGCATATTACATTTATTGTGTACTTTAATGCCACCAGTCAAGAAGGTACTGGTCCATGACCAGGAGTCTGGGAGCCCCTGCTGAAAGCCTTTATTCTCCTCTGCTCTGGTCAGTCGTCTCCTCAGGGGCTCAGGTGACCACTGCATCCTCAGAACCTCAGCTGCCATCCCTGGGAGGAGCACCACACACACACACACACACACACACACACCCCAACCTCCAACCCCAGCCCACCCCCACAACCTACTCTCCCTGGGAGACCACCTCGCTGGATTTTTTAGGCTGGACTAGGCCAGGGGCGCTGAGGCACCCTTTGGCTGGGGAACCCTGGGCTAGGTGGGTTGGGGAAGTGTGTGAACTCTTCCAATCCATGAACTTCAGTAGCATTAGAGAAATTTCTGGATCCAACAGGCTCACTTAGCACCCTCTGGGTACAAAGCACCATGTGCAGTAGGAGTATAAGGACAAACAAGGTAGTTATCACCCTCAACTTTGAGGCCTCTTAGATAGTGAGGCATCCAATGACTTCTACAGATTGAATTGGCACATGATGGTCCAAACTGCTCTAATGTTCAGGAAGAACCTGCTTTGGGAAAAGAGCTGTTAGCAAGTTTCAGAGATGGGAAACGGAGACAGAACTCATTTTTTGGAAACTTAGCACAAGCAGGAATTTTTCCACCTTCTCATTTAATCCTATGCTAAACTTCCAACCATTTACAGATGCAGACATGCTTAGAAAAGGTGGCTTGACCAAAGTCATATCGCTTGTAGTCATGTATCAGGACCACTTGACTTCACACCCACTTTTCTAATAAAAAGGAAAAAGTTATTTCAGGCTTCCAGGGCATCCAAAGGCAATAGGAGAGACAAGTCACACAAATCTAAGCTCCCAGAGAATAACTCTAAGGCATGTGTGGCAAGCTGGTTCTCAGAAGAGAGACCAGCCCAACTGTCCTGGAGTCAGAAAGGCCCACAGAGCTGGGGTTCGGGCTGGTTCCTGAGGAGGGGCAAGCTTTGGCAGGTGGATGGGAGGAGAGTGAAGAATCTTACTTTCTTGAATGTAGCAGTGGCAGTTCAGAGAATGTACTGGACCCAGCAGAACCTTTCTGCTCTGTACTGTCAAAAGTTGAGAGTCTGATGAGCCACACTGAGAGGTTTGCAGGTAGATTCCCACAGAAATAGGAGTTTATAGCCATGGGCACTGTTTGAAGAACGAAGGGACTGGATATAACACCATCTGTTTGTCTGGGGCACTGAGCTGTCTCCAGTCCCCCTAATGTTAACCCTTCCCAGGCTCTTTAAACCCCTGACCCTGATGAGTTCTCCCTCGGGTACCTGGAGGACCTGGTTGGTTGGAAAGGAGAGTATCCATTTAGAATGCTTCTACTCCTTTCGAGAACTTCAGTTACTCTTTGTAGGCTATTCGGACAAATCAGAGATTATTTTCCCAAGTACCGGGGACTCTGTCACACACAGATTCCCACGACTCAGTGCAGCTCATCCTCAGTAGAAGCAGTGTTTGCTGCCAAGGGGCACACACATTCCACTCAGCGCTAAGTGGTGGAGGTGTTCAGCTCAAAGCTGAATACACTTCTTTCCCCCTCCAACCAGAAAGAAGCTCTTATGACACTGGGAAATTAAAAGAGGCTATCAGTAAGAAACAAAAACAAACCTTTAAACAGAACACTCATGCTTGAGCCTGTTTCATGTCCATTAAGAAGCAACTTCATGTGCTCCAGGTGATTAGCATTAACAGTAACCATTTAAAAAATGAAGTTTCCTAGTCTCCTTTCCTCCTGAGATTCTTAAGTGATTTGATCTAGTTCTTAAAAAAAAAAAAAAAAAAAAAGTTAACATGGCTCTAGTTATGTGCCAAACACTATTCTAACACTTTACAAATATTAGCATTCCTTTTTACTTACACTTACTCTTGGATGAACTCTCTAAATACATACCTCTGTGAAAAACGAGTCTAACCTAATGTATTCCCTTTTTTCCTTGCAAAATCATTTCCCCCAACTCTTCCCTATTGCAGTGAAGAAGGAAATCCTCTCATAATAGGTATTCCACTTAGACCATCTTCATCCTGTTCCTGCCACTTTTCACTAATGACCTGCAACCCTGGACAAGTCAGTCAGTGCCCCTAAGGCTGCAAGTTGAAAGGGTAGAGTTGGAAGCTCCCAGTGACATGAGGATTGCAAGTTGTAGTGTAGCTTTGGTGAAGTGAAGTGACAGTCGCTCAGCCATATCAGACTCTTTGTGATCCCATGGACTGTAGCCCAACAGGTTTCTCTGCCCATGGAATCTTCCAAGCCAGAATACTGGAATAGGTTGCCATTCCCTTCAGGGGATCTTCCTAACCCAGGGATCAAACCTAGGTCTCCCGCATTGCAAGCAGATTCTTTTCCATCTGAGTCACAGGGGAAGCCCACTGATACACGTCTGTAATTCTGTAACAGTATCCTGTGGACTGTGGGGGACAGTGCTGGTGATGGTGCAGGGCTGAGAAGGAGTGCATTAGAAAGACTAGTCTGGAGGCAGCACCTGGAAGAGACGGGGGTAGGAGCCATTCCATCATCAGGGAATCCAGTTAGGATGTTGTTGCAGCATCTTGGGATTGGGAGAACAGGGATGGGTATAGACAGGGAGCCAGCTTAGAGTGGGGACAGGTGAATTCTGCTTGGGCACAATACTGTTCAGCTGCTGTGGGACATAAATATGGAGATGTCACATCCATAACAAAGCTAGGAAATTGGATTAAGTGTGACAGAGGTCAATAGTGATATTTACATGTGATAACATAACAGCAGGGTTCTCAGGTAGTACAGTGGGAAAGAATTTGCCTTCCAATGCAGGAGTAGCAAGAGATGTAGGTTCAATCCCTGGGTCAGGAAGATTCCCTGGAGTAGGAAATGGCAACCCACTCTAGTATTCTTGCCTGGAAAATTCCATGGACAGAAGAGCCTGGCAGGCTACAGTCCGTGGCGTCACAGAGTGGACATGACTGAGTGCACACACATACGTGAGAACAGGGATGTTACTCACTAATATACCCCAAGCACCAAGCACCTAGTAAAGCATTGAGCACATAGTTGGTGCTTAAGTAACATTTGTTGATGACAGAATCATCAATATAAAGGTAATGAAAACTCTTTAAATATGTGCCTCTGTATTAGTTCACCAAAAGAATGGGTGCAAAAGTAATCAGCTAAAATCTGAATCTCAGAAAGGGTGGAGAAGAACTCAGGAGAAAGCTCTCAGAGAGGCCCAGGATTTCAGGCATGTGAGGCATGCAAAGAGATATGGACAGGATCAGATTCTGCAGGAGACTACAGAGAATGAAATCTGAGGCACAGACTTAATCACAAGAGTTATTACTCTGATGCTCTGTGGGAAGAAGGTGAGACACCAAGTTCATGGGCTTAGTGAGGGACTGGCTTAGAAGCTGAGGTTGTTTGCCAAAGAATAAAAGATGTTGGAATTAGAACCTGAGAGTCTAGAAAAGGTTGGGAAAGTTGTGATGGATCCTCAGGAGATTAATTAATGGGTCATCCCCTTGGGCTCAGGGGGAAGCTAGACACAATGAATTTGTGGTAGGGCTGGGGGAGGCAGTGTCCAGGCTGGGCCATGGCACCCCACCCACCCTGGAGGACCCTTTCTAGAAATATCAATTACTTCCTTCTTGAAGTCACCTGATTAGTTGCCACCACAGGAGAAGGGGGAGATAAGGACTGTTTACCATCCTCTGCCACTCCCTCCTCTTCTCACTGAGAAGGATGAGGTGGTTGGTTGGCATCACCGACTCAATGGACATGAGTTTGAGCAAACTCCTGGAGATGGTGAAGGACCCGGAAGCCTGGAGTACTGCAGTCCATGGGGTTGCAAACAGTTGGACACAACTTAGCTATGGAACAACAACAAAATTGTGCTGCAAATTTGCCCTATGGAGTCAGCCTGTAAGGCATGGGCTTGCTGAGCCAGGGATGGGGGCCTGCCTGGGGACTAAGAGGGCACTTTACTGGCTTTGTATTGACCCCACGCCCAATCCTTCCCCCTCCTTCCATCGATCGTTCATTCCTTCCCAGCAGTTGTTACTGAGAGTCTATGAAGTGCCAGGCTGTGAGCTTGGTGCTGGGAAGATGAACACAAGGAAAGCAGTGCCTTCCCTCAGGGGCTGTTATCAATCTACCAGGCAACCTCAGCCCCTTGCCACCCTTCTCAGAAATCCTGTGCAACCAGGTCCAGATCTCATCCTGCTCTGGTGCAGCAGGTGGGCGAGATGGAAGGGAGCCAGGAGTGATCTCTGGGCAGACTCCAAGGTCAGGGAAAAGGCAAGTTTGCTATTGTTAATGTCTGAAACCTGCTTATTTTGGGAAGCTCTAGCTGTCTTTTATTTCCTGGATTTGGTTCCCTTTCGTTCCTCCCTAGGCTTTTTGGCGACAGTCCTGTTAAAATTTATAGCCTGTCTTGGTTGAGCCAAAGGGAATCAGAGAATGGAAATGGATGCTCTGACTGTTTGGGTCAGAGAAAGTCAGGCAGTAAACCCTGGGACCAGGTGCCATGAGCACGGTACCAGAGGAGAGAGGAAAACTCGAAAGGGGTGCACCTGGAGATCACCTACACAGAGCTTTCATGTTCTAGTCTGGGAAGATTTTTTTTGTTTTGTTTTCCTTTAAGAAAGGAAACCCATCCACACCCAGAGCCTGCAGTCTTCCGCAGGAGCATAGCTCTAGGCTAGGATGGCAGAGGCTGTTGTACTTTTCTCCAATTGTGAGGAGAATTAACTTAGGAATTAACCATAAAATCTTCCAGAAGGATCTGGGTTGTTGTTTGCTTGTTTTAATTTTTATTTTATTTTATTTTTTTTTTTTTACTATTACCTTTGCTTCGGGGGCTTCCTGGGTAGCTCAGACCGTAAACAATCTGTCTGCAATGTGGGAGACCTGGGTTCAATCCCTGGGTCTGGAAGATCCCCTGGAGAAGGGCATAGCAACCCACTCCAATATTCTTGCCTGGAGAATTCCAAGGACATAGAAGCCTGGTGGGCTACAGTCCATGGACTCACAAAGAGTCGGACACCACTGAGCGTCTAATACACACACATTACCTTTGCTACAAATTAAGAAGGTTGCCTATAGCCTAAAATATACAGGATAGTCCTAAGGTTCTGATCTTTAAAAGTTTAACACTTTTCCATTCACACAGAGATAAAAAGTTGTAGAACAGAGAATAATATTTGTCTTGTTGGAGGTTTATAGGAACATTGTGACCAGACCTACCTAAACAGCTGCCAAGAACAAAAGATTTCAGCACCAAGAGGTCTGTAACAACCAACCACGTGTTCTCCCCTTTTAGGACAGAAGAAGCCTGAGGGACTTCTCTGGCAGTCTAGCTGTCAACACAAGGGATAGGCATGGGTCTTATCCCTTCAAGGAGCTAAGACCCCACACCCCATGTGGCACAGCCATAGACAATAAACACAGCCTCAATTCTAACTCCAGAGTGATGGTTCTTTGGGACACCAGTCCACCATCTTCTCAGTCTTCTGCCTTTCTGAAGAAAGTCACTGTTTCCTGACCCAACAATTCATTTCTCAATTTTCTTGGCCTGTTGTGCAGTGAGCCAGTAGGAGCTTGGTAACAGAAGGACTGGGAGTTCTAGCTCATGAGGAGAAGCCAGGAATAGCCCAAGGGTGAGGTGTGAGGGTGGCCCAGGGTGGCTACCATGGCCTCTAGGTTGGTGCCAGGTGCAGAAGTTCAGCCCAGACAAGAGGAGACTTGTCCTCTGAGTGAGCACCACCCACACAAGGGGCTGCAGATGCTATAGCCAGAGGGCAGAGGGAGGAGGGCTGGGGCAGAGGGAGCATGGGGAGTGCAGCTGCAGGCGTGGGACTCAGGCTCTAGCAACACTGGGCCCCTCCTCCTCCCCATGCTCCCCACCCAACTCTCTCTTACCTGACCTGCCAACAGGACCCACTTTGTGGGAGCCTTTGAGACCAGGGCTGCATGTGTAGCCCCAGGCTCTGCTCCACGGGCACTTGGGAACTGCCCAGCACCCTTTGGAAGGTGTTGACCAGGTGCTCAGGGAGATGGTCTGGGGGTTCAGAGCTGGGACAGGGAGGCCCAGGGAGCTCTCACAGTTGGGGAGGAAAAGTCTTTCAAGTATAAAAGAAATTCTGTAGGGAATTCCCTGGTTGACCTAGTGGTTAGAACTTAGCGTTTTCACTACTGGGACCAGATTCCATTCCTGGTTGGGGAACTAAGATCCAGCAAGCCGCATGGTGTGGCAAAAAAAAAAAAAAGCAAACCCAAAAAATCCCCTAAAAAACCATCAAAGGAACTCCCTAAGTGGTTCCCCACAGAGGTGGGGGAATCTGCCAGGAAGAGGGGCAGGGGTCTTCCCAGCATGACTTGAGATCCTGCCAGTCCCTCCAGAATCTTCCGGCTGCCTGGACTGCTACCACAGGCCGCAGGGGGACGATGCTCCCCCTTTTGTTACAGACAGCATGGCTCAAGGCAGCCAGGATGGGCCCACATCTTAGGGAAGTGCCAAAAGGGGCAGCAGGGCCCCTGGAGGAAGGAGGACACCACTTTATCACTCTGAGCTTGCTCTTGGCCACATACAGGCTGCCCTCTGCTCCCTGAGTCCTCAGCCCTTGCCCCTCAGACAGGAAGGCCTGGTCCCGCCTGCGGCCAGCTGGTCCAGCTGCCCCCAGGTGAGTGGTCTGTGAGGAGGGCAGGGCCAGCCCAGCTGCCCCGATCCCGCCCTGCCCCCCACATCCCTCTCATGTCTCTGAAGCAGGAGGCCCTTCAACCCACCGCCTCCCACTCTGGTTTTTCCTTCTAGCTCCTTGACTTCTCTTGAACTCTCCTACAACTGCACTCTGACCCTCCGCCCACCTCCTATTCCTCTGGTTCTCCCTTGTTCCTGGTCCCTCTGGGCCTCCAGAGGGGCCCTCTCCCCTCTCCTCCCCTGGTATTATTAACCAGCCGTGTAAAGAGCTGCCAGGGCTGGGCTGACGGATGGGCCCTCCTCTGCTTTGCTCTTCCACAAGCCTCCCCTTGGTCCCCGCCCCTCCCCGGCCCTTTCTCCTCACCTCTCCCTCCGCCATTCATTTTTATCATCGAGGAAGGACATGGGCCTGCTGGGTAAGCGAGCGGAGAGGTGGGTTGGGGAGATAATCGGGAGGACAGGCAGCTCCTGCAGATAAGGATTTCCTGGACTCCCTTGGGAGTGCCCTACGAATGGGCAAATGCTCCTGATTCTTCTGTCCTTCCCTGTCCTCAACAGAGCAACGCCTGGAGGAGGGGGGTGGAAAGGCAGGGCAGTGTGGAAAACGGCTGGGGACTTATTGCAGCCAGCGCTGAATTTGACTCAACTCTGACCGTGACTAGCTGCATGGGCAGGGTCAGCCTCAGTTTCTCCATCTGTAAAGCACAGATCACACTTTCTGCCTCGCAGTGCCTGGCGCCAAGTATAAGCTCAATAAATGTGGGCTCCTGTCCCCACTATCAGGGTGCCAGATCACCCTTTGCCCTGAAATCCCTCCCCTCATTCTCAGATACCATACAAAAGGTAACCCTTTCCTCCGTGCCCTCTTTATACCAGGCACACTCACACCCACAACGTCACATCACCCCTCTTTTAGTAATTAGGAAAGCTGAAATGCAGCGGGGTTACCAGTGACCAGAGTATGAGCAGAAGACTGAGGCAGAACCAAGGGATCTGAGGGCAGAGTGCCAGGATGGGCGAGCCAGCGGCAGCAGGTTGCTGGGAGGGAGTGGGCAAGAGTTTTGCTGAGAAACTCAACTGGGCGAGAGCTTCCAAGGGCCTGGATGGGAGCGAGCGAGAGCCCAGGCTCTGCACCTGCCCTGGTCACTTGCTGGGTGACCTTGCGGAAGTCCCATTCCCTCTCTGAGCCTCTGTTTCCTCTTCCTCGTTTTGCAGGAATGGATGGGTGGGGAACCGAGATGGATTGCTGCTATGTGAGGTCTGTCCCCTCCCCTGCAAGGGGACACAGCCTGGTATGTATAGGGCAGGGCTGCCGTTTAAGGCTGTTCCTAGTGTAAAAATCTCATCCTCGTTTTCTCCGCTCTTCATTTCCTCCCTCTTCCCCGCCCCCGTCCTGTCACTTGGGGCCTATAGTCAATGAGTCGTAAAATGAGAAAGTATCAGGAACTAGCAAAGCATAGACTGCAGCTGGGGCAGCCTTGGCACCGCGTGTGATGGACTGCCGGCCCATCCTCCCGTGCTCGACTCAGGCCAGCCGGCCGGCAGCGAGCAATTCGCCCAGTCTGGTCCAAGGCCCCCAGCTGGGGAGCAGAGTGCAGAGGCCTATTTTCAATGGATCCAAAGGCCACACCTTAAAATGAGTGATGAAATCTCTGTGTACTGACTTGGAAAGATGCACCCAGAGGGACAGCTGAATCACAGAAGCAGGTTACATATTCTCACTATAAAGTGATCCTTTTATGTTCTTGTAGAAGATGAGAAAATGTGAGTGGACTCCAAACTGTGAATAGCCATTCTCTCTGGGAGTAAGATTTTAGGGGAATCATTCACTTTATACATTTTCCTCTGATAGGTTGTGATTTTGGACTGGGTCACGTGGGTTGTGGGATCTCAGTTCCCCAGCCAGGGATGGAACCGGTGCATCCTGCAGTGTGCATGCAGAGTTCCTAACCACTGGACCATCAGGGAAGACCCTCTTTTGATAGGTTTTTAAAGCAAACGTGTATTGCTTTCCTGACTGTGAAAAATCAAGAGAACTTAATAATAAAGATATTTCCATTGTGAGGGAGAAGCCTTGGAGAAATATGCATGGGCTAATGAAATTGCTCCAGGTCTCTGCTGCAGGTTAGAATTTATATCAACCTGGGATGAAGGCTAGTAGACTCTGGCACTAGAGCCAAAATCAAAGTACAGAGTTTGATTTTTTTTCTTAAAGCGAAAATGAACAATCCCTTAATGAGACTTTTAAGGTCAAATCTGTCAAAATACATGATTCTTAAGGCAAAGGGAGGGTAATGATGAATGAGGTCCTTGGGGTCCCTGGCGTAAACCTGGACTCCAGTTGGTTGCTGGGAGTCAGAGTTGGGGCAGCCAGGACTGGGGGCTGCTCCCCAGCACACAGCTTGAGCACACAGCCAGGTCAGCACTGTGGTCCAATCACTCCTGCACACAGCCATAGCTTCTGGCCCACGAGCCATCCCTGTCAGAATGACTCTCTGGGATCTCCTGGCCCCTCACCATCTGTCTTTCTCCTACAACCAAGCCCAGAATGTGTGGGTGTCCCCCTGTGTCAAGGACTCAGACTCCATGCTGCCAAGTAGGGGAAGGTAGTAAAGAGACTGGTGGGTTTCGGCCTACACAACATTGCAACAGATCTTTGAGGGTGGAGGGGCTGGGAAGGGGGCAGGGGGGCTGTGCAAGGTCACTCTGGCCGAGGGATTCCCTCAGTTCCCAGATGACCAATTCTACGACCCCCTCCCGAGGAGTCAGCACAGGGCTGAGAGGTGCAGTTGACACAAGTTTATTGGCGGAGCTTCGGCGGAGTCTCCCTCTCTCTGGGACAGCCGAGGGCACAGCACCAACAGAAGGATGGACAGACAGAATCCCACATGGACACACGGATGGTGCAGACTCATAAAGATCACAGCACAGCCACGCAAGGCACAGAGACACACAGGCCACAGCACCAAGAAACACACACAGACACAGAACCACAAGGCTAGAATATGTGGACAAAGTGCGGGCTTTGGGGCTCCTGCATAGACAGAGCAAGGGCCACGTGGGGAGGGGGCCCCTGCTGACCTCCCCCAGGCATAGGCACATGGACAGCACACAGACAGGCAGATGCCCCCAGCCAGCCAGGCTGCCACGCAGACACATGAACTGCACAGAAAGGACACTGGGGATTCCCCAGACCATGGGGAGCGGGGACCACAGGACTTCTACTCCCGCGACACTGCCACTGCACTGATTTCCCTGCTCAGCCTGACTCTGGCCCACTCCCCGACACACACACTTTGGTCTTGCCCACTGGGGCTGGGGGGGCAGGTGGCAGGTGGAAGCGGGGGAGAGGGGAAGGGTGCGGGCCCAGCTCCGTCCCTTCTCCGTGAGCAGGGAGGCAGGAGAGTCCAGGGCAGAGCCTGGGCCTGGCAGTGGGGTGAGGCTGGGGCCGGGGCTCAGGCCTGGGGGGGCTCCTGGCAGCGCAGGCACTGGGCCATCTCGGGCTGGTATTGCTCGACCTGCAACGTGCAGCTGGAGAATCCAAACCGGGAGTGGAGCCGGGATGTAGCTTCAGCTAGGACAGCTTCGGGGTCGGCCGCAGAGTCTGCAGGGTAGTGATAAGAAGCAGCGAGCTCCCAAGGGAGTGGGGAGCCAGACCAGGGTCCAGATAAGGATGGGTGAAGGGGGACCCAGGGGTTTTGCATGGCATGAAAGCCAGGATTGAATGGGAGCTTTATTTTCTCTCTGTTGTACAAACAGTGTACAACTGTTCAAAGAAAAGGTTGGGGAGACTCATCCCTAACTGACTAGGCTAACAGGCTAAACTGTTCTTATTTTGCTATTCGCTTCTTCTCTTTGGGTGTCAGTGTACAGCTGTGTATTTCAGCAGCCACACCACCCGATTTTCCACAACGATCCAGATGTCAAATATTCTGTTCCCATTGTCCCTCTAGAGTTACCATCAAATATCCTACAGAGTATAATATTTTTGGCATCCAAATTGCAAGTCTCTGATTGCTTCTTGCATCTGGAAGAAACTCAAAAATCCTTTGTCAGCTTGTGAGTCACCCTATATATTTTAAATAGTTGAATCATAATGTGGCTATAATTTTATATTCAGCTTTCTCTCTTAGCATTATACCATAAACATTTTTCCTAGTTGCCATACAGTCTTCATAATCATCATTTTTAAAAGTTACGTGGAGCGGAGGAGCCACAATTTACCTCGCTATGCCCCATCACTTAGACCTGTGGGTACCAGTGATCTTTTAAAGGGTTGCTGGTGCCCTGTACTACTTTAAAGAGGGTGAAATCTCCCCCAGAACACCCTGTCTAGGGCTCCAACACGCATGAGAGAGAGAGAAAGATACAAAAAGACAAAGCTAGAGGTTGAGAAAGCCAGAGAGACGGGAACAGTCCCAGTAATTCAGACCAGCTTCCTATGTTTGGAGGGTGGGAGGGGAAAGGAGAAATGTTTCTGGGAAGTAACTGGCTGGGGCTAATGTGGACTCACCAATGGCCAGGTGTGCAGAGGCAACGTAGTGTGTGAACGTCAGGGACCACAGGTGCAGCTCATGGGTTGCCCGGACTCCCGGCACCGACAACAAGGTATCCCGCACAGGTTCAAAGCCCACACTTCGGGGAGTCCCTGCAAGTAGCACCCACCACACCTTACTGCCAAAGCTGCTCCTGCCCAGAGGTCAGGACCCCACCTCCCCATCCTGTACCACTCACCCTGTAGATCCCCACAGTTCACCCCACCCCTGAATCCTCCTTCCAGCAATAAGCCTTCTCCCCACACACTCTTCAGAGGAAAGAGGGACGCCTAGTCCTGGAGTGGAGTCAGGGAGGGCCCAGTGCGGAGGATGCAGGGAAGCAGCATCATCAGACTCACCTTCCATGAGGACACGGAGAACATCTCGCAGGGTGGGAGCTGTGGATCCAAGGGCACAGATGGAGAAGAGGAAGGTGCTGATGGGGTCAGCTGCTTTATACTGAGGCTGCAGAGAAAGAGAGCCCTAAGAGCCTGGGAATTAGGAACTTTTCAGGGGAAGATCTAGGGGCACCCTGGACAAACAGGGCCTGAGAGGGGAAAGGGACCATAACCCTGGGCTAGTGGTCCTATGGAGCTGGGAGGGGGAGTAGGGTGGGGATGGGGACCCAGGGAAGGCAGGGCTGGGGTGTAGAGAGGCAAGAGGAAGGTTGGGGCAGACTTGCACACATGGTACCTTGAAGTAAATGAGGATGGAGGCAATCAGCACCCCAAGGCTCTGCAGGAGGTCTCCCAGCACGTGCACAAAGGCCGCCCGGACACTGGTGTTCCCCAGGGGCAAGGACTCCCCGGACCCCTCCTCCAGCGGTGCATACTCTGCCCCCCTAGACCCGTGGCTGTGGGGAGGCCCAGCCTGGTGCAGCACAAAAGCCATTCTGAGGGGGAAGCAGAGCAGCTCAGCCCAGGTGGCCTGCTCCCAGCCTCCTCCACCCACTTCCATGCCCCCTCCTCTCACCTCCCAGGAGCCCTTTCTCCACCTGTTTTCTCCCTATTTTCCCAATCCCCAGAAGAAAGCAATACTGTCCAAGAGAGACAAACAGAGTTGCCTGGAGGGAGGAATACTTGGTACTAGAGATGTAGATTCAGATCTTGGCCCTGCTACTGAAATTGCTACGTGCCCTGGGCAGGCAAGGCCCCTTGTCACCTCTCGTTATTTGTTTTGGCCACACCGCACAGCTTGCAGAATCTCAGCGCCCCGAACGGGTATCAAACCCCAGGCTCTTATCCATGAGAGCTGGAATCCTAACCATTTGACCATCTCTCATTAACTGAATGCCAGGGGTGACACCACCTACCTTGTAGGGGTGGTTGTGTGCTTTAAATGGGACAACATGGATGATGGTCCCCAGCAGAGGGGCCAGTACCCAGCAGGCCTTTAATCAAGTCTATTGACCCTGAATTTTAGGTCTCCACCCCAGCCCCTTCTCAGACATCCCCAAGGCAGCAAGGCGAGAATTGTGTGCATGTGCTGTGGGTCTGCTGGGCAGAGAGAGCCTGCTCTCCCAGCCTGCAGGAGGACCCCTCGCCCCGCCTCCGACATGGTGCCTGCTCCATACTGGAACGTACAGCAGATTGGCACAGACCGCGATGCTGGCGGTCAGCAGCATGGCACCCCCCTCGATGTGGTAGTCGCTGTGCAGCAGGCGGATGAAGGCCAGGTACAGGAGGATGCCAGTGACCATCCAGAGGGAGACCACAGAGGCCAGAGCCCCCAGAGTCTCTGCAGGGGGAGACAAGCTGTCAGAGAACGGCCCAGGACCCTGAGAGGTACCTTCTGACCAGGTCGAAGGGTCCTCAGGCCATGCAGGCACCTTACCTGAGCGGTGCCAGCCAAAGGTCATGGTGCGGGTGGCTGGACGGGTAGAGAGCCAGAGGGAGAAGAGGCTGCCCATCATGCTGCCCACGTCTGCCAACAGGTGGGCCGCGTCAGTCATAATGGCCAGGCTGTGCGCCAAGTACCCACCTGCAAGGGTGAAGTGACGTATCATCTGGTTCCATTAAGCAAATATCATGCTGTGCGTGTGGAGGCATGGAAAAGAGATTGGGGGGGACATATACCAAAATGTGAATGGTGGTTTTTCTCTGGTGATGGGATCACACATCTTCTTTTCACTCATTCGCGTTTTCTAGTTTTTCTACAATAACAGATTATTTTAAAACATTCAGCTGCACCAGGTCTTAGTGGCAGCACGCAGGATCTTCCATCTTTGTTGTGGCATGCGGGATCTTTAGCTGCAACATGTGGGCTCTGGTTCCCTGACAGGGATTGAGCCCAGGGTCCCTGCATTGGGAGCATGGAGTCTTAGCCACTGGACCACCAAGGAAGTCCCAACAATAACATGTTTTAATAAAAAGAAAATAGGCTTTTTAAAGGACCCGTTTGTACTGATAAGCAGTCCTGAGTCCCCCTGTTACTGCCTGTCCCTCACCCTCTCCTACTTCCTGAGTCCTGGGCACCCGGCTCCCCTGTCCCAGTCAACCCCATCTTGTCTGCATCTCCCCCCAGGAACTTAGGCAGGCATCCTGAGGATGGAGTTGGAGGAGATGCTCTCTAACTTACCAACCACCTCCCCAGCCATGAAGACGCAACACACAGCACAGGCGGTGCACAGCTGCCTCTGCGCCTGCATCCTCTCCGGGGTGAGACCCGGCTGTGGCAGCGGGTCCCGGTGGCAGTGGTGGAAGGACATCTCCATGGGTTTGGGCTCCTCAGGGAGGGGCTCAGGGGCCTCTGTGAAGAGACTGAGGCAGGCAACGCAGTTCAGTCTGGGGCCTGGCTCAAGGGCTTGCCTGCTCCTTCCTCACTCCCAGGTCCTGGGTCCCCTAGATTAGCTTCATCAGATGTCCCATCTCTCTCTCCTTTTCCAAGTCCTGGTCAAAACCAGGAGCCTTCTAGACAGAGGGCCACAGGAGAGATGGGGGCTAAACGGACGACTCAGATCGCAGCCTCCCTTTTCCTTTCATATACAGAGCTGTAGAGTCTCACAGCACAAAGGAAAGCACCTTAGAGTCTACCTCTTACTAAGGAATTACACATACGAGGCTCGGAGAGGGAGGGAACTTATGGAGCCCACACAGCTAGTTAGTGGTTGAGCTGAGATTCGACTCCAACCAAATCATTATGATAGGCATTACGAGGAATACAAATGAACTGGGTATCCTTTCTAATCTCTGGGAGCCTTTGGTGAACAAGACAAATGTCTACCTAAGTACTGTGAGATGTTTTAGAAGGTAGCTATTGCCTTAGAGCAGCTTAAACAAAGTGCTATCAGGGCTCAGATAGTGGGATACACTGACTCTAATGAGGACAAACAAAACTCTAATGAGGGAAACAACCGAAGGAGGCCCTGAGAAAGGCCTGGGCAGATGGAGAGGCTTTTGACAAAGAGGAGGTGCATATGCCAGTGAAGGCAGTACGATGGGGAAGTGGTGTGAAAGTGCCGGGTGGGGCTCAGACCTAGCCTCCTTCTGGACCTACCTCCGGGTGCCTCCATTCCTGGTCCTTCCATTTCCCTTTCTAGACATGCAGCTGAATTTGGCCCTTTAAGAGAGGAGTAGAATGTGGGGACCCAAAAAGTCTGAAGTTCTTGGCACGGAGAATTACTGGCCAGATTCCAGAGCTGAGTTGTCATGGGGAGGAGACAGTGCAGACTGCTGTGGCTGGGGTGGCAGCAGCAAGAGCTGGGTTGGGAGTCTGTCATGCATTAGCTGGACCTGTGGGACCATAAGCACCCAGCAGAGGCCGCCTTAACTGCACAGGACTGTAAGCCTCCCTGGATCCGTGGGGGCGGGCCTCACCTCTAGCATCACCTGGGGATGTGAGAGGCTGAGCTCCGACTGACTGAATTTTCGGTCCACTCTGGCCTAATTCTCAACCCTGATACCACCCAACCTAAAGTCCGGGGGGTGGGTGGGTGGGGATGGAGAATAGAAACTTCTACAGCTTACAGTCCTGGGAATTCTATGGAGGTGTGACAAGAAAAACCTTGAGAAGATGAAGGCTCCAGATGACAGAAAGGCAATCCCAGTAGTAAAGTGGGGAGGGGTGCCTGGGGGTCTTCTGGTTGAGGAAAGCTCTGCCAATGGGTGAATTTAGGTGGGAGGGAGGAGAGGGCACATTTGATGCTTCTAGGGAAAAGTGGAGGGCTGGCAGGTAGATTAACTTCTTGGAATCCCCTTCTAAGACTTAGAATCTAGATGGGTATGATACAGGTGTGTTTCCAGAGGAGATAGGAGATGAGGGTGGCTTTGAAATCTGTCCTCATTCTTCAACAAGATATACTGGGCAATGTACATGTACTGAAGCTCAGGCTGGTGGGAGACATGTGTCACAAGTGACTTACTCTGCAAGGAGAAGCTGGGGCCGGAAGGGTTATGAACAAAGGACTTCAGATCACAGGGGAAGGAGTGACCAGCTCTAATGGGAATAAGGAGAACCTCACAGAGGTAAACAATGGGGCTCCAGACATGTGGAATGACAATGACAAGATATGCAGCTTGGAGCTTAAGTGTGAGGAACCAAGGGAAGGACTGAGGAGGAAAGTGATGGGCTCAAAGGGACATAAAGGGAGATGCGCTGATTGATTAGATCTTTCCTGAGCCGTGAGATAAATGACCTTGCTGATGCACTAGTCTGGGAGGAAGAGAGGAGAGGAGAGGAGATGGAGTGGTCCAGAGCAGACCAGGCCGGAGGCTCCCTGCGCAGAATTTTATAGGAGGGGCAGGTAGGGAGGGAAGAACCTCTTTCAGAAAATACTGCAGGATTTGGTGACTAATGGTCATATGAGAATGAGGTGAAACTGGGAGTCAGAGATGCAGGTCTGAAGAGCAAACAGAGGGTGAGTGGCTTTGGGGCAGTGGGCAAGATGCCCTTCCTGGCCCAGGAAGACACAGTGCAGCCAGGCATCAAGGTAGTCAGCCATCAACAGGCTGCTCCCTTTTGTTTGGCATTAACTGGGCACTAAAGACGCCTCATTGTTGGTGTGTGGGTGGTAGTGGGGCTACCTGCTGTTTAGAGAGAAGGAAAGACAATTCTCTCTCCCTGGCCCTCTGAAACCCCAGACAAGCGACAAATAATATTGAGTGGGGTAGAGGGGACAGGTAGAGGGGGGAGACTGTCTTGAAGCAGAGTCAAAAGGGATGTGAAGACATGCTAGGGCCACGGCTGGAGCTCCCACAACTGCCGTCCTCCGCGGGGGGGATTCAGAAGGGGGTCTTCTCTCCCTTCTGCTCATCCACTCGCCCACCCATCCAGGTTTAAGGCCTCCACCCAGGGAAGGAGCGAGAAACACACAGAGGCACCGCATCAGAGACAAAGGGACACGGGTTGGGAGGGAAAAGGAGAGATGAGGAAAGAGAAAAGGCCAGAGACTCTGTCAAATTCCCGAGATAAAAGGACGGTGGGCCACCAGACAAAAAGGCCGGCGGAGGTGACCAGGGAGGGCCCAGCGCGGCCGCTCGGAGGGACAAGGCGGACGGAGCCGGCGGGACGCGGAGGCGGTTCTCCGGCCGCCCCCGGCCCGCTGTCCCGACTGCTCGGCGCGCCTCATTTCACACCTCGCCGCCCCCGGCCCCGTCTGTGCGGAGCCGGGAATACCCCCGCCGCCCAGACCGCACCTGCTCCTTCCTTACCGCCCCCTCGCTTCCCAGCGGCCGCCCGCCCCCCACCCCAGGAGCCGGCAAGACCCGCTGCGGAGCCCGGGCCCATCCTCGGCCCGGTTGTCCACAGCAGGAGGCGGCTCCCCGAACCCGGGCGCTCGGAGGATGGGGCCGGGGGCCTGCAGATGGGACTCCGAGGGGCTGCCACTGCAGGGCCCCCGGAGCAATGGGTACATCGGGGTTCCTGGAGCGGACTCCGGCCCGACGGAGGGGCAGTCGCTAGCGGGGAAGGTCGAGGGACTTGGGGGGAAGGGCCTGGGAGCAGTTTCTCGGGACCGGGAGGAGGGTGGCCGACAGGAGCCAGAGCGAGGTGTCCACCTGCGGGGGCCGGGGTTGGCTGTGCGAGCTGGGGGCGTCTGCGCGGCCAGAGAGGCAGAGCCCGGCCGCCACGAAGCCAAGGGGGTCGCGGTGCGCTGGGAAGGCCAGCCGGCCGAGAGAGACAACGAAATAGACGGAAAGCAGAAGGGTAGCGCCCCTCCTCGGCCGAGGGCCGACCCAGATCGGTCCTACCTCTTCAAACGCAGGCCGCCACCAGCGCCGCCGCGGTCTCGGGGGCCCACCAGGCGAGTGGTCTCCGAGCCCCCCGTGGTGGGAGACGGCTCCATTTCTCCGCGGCCCCCGACCGTCTAGGCCCCACCGAGGGAGGAAGAGGCGTGGCGGGCCCCGCGCCAAGTCTTAGCGACGGGCCGACCCCCAGACTCCCCGCAGGGCCGCGGGGCCACCAGAGTGAAGGCAACTGCGGCGGCTGTGGCGCTGGGATTCCGAACTGCGGCTCCCGCGGCTGCCGGAGCCCCGCCCCGCGTGGGGCGAGCTCCCCAGGCCCCGCCTCCAGGCTCCCCAGCCTCTCCCCCCCACGCCTAAGCCCCGCCTCCGGGGCCCTGTCCCCATAGGCATGGCTCTATTTCCCCGCGCCAGAGCCAGGTGGGGCGGCGGGAGCGCTCTGCGCCCCGACCCTGTTCTAGAGAATGCTAATCTACATAGCCCCGCCCCTAGGCTGACTAGTCCCGCCCTAGCCCCGCCCACCAGTCCTAAACGGAGCTCCTCAAGCTTGGGGGGCTTCCTTGATGGCTCAGATACTAAAGAATCTGCCTGCAAGGCGGGAGACCTGGGTTCGACCCCTTGGTTGGGAAGATTCCCCTGGAGGAGGGAACAGCTATCCACTCCAGTATTCTTGCCTGGAGAATCCCATGGACAGAGGAGCCAGGTAGGCTACAGTACATCGGGTCACAAAGAGTCAGACACTACTGAGCGACTTTCACTTTCAAGTTTGGGGACCTCTCAACCAATCTTTGCCCAAGGAACACCGACTTGTGCAGGTCCACCACAGGGCATCTCAACCCCTCTCTCCGCCATCCGTCACCTCGTGGCCCCACCTCCCCACACACGGAGGCAGAAACAGGTGTGGAGGAGAGAACTAGAAAAAGGACGTGGGGTGAGCAGTGTGGCAAATTAGGGAGAAGTCCAGGGACTCTGGCCCGACACCCCTCTGTGAAGCATGTGAGGTCGGAATTCGCGAGCAAAGTCTGCTGCCAAACACTGTACCGCTCATGATTATTTTTATACAAAGACATGGGGTGACAAAAAGTTTCCAACTCTCCTTCAGTCAGTTATTATCCCTATTTTTTCAGATGAGTAAACTGAGTCCCAGAGGAAGAGGTGTCCAAAGTCATGCGACCAGTGAATAAAGGACCGGAACTGGAGCCGCTTCCTCTCTCCCTCCCGGGTCAGGGTGTCGCACAGGCAAATGGACGAGAGACTGGCCGCAGTTGTGTCGCTCAGAGGCTGGGGTAGCCAGAGGGAAGAGCGCGCCACCTCTCAGTGGTCACAAGCCCCAAGTTCATGGAGGCAGCGCTCAGCTTGCCAGCAGGTGGATTCCTTACTTCCAAAGCTATAGCACCTTCCCAGGCATTACCTCATTTTGCCTCATTTAAACTAAAGCCCAGGGGAAGGAGAGGCTTACAGCGAAGTCGGTGGCTGAGCTGGGAGCTAAAACTTAAAATGCACAATGTTCCCTGCCCCTCACACCTGCCGCCAATGTGGAATGAAAAGGGGATGGTGATGGATTGTGCACTCCAAGCTGGGACACTGTGAAGAGGAGGGTTCGTAGGAGGGGGGCAAAGAGTGAGCATGGATGCGGAAGGTGGAGTGTGGGAGTGGTTAGTTAGCCAAGGCAAGAAACCCATCAAACGCACCCTTCGGAATACACCGGACTTGTGAACACCCGTCAGAATGAATTTAGGGTTCTGGTGATAGACATCTAACCCCAAAATTGTTTTTCCAGACAATGAGACTGCGTGTGCGCTTCCTAAAACGACAACAACAAAACTGGAGTACATGCCAGACTGAGTGGTTGGAAGAGATGGGGTTAACCCGGGAGAGCTTCGCGGAGGAGGTGAGGCTTGAACGGATTAGGCAAACTGGGCGGCGGGCTGGCTGTTCTGGCGGGGGAGAGTGCGGCTCGTGCCAAGGTTTGCGGGCGGCGAGTGCCGAGGGATTGTACAGCGCTGGGAAGCGGTGCGGAACGGAAGCACTAAAGGGTCTGCGCGCGCCCTGGGCGCCTCTCCTCCACCCACGCCCTGCGCGGGGCCCGCGCCAGCCTCTCCACGCACTCGCCTCTCCCCAGCTCTCCGCGCGAGACCCAGCCCACAGTCCACCGCGGCAAGGGAGCGAGGGTGGGGTGGCTTTCTTCCCTCAATCTCTCAGAGAAGCACGGGGCCTCAGCTTCCTCTGTGGGTTATGGGGAGGCAAACTGAATCGGCGCGAAGGGAAGCCACCTGCCAAGGTCACCTTGTTCGTCCGTGTTATAATCAGGGTGCAACTCATGTCCTCACTCAGGTCCCCGGGCACGTCCCGTCTGGCGCCGTCGGGTTTTTTTTTTTTTTTTTGAAGCTCCGCACCGGGCCTGGGACTTGGCCAACTCTGAGACCCTTGGAGAGGGGACGCGGGGGCCACCTTTCCCTCCAGGGCTCGGATGCAGTAACCTCTCCCGGAGCGGCCGGCGCCGGCGAGCTGGAAAATAGGCAGACGCCGCGGGAGCCTGTGCGGGACAGGGGCCCTTAGGCACGCCTCAGCCAATGACGACAACGGGGACGTGATAATAACAACAATGGCTTCCTCTGATTTCCTTTCCTGGGCAGCCCCTGCAAGGCTCAGCCCCATGGACAGCAGCCCCGGATGCCCGGGAGGGGGCGTAGACGCTGGCACGTGCTCACCCGCCACCCGGCAGGGAGCGAGAAGGCAGGAAGGGAAAGAGACGTCGGAGCAGATGGATCACTGGGCTGCCCTTCCCCTCGGCTCCCTGGCCTTGGAACATGCTGCCTGGGGAAGCTGAGTGCAACGGGTTGGGAGAATACCAATAGTTTCTTTTGCTTAGAAATTTATGCAAGAAAAGCTTGGCTTTGAAACAGACAGCTTGCACCTGTTTCTCAAGAAACCATCAAGTGGCCCTGTGAAAATCTTTGCAAAGTGTCCTCTTGAATGCCAGGTCTGAGGAAGACATTCTGCACCTGGACAGGAGATGGGGAGATTGTGCAGGAGTTAGGACAGCTTAGGGCTGGTGCCCTGTATGGAACACTTCATTCAACCTTCACTGCACATTAATTTCCTGCCATGACCCTTGCTCTCCCACCTGGGGATTCCTGGTAAAAAAGATGGATGTGTTTTCTCCCCTTCTGGCTTTGCCTTGATTTCTCTCTCTCTCTTTTTTTTTTTTTTTTTAGGTCTACCACTTTATTGCTACCAACCCATCTCCCTCCACCCTCGTGCACACATGCTCAGTCATGTAATCCCATGGACTTCAGCCCGCCAGGCTCCTCTGTCCATGGACTTTTCCAGGCAAGAATACTGGAGTGGGTTGCCATTTCCTTCTCCATGACATGATTTCTTTTCTGCAGTTTTGGGTTACTGACTTACCCACTCTTGATGCTCTTACTTCTTCCTCAGATACTAATTTTCCCTAAGGTGTGTCCTTAGGCTATTCTTAGTCCCAGAGGAGATGAGTCAGGGAGCCCTGGAGGTTCTCAAAAGAACAGGTCAGTGCCAGCTTCCAGAGCACATGGTGACAGAGCAGCTCAAAAAGGGGGCTTCAGGGGGCCTCAGGCTGGACCAGTTCACATTGGGAGAGAAGGAGAGCAAAGCCCAGTGCTGAGGTCAGCATGTAGGCTGAGCCAGAGATCTCGGGCAAGATTTGGAGTCCAAGCCTTTGGGCAAGGGTTAATGTGTGAAAAGGCCAAGTCAAGCTGAAGGGTATATATAGAGGTGTTACCCCCAGAAAGCTTTTCCTGATCCCCTCACCCCCTGTCCCAGGTGGGTTACCTGCTCTTCCCTGGTGATCTCAAGGCCCCACTGTGCTTAGGTGCTGGGAGCACTCACCACATGATAACAAAATCATTTGTTTGTCTGTCTCTTCACTAGAGCACGAGCTCCCTGAAGACAGGTGTTGTCTTTCTCACCACTGTGTCCCCAGCTTGATACACAGTCCTCCGTAAAGCCATCCCAGAAAGGAAGAGCTGATTGTCAGAGGAAGCAGGATGGAGGAAGCAAGATTTAGTTGGAGATACAGAGGATGAAGGAAGGCTGCAGCTTAAATGTCACCTCCTCAAAGAAGCCTTCCCTGATTCTCCCAAACCAGGCTAGTGCAGGTTATACATTCTCATTGCATACTTCTTTTTCTTCCTTAGCACTTATCATACCATAATTAAATTGTTATTCAGGGATTATTTATTTCTTCACTTGGCTTCCAGGATGCCATAATCTAGTTTTCCTCTTATTTCATTGACTGCTTATTTTCAGTCTTCTTTGCTGGTTCTTCCTCATCTTCCCAACCTTTTAATGTTGGAATAGTCCAGGACTTGGTCACCCCCTTCTCTTACCTTTCTACACTCTGTCCCATGGAGATATCATCCAGTCTACAAGTTCTAAAGACTACCTGGAAACAGCAAGTAAACGATTGTTGAAGCTTGGGGATGGGTACATGGAGGATCATTGGACTATTCTGTTTTTATATGTGTTTGAAACTTTCTATTAAAAACAAACTTGAAAAAATAAGTGGCATCTTACATGATGATTCCCAGATCTCTCTCTCACTTGATCTCTGATCTCATATACCCAGGTCAACTTGACTTCTCCTCTTTAATGTCTAAAAGCATCTCAAGATTCATCTAAAACCAAGCTCATGATCGTCACCCCATCCCAAACGTTCCCTTCTAGCAGACCTCCCCGGGCAGAACATGGGAACTCCATCCTTCCACTTGCACAGACCAGAAACCTTAGAATCATCCTTGACTTCTCTATTTTCACTCCACATCCAATCTGTCAGCAAATCCTGCTCCCATCCTTTTCCAAACCACCATTGTCTGCCTTCTTGATTATTGTAGTAGCCACCTAGTTGTCTTCCTTTTTCTGCTTTTGTTGCCCTGTCGTCTAGCCTCAATCCAGGCTAGGCAACTAGATCTATTTCCTCACTCTCCATCTCACTCAGTATCAGCCAAAGGGCTTCCACTGGCCCACAAAGCCCTATGCAGTCCAGTCCCTCTGATCTCATTTCATACTACTCCCACCTCAATCCCCAGCCACTCTGGCCTTTGTGCAGGTGGGTCCTACAACACACCAGATGTCTTCATCTACACTCTGCCAGATGTCTTCATGACTCACCTGAGGACCTACTTCAGGTCCTGACTTAAATATCACTTTTACAGGCCTTCTCTGCTTTTCTTTTTAAAAATTGTGTTCTTCCCTCAAAAATTTTCCATCTCCACCCCCTGCTTTATGTTTCTCTATAGTGATGATTACTACCCAACATCCTGACTATTTTACTTGTTTACTGTCTATCTCCTCTCACCAGAATTTAAGCTATATGATATCAGAAATTTTTGTCTGTTTTGTATACTGCTATATCCCCAGTACCTAGAAGAGTATCTGGCACCTGATAGCACCTAATAAATATTTGATGAAGATATTAATGAATGTCTATCTTCCACAATAAGCTATAATCTATGAAAACTGATTATCATCGTATCTAAGGTACTAGGCATAGAGCAATGCTATATAGGTATTTGTTGAGTAAGTGAACTGATTAATTAAAAGGACAGTTCATGAGGGGAACTGGTGTGAGGGCAATGCTATAGAGGATAAAAAGAACAGGGAGGGAAAAAAGACTGATGGTTACAGAAGGTTTAGGCAATAGCACACAATGCATTTGGATGGGCAACTTGGTAGCAAATCATAGAGTTAATTGCCATAATTTATAGACTTCTTTTTTTGTTGTTGTTGTTTCTTTTTTTTATTTTGCTTAGAAGAGTTCTTTATTCCTAATCAAAGAAGTTGACACCTGCTCATGTTCACTGCTATCCTTCCTTAATGGGGAAGAACTCTGCCAGTGAATGTAACCTGGACAGCCATTTTAAAATGAAAATGATTTGATTCCTTAGAGGGGCAACAGGATGCATGCTTATGTACAGTGGTAGCTTGGTAGGAAGAGTGGGGCAATATGAGAGGTGAAGGAGAAATCTGACAATATCTTCAATTCTCTTACTTGGTGCTAGATTAAATGAAAGAAGTCATTGTGTAAGCTGTTACCAACTGCCTTTGGAAATTTGGCCCATTTTATTCCAGGCACTGAAAATACAGATGCTACCAAGTGATTCTTATGTTCTTGTGGGGAAAAAAACCTGACTTTTCTTTGATTTTTAAAAGTTCAGTATTGATCTTTCAAAAATGTACTGAAGCTTTTAAAAAGGATTATGGTAAACATTCACATAACTGCTTTATTTGAATGTTAGTATGTACATTCTAAAAATGTTGGGTACTGATTATCCAGTGTATCAATGAATTAGCATTAAATGAAAATTCAGAGCTGTGGATATTACTTGGTCTTTGGTAATTCACAGGGCCCACTCTTAACTCACCTTCTCTTTATTGCCCCCATGTCTCATTGGCTTCTGAGTTAGTCTCTGCTTTCTAATAATTGTCTTAGAACAGTTTTACATATATAGGTTGGTTTCATTTTACCCTTTGTTTCCTGCTGCAGTATTGCAGCCATCCTGGCATATAGACTTCTGTATTTATTTATTTGGCTGCACTAGGTCTTAGTTGCAGTACAAAGAATCTTCGATCTTCATTGGGGCATGCAGGATCTTTTAGTTGTGGCAGGTAGAATCTAGTTTCCTGACCAGGCCCCTGCATTGGGAGCTCAGGGCCCTAGTCAATGGACCACCAGGGAAGTTCCCATTGTCATATTTAAAGGGTTGTTTTGCACCCTGTAGGCTATGAGCAAAGGAGTAGTAATGACTGAGGCACTGCTTTACAAACAAAGATCTGGTAGAAGTATACATCGTGAGACTGGCAGTAGCAAGAACAGTTAGGAGGCTAGAACAGCAGTTAGTGTGACATGGAAACCCTCTAACTGAGGTGCATCAAGGTTGTGGAAGCTGAAAAGAAGAAAAAAATTAGACAGCAATTTTGAAAAAAGAAATGATTAAGAACTGGGCTTCCCAGATGGCTCAGTGGTAAAGAATCTACCTGCCAATGCAGGAGACGTGGGTTTGATCCCTAGTTTGGAAAGATCCAACATGCTTCGGAGCAACTAAACCCGTGGACCACAGCTACTTGAGCCTGTGCTCTAGAGCCTGGAAGCCACAACTACTGAAGCTCGAGGGCCCTAGAACCGGGGCTCTGCAACAAGGGAAGCCTCTTCAACGAGAAGCCCTCACACTGCAACTAGAGAGTAGCCCTGCTCACTGTAACTAGAGAAAAGCCTACACAGCAACGAAGACCCAGCACAGCCAAAAATAAATAAAAATTTTAAAACAAACAAACAGAAAAAAGAAATGAGTAAGAATTTTTGGCCTGAATTTGGGGAAATAATGGTCCACAGCCCACTGATGTTTGGGTTTTGAGCAGCATTATCTTGGAAAGAGTTGTAACATTACTGCAAATGGAGAAAGCAAGAGGAACAACCAATCTGGGGGCAAGGTCATGAGCTCAGGTTGCAGAGTGTGGTTTTGAGGCAATGGGAGACTGGTGTGTGGATGGCTCTAAGGTGAGCTAAAACAGAGCAGTACCAGCTGAGGCCACACCCATAGACTGCATCTCTGAAGTAGAGAGGAAAGCGCAGAAGCAGGAGCTTAAGGACCAAACCATACAGAATACCCACAATCAGGAGATGAAGGGAGAGGAGCCAGCAAAGGGGACAGGAAACTTATTGGAGGTAGAGGAGGAGACTCAGAACAACCCCAGAGTTGAAACAACCCCAGAGTTGAAAAGACATGAAATTGGTAGAGTTGAACAGAAAGAAGTGATTTAAGGCCCAAAGTCACCTCCCTAAATATAGCCTGATATTTTTCACTTCATTCAGTCACACTGACTGAAACTCTGCCAGTTATTCCTTTTGTGTTCATCAGAATTAAGGGGGTGAGGTTCTAATAGTTGCCTGTACACTGAATTACAGGGTTTTAATCAAATTGCTTCCCACCTAACCCTTAGGGATGAGATCATTTTAGGGAGGTGATCGTTTTTATTAGAAACATTTAAAGGAGAGGAAGTGAGAGGGGTAATTTTGGAGTTTTGACTGCTTGGGGAATACTGTGGCACTGTGGGGGATATTTTGGATAGCCAGAGGGCAATGGGTAGAGGAATGAGAAAATAGAGTTCTGAGAGGCTGAGAAAGAATGTAGAAAGGGAATGGAAGGATCCCAATGGCAATTTCCAAATCTTCTTAGAGGAGGATCTTGATTTACCCCTTATTCCCAGAGACAGAATGAAAAGCAATTTCTCTCTTTACAAAATTGGGAGAAGACAGGATAGAAAGTACGACAATGATGATGACGACGATGACATAGCACTTACCACGTGCCAAGCATTGTTCAAATTAAATGTTTAATCTTCCTAACAACCCTAAGAGGCAGACTATTATCTCCATTTTACAGGTAGGGCAGGTGTGCCCTGTTAGTGTGAAAGTGAAAGTGTTAGTCTCTCAGTCATACAACTCTTTGCGACCCCATGGACTGTAGCCCACGAGGCTCCTCTGTCCATGTGCCCTGTTAGCCTGCCCTTATGTCTGCAGAGTCTGGGGCTGCAGGGCAGAGAGCATAGGGGTATAAAGCAGTTTCTCCAGTTGGAAACCCTCCACCTCCCACCATGAGATGTTGGGAGGATAGGAGATGGCCCTGGGGAGGACCAGCAAACAAACTGGGCCAAAGGTGTTTTCAGTCACATGTAGTACATATGCCTTCAACTGGGGGGAGCGAAAGCAGTTCACTTTAACACCATCATGAAAGCAAGTGAATATCAACTACAACTTTGGTCCATTTCTACACCTAGATTTTAAAGTGGGGAGGGAGCTGGTATGTATAAGGAGCCGACATGGTATACGCACTGAACTTGGAGTCAGAAGACAGGTCTAGAACTCACAGATTGACCTTGTACAGGTTAATCCTCTCTGGGCCACACTTCTCTCATTAAAAAATCAAGGCATTGGTTAAGAGTTAAGTCTCTGAGGTCCCTTTCAGCTCAAAATTTGTACAATTCTAGAACCTGGGAATTGGGTATGACAAATTATGATCTCTCTCTCCCACCACATATGTTTGAGAGCGTGATATTTTGGGTATAAATATGCCAATGTGTGCTGTCTGTATGTGTATATTCCAGCTATATGACTAAAACTTCAGTTGTTTGTGGGTAAATAAGGGATGCTTCTTGGTTTTCTCCAGGAAAGACCACATGGCTCTATGAGGTAGTAAATTTCTGAGATCATTGACTCAAGATATGGTGGGAGGGCAAATGATTTCAGAAAAAATTTGAGTCTGTCATCATCCTTTAGCAGTTATTTAAATTGTTTCCATTACTTTTACAACCAAATTTAACTTAGTCTTGATTTCAACCCTGTGAAACAGCCCAGGACTTCACAGAAGAGGGAAGAGACTCAGAGATTGAGTGACTTGTCCAAAATCACACAGCCTTTTAGAGCCAGAGCCAAAACGAAGACCTAGGGCTTCAGACTCCTTTCTTGAGTGTTCTTCCTAGTTCTGTGCTGGGTGTTAGAAGAGACCCCGTGCATAGAAAAGAGAGTCGAAAGGGCTCTGTTTCTAGGGGAGGGCCCCTGGCCAGAGAGTGCCAGACCAGCCTGACTGCTCTGTTCCCATCTCTGCAGCCTGCTGGCTGCCGTGTCATCTCCTTGAGAGCAGAGGGCTTAAAGATAATGGCTATTTCAAGAGCCACAAACTATGATTAGAATTAATTAGAATGTCAGAGGGCAGTGATAAGAAGTAATAACATTCTGGAGCCTCTGACAAGATATGAAAGATGTTTACTAACTCTTCTCTGAACCCAATTTATCCTCTTTCTCAGGCTCGCTTTATAAAGCATGGATGTGATCACACCACCTCCCAGGGTTATGAGGATCAAAGGAGACAATAAGGTAAAAGTGCTTTTGAAAAGATACACAAGTGTGTTTGTTCATTCAATTTAACCAATATTTACTGAGCGTCTACAATATTCCAGAAACTATGTTAAGAACTGGAGGAAAACTAAGACAAACAAGAAACAAGGAGCCCAGAATTGCCATTACTCTCTCTCCTAATGCTTCTGTCTCTTTACCTCTGGTGTGTCTGTCTTTTTGTCTCAGGCTATATGAGGAAAGGCTGACTCTGAGTCCTGTCCAATTCTCCAGCTAAGCGTTTCTGTCACAGGGAATTCTTGCTATGGCCCAAACTCTGGACCTCCATTGGAGCAGCAGAGGGCTCCCTCTGCTATTGCTCATTCAGCAAATCATTCATTCCCTTATTATGAGCAAGCATGGTTCCAGGTGTTGGGGACACAATGGTGAACAAGTGGACAAGGTCCTGCCCTCATGGAGTTCACTGTCTACTGGTGAAGGCAGACCTTAAACAAATAAATATATATTCACAAATGATGGTGAGGGTGTTTTGAGATGGGGAGAGAGAAGTGGAACTCAATTTAGAAGGACTCTCCAAGGAGGCATGAAGCTGAGAGCCACAAAGGATGAGAAGTCAGCCATGCACGTAGCCTGGGGAGGAGTCCTCCACGCAGAGGAGGGGGAAGGAACACAGTGTCTTCAAAGAACTGACAGAAAAGTGGTGCAGTGGAGACCTGAACAAGCAAGACAGTGGTCCTCATGGAGCTGGAGGGAAAGGCAGGGGCCAGACCACACTGGGCCTGTAGACTGAGAGAAGGAGTTCAAGTAAGTACAGTGAACTTCCAGTGCCTTCTGCTCTCTTCCCAGTGCTGGTGAAGAAACGACTCGGGCTGTTCTACTATTTCTGTCATCCCATGACGGTGACAAAAAGCTGGAGGTTAGTTAGAGAACAAACCATCAAAAAATTGCCAACTTTATCAATGTTATGTGCCAGCCTGGATGGGAGGAGAATGGATACACTTACATGTATGGTTGAGTCCCACTGTTGTTCTCCTGAAACTACCACAACACTGTTAGTCAGTTATACCCCAATACAAAATGTTTTTAGTGTTAAAAAAATTTAAACTAAAAAAAATTAACAACAGTAATAAAATAGAATAATACATTGAAACAATATACTATAGTAAAAAAAAAAAAATTGTCAACTTTAGCTCCTTTACTTTGGGTGACTAACCTCTAATCTCATCTAACCCAGAACCTATGAACTGGTGCGTGATACCAAAGGTGCCGGAAGCCAACACACGAGATTCTACCCATGACAAGGTCATGAGGAGAAAACCTGACAGGCAAGGCAGATCAGGTTTTCAGGGATTCCGAAAAGCTGCCTCCGGCGCTCACCTTAAAGATGATATCTGTCTTTCTGATGCTTGCTTCAATAGACTACTCCCTAATTTCTGTGACACAGGCAGAAGGCCTTCCCTGATCTCTTTCCAAATAAGAATCAATTTAGAACTTTAATCAATAAGTTTCCCGGGTGGTGGTATTTTATGAGATTATCCAGGCTGAAAGGAGTGTTTTAATTTAAACTCCTTTGCTGGTATTTTAGTTTGTTTGGCAAATGCATCTATGCCCTTGGTACTAATATGCATGACTGCTTATAATACCCTAATCACAAAACAGCATAAAGAACCTGATCATATAAAGGCCCTAATGGACATAGAGCCCTTCGGGGAGTGAAGAAGCCCTATTAGAAAACACAAGAAAAATTATTCTAAAAGTGGCTATTGGGTTAACATTTGCTTGCTGTGTTTTTGCTCTTAATGTGCTAAGGTTGTGTTATAGAAACCATTGTTAATATAGTTATAGATCTAGAAAAATAAGAGCTTAGCCCTAGTGTGGTAACAATGAGAAGGTTGTTAACTGCCAGTCAGGAGTGCTAGGCAGGGGCTGCCTCACCAAAGTTGCAGAGTCAATGTAGGGTAAACTTCTTAGATAAACGCAACTGACAACTTCTGCAGAAGGATTAATTTTTATATTAACAAGGTTATACTTCTACTCTGTACTGTTGCCCTATGAGACCTTTCAGTTAAGGTCACCATAGAAACAGAAAATAGGTTTACATTCACCTGACCTGCATAAAATGTTAATGGGTCCCAAGGCCAGAAGATAAAGTACAAGACCCTCATAAACAAAGAAGTATGCAGAAAACACCCTGGTTTCGTGAAGAACAAGCTGATGTAATGTTAAACTATCTTCCCCTTAGAGATGTACTAACTTAGGGTATAAAAGCTACGGTAAAAAATAAAGCATTGCCAGACCCTGCCAGACTCTGCTGCACCCCCCATCTGGTCACTCTCTCTCTCTCTCTCTCTCTCTCTCTCTTGCTCCCTCACAGACTTGGCCCTATCAAGGCTGGTCTCAAGTGTCTTCTCTCTCTCTCTCTCTCTCTCGCCAACGCCGTTCATCCTGAGGGTACCCCCTGGATCCTGCCGAGGCTGGACCCCAGCACAAAGGTTTTCATCCCCACCCCTACACTGAACACAGATGTACAGAAATAAATTAATCCAGTGGTCGTTGTGCATGTTGAACATGGACTCTTTAGTTTGCTCAGATGACTCACATCTTTGGTGTGCAACTGAATCCACGTGCAACCGGCACAATGACCACTGGATTAATATCTGTAGAAGAGGAGGTAAATGTGCATAAGCGACAGTAATACAAGGAAGAGATAATAAAAGCCAAAAGACAGGTAACAGAGATAGTACTGAAACAATAAAGTTCTCTCAGTTACACATTACAGGTACCATTGGGTGTTCCTTAGTTACGAAAACCAATATCACGAAGTAGTAAACTACAGGTATGCAAGCCTGTCAGAGATTACAGGAAGTGAGGCCAAGCACCCATAGGTGCCCTCATGCCCTGCAAGTGGCATGTAAATTAGGGAGATAAACTGGTACTTTTGGTAACCTTCTGGAAAGAAAGTTAGTGATACGGATCAAAAGCCTCAAAAAAAATTCGCTTTGACCCAATAATTCCACTTCCAGAAATCTACACTGAAGAAAAAAAAAAAAGATTTTCTTAAAGATTAAAGATAGGAATTTTCATAAGGTCATTATACTATTAATATCAAGATTAGAAACAATTATCCAATCTGGATTATGTTATTATATTATGGTACATCCTCCTAATGTAATAGCATTTAAAGGAAGTTTCTGAAGAATAGGCATGACTTTTGGAAATGTTCAAGACATCATTTTAAAGGAAGATGCAAGGTAAATTACAATACGATAGGATAAATGCTTTTATAGAGGAAGGTGGGAACAATTGAGGAAATGAAGGAAAGCTTCTTAGGAATACTGACATTTGATGTAGGTCTTAAAACATGTGTAGGAGTTTCCCGTGGACTGGAAAAGAAAAAGGACCAAGTGGCGACCTCTGAATTCTGTGAAAGAAGATTAGGAAGGTAATACACTTCTTGAGAAAGGTTCGCAGCAACCACCCAGCTCACACAGCCACGGTCTGCAAGCCCTGTTATCTTTCCTTAAGTGAGTCGATGAGTCATGTTCCGGATCAGGATGAATGAATGATTCCCCCTCCCACGGGAGAAGGGACGCCCCTGGAGGCTGCACCCCCGGGTGGGGCAGAAACTGACACCCCACAGCCTTTGGCCGTGGGCACCGGGCAGATCCCTACGCTCAGTCTTCCGCGAGCGAAATAAGTCCCACCCCAGCCCCCACCAAGACCTACCCGCAGCGCCAAAAAGCGACCCGTAATGTTGACGCGGTGCGCAGGCTCAGTCGGCCACTGGACCGCTGCCGTGTGAAGTTTCACACCTTCATGGAGGTTGCGTGAGGCCTCCCGCCTGAATAGAGCGACTACGAGGTAGATGCCAGGCCGGATGAGGGGTCCACACAGAGCCAGAGGGGACCTGAGGAACCAGAGCATTCCCTTCTGAGCTGTCGCCTTCGTTTTCCCAGACCACGGTCTCCCAGGCTCTCTCCCACTCTCTGGGGTCGCTCCCTGCTACCTGTCTGGTCAGCCCCAACAGCTCCCGGTTTTCACTTCTTCCTTCATCCCTTGAGTCATCTCCCTGTTCTCCCTGAGGGACAGGGGTGGGATGGTTTGAGAGGGGAGGCTAGGAGGTAGAAAGTGTCTGGCCTAGATGCAGGCACTGCCTTCCGGCCTGGTTTCTAGACGCCTGGCTTCTCTTAGGCAGCTCATGGTTTGGTCTGACTTGTTCTTCCCTTGGGGATTGTGGATCTCCAGGATTCCCCACCCAGCCTGTTCCCAGACTGGGATCCTGCTGGGCTTTCAGACCCAACAAGGACTTGGACAGGCTCAGGACTCCTTCTGTACAGTCCTTGTAGCTCTGGACAAAATGGATCTTTTTGCAGGGTTTAGACCTCCTCTTACTTCACCTCTGTAGAATGTGGGGTGTCTGGACTCTGTGTATCTGATGGACACTCGGGAAGCTGAGGAGAAGACGTTTCCTCTGTAAAATCTGAATTCAAATGTCTTGTCACCTGCACTGTCCTGCTAGTCACAGGTGCCACTCGCTGTTGTCTGATATTTGTCCCATGGTAGCCACTTTCCTGCCTCGCCTCTGAAGGTGATGAGTTTCCTGTCACTGGAAGTTAACTTCTCTGTGGCCCCCACCCCTGGAAGTTTTCACAAACCCTTCCCCTCCTTCCACCCAGATCATGGCTCATGTGGACGAGGCCGCCCGCCGGTTGTCCAAGTCTGGGTCAACCCTCTATGCAGTGCTGGAGCTTAAGAAGGGCGCCTCACCTGAAGACGTCAAGAAGGCCTACAGGTTCAGACATCAGCCCCTTATTAAATCTCACAATTCTCCCTTTTAAGCCCTTTTCCTCCTACCTTGCTTTCTGACCCTTTTTAAAAAAAAAAAAATTTATTTATTTGGCTGCATCAGGTCTTTGTTGTGGCATGTAGGATCTTTCATTGTGGCTCTAGAAGGCACTGGCATAGTTGCCCTGTGCCATGCGGGATCTTAGTTCCCTGACCAGGGATCAAACCCACGTCCTCTGCATTGGAAAGCAGATTCTTAACCACTAGATCAACAGGGAAGTCCCCTGACCCAATTTTTAAATCCCCAGACCTCCACTTTGGGGCCAGATGGGGCCATCATCCTCTTTTGTGTGAAGGAATATAGACTTGGGCTGCTTGCTTCCATCCTCTCATGCATTCTTTCTTCACCCTCTAGAGACTTATCCCTGTCATTCATCGTAACCCTCCCACCCCCACCACTCCCATCCTCTGCCCACCCTTCTTTTGGGTATTGCCTGGCTAGGAGACTGGCCTTAAAGTATCATCCAGACAAGAATCCAGGGGACGCTCAAGCAGCAGAAATCTTCAAGGAGATCAACACAGCCCACTCCGTACTGAGTGACCCTAAGAAGCGGAAAATTTATGACCGGCATGGCTCATTGGGGATATATATATACGATCACTTTGGCGAAGAAGGAGTCACATACTATTTTACGATGAATAGTTGTTGGTTCAAGGTACACAATTCCTTCTGGTCCCTTAAAAATAAGGAAGGAGGGGCACCCCTCCACTCTTGGGATGGCTGATTCACCTCTCCTAGAACAAATGCTTCTATTGTCTCATATACTGGGTGCTGGAAGAATTGAGGCGGGGTGGAACTTGAATGGAAATACACAGGAACTGCTGGATTGAAGCCATTCTTTCCCACCTTGCAGACGCTTATCCTCCTGTGTGCTCTGCTCACCTGTTGCTGTTGCTGCTGCTGCTGCTGCTTTTGCTGTGGAACACTGAAGCCACCACCTGAGGAAGCGACTAACAAAAAATATGCGTCAAATGTCCAGCATCAGCCTCCAAGGTCAGGTGAGAACCACAGGCAGGGACTGGGGTGAGAGCTGAATTAGGGTTGTGGGTGAAACCCTGAACTCTCAACTGTGAACCCCCAACTCTCAAGTCAGGATTGGGGCCAAGTGAAGAAAAAGAAGAGGGTACACTTGGTTTCTGAGGGGCTTATGGCAAAAACTGACAGTTTAAATGTAATGTTCGCTTTCCATGACTGTTAAGCTTAATGAATGGGGTGAGCATTAAGGTAAGGAATGGGGTGGGAGACTGTGCCTAGAAAAGGCAGTAGTTGAAGGCAAGTTAGAGGATGCAGTTCTTTGCATTTACTTGAGAGAGAGGTAGTGTCTGAGATTATCCACTGAGGTGTGGGTTGACTGAAATTCACACCAGTGCCATCTAGTGAGAGGCATACATAACTGCAAGGTAACCCTTTTCTCACCAGTGGACTAAAAAAATGGGTTTCCCGGGTGGCTCAGTGGTAAAGAATCTGCCTGCTAAGGCAGGAGACTCAGGTTGATCCCTGGGTCAGGAAGATCCCCTGGAGAAGGAAATGGCAACATACTACAGTATTCTTGCCTGGGAAAGCTCAAGGGCAGAGGAACCTGGTGGGCTACAGTCCATGGGGTCACAAAAGAGTCAGACATAACTTAGCAACTACACAACAGACTAAAAAATTGTTACTAGATGTTAACATATGTGTTTTTCAATCCATCATAGGACGCAGAGAACATTTTAGAAGAGAGGAAGATGGTTCTAGTGATGATAATTAGTAAAAGATGAAGAAGAGTGAGGTATGAAAACTGAAACGCAGCAATAATTAAAGGGTAAGAAAAAAATACACACTAAAAACAATTCAGCTGAGTCTTTAATGGAAAGTTATGTCTTTATAGTGTGGACTACAGGTATTGTATCCTTACCTGTAGGGGGTTTGCTTTAAATTCTGCATGATCATTCCTTCTAGTTAATAAGATGCCATCTTCTCCTGCCCTTAGATGCTGACCCAATGAGGGTGCCTTCTGCTGCCCAGTCCACTGGACTCGGTGAAGAGAGGAGCAAGTAGCCCTGTCCTAACATTGACCCTGATTTGCCCCTTCTACGTGTAAGACTTTCGTCTTCAGAAGCATTGATGGCCTCCATCTCAGTGAGGACGCCATCTTTGTCCTTGATGCTGTCACTGACCCTGGCCATACAGGGTCATCCAGCTGTTTTTCTTTTTAGCTCTAGTCGCAATTTTAACCTGTTAGAGAGCAGCCCTCCTACCCAACCCTTGTGAGGTCTTAGGCAGGGGTGACAGTCTTTTCCTGAACATTGTTTTTCCTGTGCCTTCCTTGGAAAATGAGCCAGTGTCAGCGGTAGTGTCAGCCATTTATGAGACTTCCATCAGGATCCTGAAAACCAAGCAGGATGGATCCCGTCCTGGAGCTGCTGTATCAGGTGACCCGCCTTTGGTGCAACTCTGTGTGCCAGGAACTCTTCATTCAGCCTCATTCCCAAGCGGGTACATCTTTCTGGGGGCTGGCCTCATCTTCTTCTGGTGCCCATGCCCTTGGCATTGCCAGCCTCATCCCGTACCACCATGAGACAACTCAGGAAGAGCATAAGTGCATTTGAGGCTTAGAGGTTGTTGTCCCACCTTTCAATTCTCCCTGGACTGCAGCTGCTAGCACAGCATCCATGAGCATGGGGCCTGTGGGTTGACCGAAGTTCACACAGCAGTGCCTGCCGGCTTCCATCCTTCTGGTCTCATGTTGTACAAGCTGATCACTATATGTTTTGCGCTTAAAATAGGGGCATGAAAAATTCGATAGGGTAAAGACTGAATGATTCCAGGCCCTTCCCCCATGTGTGCCTCATCGCACTATCTGTCTCGTATCCTCATCACACCATTCCCCATCTTCACAGGGTCAGAACCTAGTAACTCTTCAAACTTCTCCTGACTTGGAGAAGGGCTAAGGAATGTCAGTGAATAAAAGAGCTTTTTTTTAATCCAATCCCAGTGTATATGTTGGGCCCCAAAAAGACAAATCATGCCTGGGATAGAGAAGAAGAAGGAGAAAAAGGTAGAGGACTAGTGGGCATATCTGAGATCAGCCTGCCTCAGGGAGCCAGAGATCAGGACATGTGTGGAGCTGGGGCAGAGGCTTCCCAGAGCCTTGTGATGATGACTTTGTCAATGCTCTAAATTCCCCCTGGAGACCGATTCCCGCTGTGCCCAAAATAGGTCCCTGGCATCCAGGTCCTTTCTGCCCAACTCAGCTTCTCTAGATTTCCTAACAAATTAAGAGATGTCCTTGGTGTGGCTCCAGTGATGTGTTGAGGGACCAGAATCCTATGTTTTCTCAGGGATACGCTCATGAGGTCGTTTCAGGCCCTGGCGCACCTGCCAGCTCCAGCCTCCTGGGCTTCTTTTCCTAGGACGGGGGATATAAGAAAGATCTGGGCAAGAACAAAAAAGAGCCTCTCTGTCATCTCTGGTGCCCTTGTTTTGAATCATAGGATTCAGAAGAAGATGGTCAAAGTCACTGACTAAGCCTTGGCGGCAAAAACTTTCATTGTCTCTATCTATAGGTCCAGCAGGATCTCTCCTTTCACCCAGGCCATGTATGGTGCCTGTCACAAGGGCCAGTTCAGATTCTGTGTCACCACCTGGAAGAGGCACCCAGGCCCAAGCATGGGGGTCGGGGGCTCACAGGAGCCCTCTGAGTGAGAGCACCTCTGTTGCCCACCTCGGCTTCCACCACAGCAGTGAAGTTCACCCCACTCTCGCTCTGGGGAGTCACCCGTTCCCGAATGAGTCAGGGTCACTCACTCGGTGACAGCTGTGGCTCGCCTTACAGGAGCTAAATTGGGAGTTGGAATGTCACACACACATGCTCCTTGTTCCCCACCCCCACGTTAAAAACTAATCTCCTCTCTGGGGAGTGAGAGACAAACAGCGCTGCCCACAGAGTGGACAAGAGGGGTTTGGGAAACAAAAGGAGAAATTTCCAGGGACAGAGCCATTCAGGGAGAGAGGAAGAGAAAAAGCTACATGTGCCTGGCCAGGATACAGAGCAGAAACTAAAGCGAGGCAAAGTGTCTGAAAACAGCTATCTAAGGACGAGGCAAATTGTTTTGAGGAAGGGACAGGAGACATAGCAGAGCTGTTTCAGGAGTGAGCAACAGAAGGGAACACAAAGAGTCAGAAGACTGTCGAAAGTACTCGAGGAAGGGTCCAGAGGCAGTGAGAGAAGGCCAAGACCAGGGCCAAGGCCAGGGTAGGCACAATCGCTGAGGGGATGAACTTCACGGTGGGTTTCAAGCCGCTGCTAGGGGATGCACACAGCATGGACAACCTGGAGAAGCAGCTTATTTGCCCCATCTGCCTGGAGATGTTCTCCAAACCGGTGGTGATCCTACCCTGCCAGCACAACCTGTGCCGCAAGTGCGCCAACGATGTCTTCCAGGTGGGCCGGGGCAGGGCCGGGCCGGGGCAGGGCAGGCTGGTGAGAGGCTTCTTTGTCAGGTCACCGCCGAGCACCCAGAAGGTGATGGGAGGAAGGCGCTACGAGGTGGCTGGTGGTGGCTGTCCTGGCTGAAGGGCAGAAGGAGAGCCAGGGGTCCTAGCAGATCCCAAAGTAAGCATGAGTCAGCAGCTGCTCTGCAGGCTGGCGAGCATACAGCCTGTGCATGGACAGCCCTGGGATGCTGGTCTCTACAGAGAAAAGGAGACCCGCATGGAAACTGGACAGGGAAGTGATCCTCTAACGAGGCTGTGGACAGTCTGTGCCAGACTCTGCATTCCAACTTGGAGTTGAGATTTCAAGAACAATGTGGAAAATCTGGAGAAAATAGCAATGAGATAATGAAACATTAAAAAATGAGAAAGGTCCATGATGACAGTGAAATTATTTGTATTTAAAGCCAAAGACTGAGCGCATCCATCTTGGGGGGGTGGGCAGGCAAAGTTAGACAGTGGACAGAACACTGGGAATTCTCCCCCACTAGAGGTGACACCTGTGTCCCTCCCCAGATTGGTGAGTCAAGAGACCTGCTGGTTAAAAGGGATCAAGGTCACTTAAGCAGGGAGAAGGCAGAGAATACATTTTACTTCCCCCAAATGGAACCAATTTTGGCTTGTGTGTGGTCACGGAGCAAAGCATAGCTAATCAAATTCACAGATCTCATTTTAGCTCCTGGTTTCAGAACTAAAAGCCGCACGTATGAGAATGGTTTATATAAATGGGCTTTCTTTCTTGCCCCATGCCCTGGTGTAGGTTCTAATAATCTCTAAAACAGAACAAAGATCAGGGAGAGTGAGGGATAAAGGCACACACACACACACAAACACACATGTCCTTACCAATGAAGTAAAAGCTCAGAATAGACCAGAGCTGGCTGACTTAGTAGGCATGGCAGCGATAAGGAACATCATGAGCACGCAGTCTTCATCTGTATCAGAAATTATGAGGAAACGTGTTGAACACAGTGATTTTTAACTTAACCAAGAGAATGCTCCCCTTTTAAGTTCTTTGGGGGCAGCATGTTTGGGGGAAAATAATTGGCTGGCTGATTCAGGTCATTCTACAGCTGTGCCCACAACCTACCCTTTGTTGCCTGCTGTCTTCCCTGAGCTCCATGGTCTCTCCTGCCATCTTCCCATTGAGGCCTTTTGCCATCTCCTATTCCTCTAAGTCTCCAAACCTGTCATTATTTGGCTCCAGAGAACCTCAGAGCCAGTGGTTTTCCCTCTCTGGGGTCTGATCATCCCGGGCATTCAGTCATGTACAACCCCACCATCTTGGCTTTTTCCTTGGTCTGATTAAGTCTGAACATCCTTCAGGCTGAGATGCCAAGGGGGGAATGACAGAAGGTTTTGCCATCCCGTCTCATGAATTTGTAGTTAAACATTCTTTCATTAGAGCCTGAAATATGTGAAAGCAAACTTTTGAAAGTGAAGGTAACATGTTCTATAAAAAAAAGAGTGGTCAGAATATTAAAGTGCATGGCACACAGTATCACTGGGCAGAGGGACGCAGGGAGGGTCCTATATATGGAAACTAGAAGATGTTTATCCCTGAGTCGGGAAGATCCCCTGGAGAAGGAAATGGCAACCCACTCCAGTATTCTTGCCTGGAAAATCCCATGGACAGAGGAGCCTGGCGGGCTACAGTCCACAGGGTTGCAAGAGTCAGACATGACTTAGCAACTAAACCACCCCCAGAAGATGTTCCAAGTCAGTCTTCTGCATCCAGACACACTGTTTTGGTTCCCTGAAGGTCTGGAATACTGATCTGAGCCCAGAGAGACTTGGGAATTGTTTGGGTCAAACCCTGTGAAGAATATTTGGGAGATAACATGATTCCCAGGGCTTCGGGATGGTTCTGTGGATCTGGACTAATGTGTATCTTTTGAAGTACAGGGCACCCCTAGCCCTCCAAAGAGAAAAGAGTGAAGCAGGTCATTTCCTTGCTGCTTTATTTGGGATGGCCTGGTGGGAGGCTGACCCAGTTTTTTGGCTGCACTTATGTATATACATCTCAGCAGACCTCCCTCTGAAAGATGAGCATATTTAGTTTTTTCACACATTGCCTCCACATTTTGACAACTCTAGGCATAATCAGATACTGTTTTCTAAGTATGGGGACCAGAATAGGACTTCTATATCTTGAAACTACTTAGGAAGAACACACTTAGAACATTGCCTAGAAAGTTAATAGGACTTAGAAAAGTGATACCAGTATATTACACACCCACACACATATTTTTTTCAAACACTATAAGAATGTATATTATGAAAAGTGAATCTTCACCTTCGGCCCTCTCTCATTCCCTTCTCCAGATGGAAATAGCCATTACCAACTTTCTTGGGTACCCTTGCAGAAATTTTCCATGGTTAGGTACACGTTTGTGTGTGTGTGTGTGTGTGTATGCACATATTTAAGCTAAATTTATCCTATATCTGCCTTGGTTTACTCTCTTGGCTGTTGTTCCATAGCCACACATTCCAATATGCATCTTCCTTTTTAATGGCTATATAGTGGTCCATTGTTATGACTGAGTCAGAGTCTATTTTACCCATGCTCTGAAACATTTAGATGATGCTCCATGTTTTGCTCTCCTAAAAAACTACTGTGATAGACAACAAAAAAGAATTTGGAAGGAGAAACTTCCCTGGTGGTCCAATGGCTAAGACTCTGCACTCCCAATGCAAGGGGCCTGCATTTGATCCCTGGTCAGGGAACAAGATCCCACATGCCCCAACTAAGACCCAGCACAACCAAATAATTTTTAAAATACTAAAAAAATAATTTTGAGGGATTGTGACCTTAAAACATCAGGTTATAAGAACTGACTCATTTGAAAAGACCCCGATGCTGGGCAAGGTTGAAGGTGGGAAGAGATGACAGAGGATGAGATGGTTGGATGGCATCACTGACTCAATGGACATGAGTTTGAGTAAACTCCGGGAGTTGGTGCTGAACAGGGAGGCCTGGCGTGCTGCAGTCCATGGAGTCGCAAAGAGTCGGATGCAACTGAGTGACTGAACGGAACATCAGGTTAATAAAAGAGTCAGGAAACAAAATTTTAAAAATTAAAATATTTCTTTGAGGTAATTACTTGCCGGTCCAGTGGTTAGGTCTCCACTCTTTCACTGTTGAGGGCCTGGGTTCAATCCCTGGTTGGGGAATTAAGATCCCATGGCGGGACCAAAAAAAAAAAAAAATTCATTGAAAACGTTGAACAGTATTAAAGGTTTGGGAGGAAATTATCCATAATCCCACCTTCCCCAATGCAATTGTTTTCATGTTTGCATATTATGCTTGTCTCTATACATATTTTTACATAGTTGCCATCACAATTTAACTCATTTTCTTTAGAGCTGTGATACAGTTCTCTTTCTCTCTCCCTCTCTCTCTGAATTTAAACAGAATAAAACACCAAAACACCACATTAACCCCCTTTAATTTCTCTCTTTCTCTTTCCCCACACTTGTACCCACTCAGCTACCAAGCATTTTGGCTAGGGGAAAGCTGTCGGTGTGGGAATTTGACACAAACATTTTCGCATGTGTTTCTGAATTTGTAAACTCTATTCCTTCCTAAACTGCTTTAAAACAGCCTGTGGTTTATTTTTATACCTGCCCCCGCTTCACTGTGGGCACTTGTTTATGAGCTGCAACCTGTTGTAATTTAACAGACAACCAGAAGGCCTTGTGAGAAGGTTGTTCAGAAACAGCTTTTCTGGAGGGTGTCCATTTAGGGAGAGAGTTACAGAGATGGGAATAGCAAGAAAGGGGCCTCCTTCTGTCATAAAGGGCAAACTGGGAAAGAAATGACCTCTTTTATTTCATCCCAAATTCAAGTTCCTTTTTTCTTTCTTTTTTTTTTTTTTTTTTTTAGTATTTAGGTTGCTTTGGGTCTTAGTTGCAGCATGTGAGATCTTTCATTGTGGTGCCCAGGCTCCCCAGTAGTGGTGTGCAGGCTCAGCGGTTGTGGTCTGCAGGGCTTAATTGCTCCATGGCATGTGGAATCTTAGTTCCCCGACCAGGGATCAAACCCTTGATCCCTGCGTTGCAAGGCATATTCTTAACCACTGGACCACCAGGGAAGTCCCCCAAATTCCAGTTCTTTGCAGTCTGATTGTTAGGGCTGCTGTCATCAAGGACAGGCCAGCTGGTGAAAACCCTACACAGCCTTCCTCTTCAGCCACTTCCCCCTGCTGCTGAGGGCCCTGAGATGTCCCCTCCCCAGCCCAGACTTGGGTAGGTCTCTTTTATGGGAAACTGGTTGATTGAAATTTTATGAACTATATTAATCTTATAGCAGGCTTAGGATCTTATTTGAGGGAAGAAACTGGATTTACTGGGAAATAAAATCATAAACCGAGACTCAGCACTCCTGGGCTCTAGTCCTACCAGTTTCTTCCTTAATTGGCCATGACTGTAAAGCAGGTTGTTTCACCTCTTCAAGCCTATTTATACACACACGGATAAAGAGGAGCTTTAAATTGCTGTTTAACATCCTTGTAATTCTCACAATCCAATTTCACAAATTGAAGAAACATCATCATGTATTTCCATTCTTTCAGGACTTTGCATTCAGTTACTAGTGTCCTATCTTGGCTCACTGTTTTTTTGTTTTGTTTTGTTTTGTTTCTTATTTTTCCTGGCTGCACCATTGGCACGTGGGATCTAAGTTCCCTGACCAGGGATCAAACCCACTCTCCCTGTATTGGCAGCATGGCGTCTTAACTGCTGGACCGAGTAGGAAGTCCTGTGGTTCACTCTCCTGCTTACCAGGCCTCTTCTGAGCCAGCCTCCTTTCACAAATCCCTGTGTCATGCTCACTGCTAGGCTCTGTTGGGCAGAGCAAGCCCTCCCATCAAAACCCCTCCCCCACCCACAACTCAGCTTCTGCTGACAATGCCTGGATTCTTCTAAAGGTCTTCAGCTTGCTTCAAATGTGTGGTCTTCTGCCCCTGTTTTCCCACAGTTTCTCTAGTATATTCTGAGGTTCTGTCTCAGAGGACCTGCATGGTCCACTATTCATCATTGGCCAGGCCAACAGTTTAGGGGAGATAGCTGCCAACAACCCTCCTTAAATCCTGGGCCAGTATCCCAAATCAGCATCACTCTGGGTAGCCAGGAAAGATGGAAAACATTCTGAGAGAAGTGTAGATTCAATAGAAGAACTGCATTCACAGAGCATCTTTCTAGATGGAATGTTTCCATTGGATGCTGCAGACCATCACCAAAGAAATACAGCTTAAAAGAGAGACAGCTCATGGCTTCAGCAATGTTTCCCCTACCCAACTCCAACACCCCAATTCCTACCTTCATAATAAATGACAGTGCTCAATTTCTAGATGTTAGTGAAAATAAAGATGTCATTTTTCCCATCAAGGTTCACAGAACCCTTGAATTCTACTCATTTGGGGAGCAGTGGCCCCCAGGTTTAAGTTCTCCAGCGTCACAGGCACCAATGTCTTCCCAAGCACCGGTCTTGAAAGGTCTGAATTTTTTTTTTACTCCCTCCTCTCTCCGGCAGCCTACTCACATCCACGCGATTGGCCAGATTCCATCTCTGGCATCCCTGGTCTTTGCAGGGTTTTTTGTTTCTGAGGGCGAGCCGGTGACGTGCTTGTGCCTTGCTTCTGATCTGTGTGTCTATCTGGCCGGATGGACGCGTGGGAGATCTTACTTCCCTGACCAAGGGCGCCCCCTGCAGTGGAAGCGCAGAGTCTTCACCACTGGACCACCAGGGAAGCCTGGGCCTTTACATCAGAAGCAATGGCCAGTCTTCTCTCCCGTGTATCCAAATCACTTCTGTTAGATTAATATTCACTCTGATTTTGTCTTGCAGTTTAGAAACCTTGCCTACAAAATTAAGTTCAGCTCTTTACCCTTGGATTCAAAACCCTCTAAGGTTTTACAATTTTTTTTAAAAAAGCCCTTCATGGTAAAAATCTACCTTTTCAAGTTTCCTCTGTCCCATGACTCCTCTATCTGTAATTTGGACTCCTATAGTATCTTTGGTTTCCCAAAACTCTTTCTAACAACCATCTCCTGCTTCCTGTCTACCCTGTCTTCAAGTGGTATTTTCTTAAACACTTTCCTTAAACTAACACAGTTCTTTTTTTTTTATTTTTTAGATAAACCCTTTTATTTATTTATGCTTCTCCAGGTTGTTTAAAACAACAAGAACAACCCCCTTAATATAACTGACAGTCCTTCTCCCCTCACCCTTCCTTGGGCTGAGGGGTAGTTAATGGGGAAATGACCCCCAGGGATGAGGTTGACCATAAGAACCCCTTAGGGATGTAACGAAGTGATGGAGCCTGAATACCCTGCAGGAGATAGGGCATCTGTAGTGTATGAACTAGGGAGTAAACTAACATAGGTCTGCTAAGTATCTTTTCTCCTGTTAATGCTTCCGGCATTCTAATGCCCCCTGTTCACTCACGGCAGGATTGAGCATTGTATTTTTAAAAAGTAAACATTTATTTCCCCAAACATGAGGTCTTTGTACAAAATTTCAAAAATATATTTTTTTAAAAAAGAAGGAAGGAATCACCCACAATTCTATCACTCAGTGGAAATTATTGCAAAAATATTTAGTTTTCATTTTATGCGTGTTATAAAGTAATTCATGGTTTATACAAAGAAATTTGGGAAACGTAGATGACTACAAATAAGAAATTTTAAAATCCTATAACTCCCATCACCCATTTCAAAATTTGGATCCTACTGTCTATATAGACTTACATCCTGCTTTTTTCATGAGTCTCTGTCCATGTTAAGAACATGTTAAAGATAGATGCATTGTGATACCATTGTAACTCATTTAGTCTTTACTATTAAATAACTGGGCTTCCCTCGTGGCTCAGGTGGTAAAGAATCTGCCTGCAGTTCAGGAGCCGTGGGTTTGATCCCTGGGTCGGGAAGATCCCCTGGAGGAGGGCATGACAACCCACTCCAGTATTCTTGCCTGGAGAATCCCCATGGACAGAGGAGCCTGGCAGGCTACAGTCTGTGGCGTCAGACACAACTGAAGCAAATAAGCAGCAGCATTAAATAATAAGCATGTTAACTATCTGAAAAAATAGTTTTACTGTTTATTCTGGTTACAAAAATAGTACAGCTGTATTATGAATTTTTTTTTTTCTTTTTGGCTGCTCTGGGGCTTAGTTGCAGCATGTGGGATCTAGTTCCCTGACCAGGGATGGAACCCAGGTCCCCTGCATTAAGATCTTGGAGTCTTAGCCACTGGACCACCAGGGAGCTCCTGTATTATGTAGATTTTAAGCCTCATAAATAATATAAAATTATAGAATGTATAAATCCATCTAAACACACTAGGGCTATTTCAGAGAAGATGGGATTTCAGGAACTATTAATATCAAACAGGAAGAGGGCATTCCAGGGACAGCTAGAGGAAGGCACAAACGAGAGATAGTGGATTCAAAACAGGGACATGGTGACCTGCAAGACGTGAGAGGAGAAGGTTGCTATAAAAACTAACAACTCCCTTCCCCCACACTGGTCAGTATTCTTACCATAAATATATCCATTAAGGCTCATTGCTCAGAGAACATCAGCCTTTGAATGGAGCTACTGCTAAGTACAAATCCTCATTTTAGATCTGAGGAAATTTGAGCCATAAGAGAAATTGTTTTCCCAAGGTCATAAATGGTAAATCCCAAACCATATCTTCAGATCACTGCTACTTTCCCTATATCATCTTGTATTAAATGCTCTCAATTAAAATACAGAGATGCTACCAAGAATGGGGAATAATTTTATCTGCATATCTAGTACAGATGACTTTCTCAAGGTAGTCACTTGGCATTTGCAAACCATTTAGGATGCAAGACACACAAGTTTTGATTATGGGAGGGAGTTAGGAAAGGGTTAGAGCAAATGTCCCAGACTTCATTCTCTGTCATCTTCCTGATTTTTGCCAAAACTGTGTACACCACTTGTACTATGCTTGAGTACTTCTACTTAAAAGAACTCACTTTGGGGACTTCCATGGTGGTTCAGACTCAGAGCTCCCAATGCAGGGGTTCCTTGGTCATGGAACTAGATCTTGCATGTACCAAGAACCTGCATGCCGCAACCAAGATCTGGTACAGCCAAATAAATAATTTTGTAAAAAAGAACTCACTTTTAAAGATGAAATATTTATAATTCTAAATGACAAAATCCATGAAAAATCACCAGTTTTATAGGCTGGTTATTTTATTCTAATATACGTTAAGGTAAACACATAAGAGGGATTACCTGGTATCTCAGTGGTAAAGAATCCACCTGCCAATGGAAGTTCAGTCCCTGGGTTGGGATGATCCCCTGGAGAAGGAAATGCCAACCCACTCCAGAATTCTTGCCTGGAAAAATCCCGTGGACAGAGGAGTCTGTCGGGCTACAGTCCATGGGGTCGCAAAAAGAGTCAGACACGACTTAGCGACTAAACACCAAGCACCTAAGAAATGTTTGTGTCCATCCCCAGGCCGCCTGAAATCTTCATGACTGTTCTCAGTATGTATACCACATTTTAGGAAACAGTGCACACTCGGGTAGCACAGTGAGGGTGTCTGAGCTACATAAGCTAGCAACATGTCATGCCATGAGCTAGAAGACTCCGAAAATCCAAAAGAAAAACTTTACTGTTTATTAGTAGTCAAGTTTAGCCCTAGTACCAAAGGACATATATACACACCACATATACATTTCAGGGTCTACTCTAGCAAAGGAAGTTGGATGTGAGGTTAGGTAGGGGAAACACTGCTGAAACCATTACAAAAAGGAAGAGGTGAGAAAAAAAAAAAAAGGAAGAGGTGCCCTCGAGGTTAGGAGGAAAGCCAACCAGAGGTAGAATATGGCAGGAGGAGTTGAGCTGTGGAACAGGGGAGGACTCCGGAACCCAGGGATGAGTGGCAAAGCTGTGCTCAGCTGTGGCATCTACTCCAGGGAGCAGCGCCAGCCTGTGGCCAGAGAGGAGTAACCCTCCCCCTCGCCTACCCTATGTGCTCTCCAGCTTCCAAGAAAGGTGCTCTTCAAACAAGGGACCGAGGTTGACTGTCTAAGCATTGATTGCTTCTCAAAGGCCCTGGTCCTGGGAGAAAGTTTTAGCCAGGATTAGCCAGTGGGATGAGCCACCAAGGAAATTTCTTTAACAGGTGTGGAAGCGGTGATGAGGTACCGTGCCTCACCAGCCCACCTCAGGTCAATCTCTGGGGTGAGTCCTCACTGTGGGGAATCTGAAGTAGGACCCTTGACCAAGATAACCCAACAAGTCTTGATTACTTGTTCTTCTCTTTTGTAGCACTGTGGTAAAGTACACATAAAATAAATATTTACTATCTTAACCATTCTTAAGTGTGCAGTTCAGTGGCATTAAGAATATTCACATTGTTGTTCAACCATCACCACTGTCCATCTCCAGAACTCTCATCATCCCAAATGGAAACTCCATACCTATTCAATAATAACTCATTTCCCTTCCCCCAACCCCTGGCAACCACCCTTCTATCTCTGTGAGTTTGACCATTCTAGGTACCTCATATAAGAGGGGTCATCCAGTATTTGTCCTTTTGTGACTGGTTCTTCTTTAATGAAGGAGACTATGCTTTCTTCTTAAGTGAACAATGCAAAGAAATAGAGGGAAACAGTAGAATGGGAAAGACTAGAGATCTGTTCAAGAAAATTGGAGATACCAAGGGAACGTTTCATGCAAAGATGGGCACAATAAAGGACAGAAACAGCAAGGACCTAGCAGAAGCAGAAGAGATTAAGAAGAGATGGCAAGAAAACACAGAAGAACTATACAAAAAAGGTCTTAATGCCTGGGATAATCACAATGGTTTGGTCACTCACCTAGAGCCAGACATCCTGGAGTGTGAAGTCAGGTGGGTCTTAGGAAGCATTACCATGAATAAAGCTGGTAGAAGTGATGGAGTTCCAGCTGAGCAATTGAAAATCCTAAAAGATGATGCTGGCACTCAATATGCCAGCAAGTTTGGAAACTTAGCAGTGGCCGCAGGACTGGAAAAGGTCAGCTTTCATTCCAGTCTCAAAGAAAGGTGATGCCAAAGAATGTTCCAAGAACTGCACAGTTCTACTCATTTCACTTACTAGCAAGGTAATGCTCAAAATCCTTCAAGCTAAGCTTCAACAGTACATGAACTGAGAACTTCCAGATATACAAGCTGGATTTAGTAAAGGCAGAGGAACCAGAGATCAAATTGCCAACATCCATTGGACACAGTAAAGCAAGGGAATTACAAAAAAAAATCTACTTCTGCTTCATTGCCTACACTAAAGTCCTTAACCCTGTGGATCACAACAAACTGTGGAAAATTCTTAAAGAGATGGGAATATAAGACCACCTTACCTGCCTCCTGAGAAATCTGTATGCAGGTCAAGAAGCAACAGCTAGAACTGGACATGGAACAATGGACTGGTTCAAAATTGGGAAAGGAGTACATCAAGGCTGCATGTTGTCACCCTGCTTATTTTTATTTGCAGATTATATCATGTGAAATGCTGGACTGGATGAAGCACAAGCTGGAATCAAGATTGCTGGGAGAAATAGCAACAATCTCACATATGCAGATGATGCCACACTAATGGCAGAAAGTGAAGAGGAACTAAACAGCTTCTTGATGAGGGTAAAAGAGGAGAGTGAAAAACTTGGCTTAAAACCCAACATTCAAAAAATGAAGATCATGGCATCCGGTCTCATAACTTCATGGCAAATAGATGGGTGGGAAATGGAAACTGACAGATTTTATTTTCTTGGGCTCCAAAATCACTGCAGATGGTAACTGCAGCCATGAAATTAAAAGACGCTTGCTTCTTGGAAGAAAAGCTATGACAAACCTAGACAGCATATTAAAAGCAGAGACATCACTTTGCTGACAAAGGTATGTTTAGCCAAAGCTATGATTTTTCCACTAGTCATGTATGGATTTGAGAGTTGGAGAATAAAGAAGGCTGAGCACCGAAGAATTGATGCTTTCAAATTGTAGTACTGGAGAAGACTCTTGAAAGTCCCCTGGATAGCAAGGAGATCAAACCAGTCAGTTCTAAAGGAAACCAACCCTGAATATTCATTGGAAGAATTGATGCTGAAACTGAAGCTCCGATACTTTGGTCACCTTATTCGAAGAGCCAACTCATTGGAAAAGACCCTGATGCTGGGAAAGATTGAAGTCAAGGAGGAGAAGGAGGTGGCAGAGGATGAGACGATTACATAACATCACTGACTCAATAGACATGAGTTTGAGCAAACTCCGGGAGATAGTGAAGACAGGGAAGCCCTGGGTGCTGCAGAGAGCCAGACAGAACTTAGTGACTGAACAACAAATGTTTTCTTCATTTCTTTAATTGAAAGTGAATTGTTTGTTGAAGCAGTTCTTCCAGAAGGTAACTTTGTCCCTTGTCATGCTTTCTTTTCCATTTCCTTTTTGTATAATCTTGGCTTGCATCTCCTGTTGGATCTCTTCTGTTTATCAGTCCTCTTTAAATAGGGATAGCTTTATCTGGTACTGAGGGTAAATTCGTCACTCAACCCTGTTGACCTTGGCTTCCTTCCAAAAGCAGACTGGCTCTCTGGATGTTGTCATTGGTTTGTAATCTCTGTTTACCTCTTTGGCTTCTTGGATGAATAGAGGGGTATGACATGGATTAGTAGGCAGTTGAGTGTCTCAGTTTGGTTATGTTGCCTCAGAATATTTTTCACACAAATCTGATGAATTATGATGAATTATCTACCATGGGGGTCTGTGTAGCCATGGGAGGAGGTCTCCTGTGAGATTTGAACTATCTCTCCACAGACAAGAAGGTCACTCTGGTTGCCAGCTTGCACTCTGTGGCACACGGGGTTTTGGTATGATGAGTCATCTTCTGTTTATTTCTGTTGAAATAACTTCAATCCACAGTTGTGCAGTTGACTTTTAAGCTGTCCTCTCTTTCCTATGTGAAATGTTCCTATATGAAAGGATGATGCTTGGTCCTTCATGACTCTTTTACTAAAACACTTCACCTAAGGCTCAGGGAGAAAAATGTTAGCTTTGGGCATCATTCTTCAATGCACCTAAATTTTATTGTATCTGACAATGTAGTATAATGATTATTCAGAGTATAATGACTACTCTGACCCTGAGGTCAGAGTGCCTGAGTTCAGATATTGATTTTGCTACCAACTGGCTGATGACCATGTGCAAATTTATTTAACTTTTCTGGGCTACAATTTCCCATCTTTGAAATGGAGCTAATGATATGAAAATTAAATGAATTAATACAAATAAAAGGATTTAGAGCAAAGCCTGGCATAAACTAAGTGTTCTATAGGTGTTAGACTTGTATATTTCTTACTATATTTCTTGTAGTCCAGGTTAGAGGGTAAATGTTCATCTCCTCCACCATCTTTAAAAAAAATTTATTTATTTATTTATTTATTTGGCTGCTCTGAGTCTTAGATGCAGCACACAGGATCATTCGATCTTTGCTGGGGCATGTGGGATCTAGTTCCCTGACCAGGGATGGAACCTGGGCCCCTGCATTGGGAGCTCAGAGTCTTAGCCACTGGACCACCAGGGAAGGCCCTTTTCCACCGTCTTTACAAGAAATTCTTGAGGGTTAAATTCAAGAATGTGTAGAAAACCCCTAGCACAGTGCTTGGCACATAATAGGTCCTCAAAACATGTGTTGACTGTTAAATAATGAGTATGGAGGAAGGGTCCAGTGAGGGGCAGAGGTTAGCAGAAGCTTTAGGAGTCTGTCTTTGCTCTGGGCCAAGACTATAGAATATGCCCCCTGGACTTCCCTGGTGGTCCAGTGGTTAAGAATCCTCCTGCCAGTGCAAGGGACACAGGTTGGACTCCTGGCCTGGGAAGATTCCACATGCCACAGGGCAACTAGGCCCATGCACCACAACTATTGAGCCTGTGCTCTAGAGCCTTTGAGCTGCAACTACTGAAGCCCACGCACGTACAGCCTGTGCTCCGCAACAAGAGAAGCCATTGAAATGAGAAGACCACACACCACAATGAAGAGTGCTCTGCCCTCTGCAACTAGAGAAAACTCAAGTGCAGCAGTGAAGACCGACACAGCCAAAGATAAAATAAAATAATTTAATTATAAAAAAAGTAATACGCCCCCTTCCTCCCATTCAGACACCGAGCAGATTTAAATGCTTGCCACCAGCCAATCAAAGAGAAGTAAGATTCCAGGAGTTTGCAGGCTTAGAGTTTTTCTAACATCACCTTGCTCACTTGGATTCTAAATACTGAAAGATAATTGTATCAAGCAAACAAAAGGCCAGCGATCTCACACTTTAGCCCAGTCTTTAAGCTAAACTTAACAATATTCATACAATTCCAATTACTAAGAAGGATTTATGTTTATTTACACAAACACAGCCTTGGGATAATCTCAAGCTAATCTTTTTTAGCTTTATGATGGGCTGAAATGTTAACTTCTTATAATTTTCAAGAAATTCAGCCAAGGGCTTCCCTCTGCTGGCCAATGCAGGAGACTCGGGTTCAATCCCTGGTCCAGGAAGATCTTACATGCTTCCGAGCAACTAAGCCTATGCACCACAACTACCGAGCCTGTGCTCTAGGGCCCGGGAGCCACAACTACTAAAGCCCAAGCACTCTAGAGCCTGTGCTCTGTGACGAGAGAGGCTTCTGCAACGAGAAGCCTGTGCATTACAACTAGAGAGTAGCCCCTCTTGCCACAACTAGAGAAAAACCTGCACAGCAACAGAGATCAAGCAAACCCCAAAATAAATAAATAGATTAAAAAAAAAAAATGAAATCCTGCCAAAATGTGATAAGGATTTGGAGAAGTTTATAGAACCCAACTGTGGGAAATACATCTAAACACACAAAGTCACAGGTGACTACCATCTCCATCACTCTCTAGGATTGAGTGTTCTTCCAGCCAATTAGGATTAGGTTCAGCTGTAAAAGACAGAAAACCAAAAATAACAGTGACTTCAAGTAGGTAAAACTCTTTTTCTCTCCAGTGAAGGTAGGCAGTCCAGTTCTACCTCATCAGAGACTCCTTTTATCTTGCCATTCTCGGCATGTGGCTACTGCTTGGCTCTAGATGGCTGCTTCAACCTGCGCCATTTCATCTTCATTCCAGTCAGCAGGAAGGAGAAAAGAGGAGAAGTCGGGCATGCCTTTCACATTAAAGATACTTCCTAGAAATTGCACAAAGCATTTCTATCTACATCCCATGGGCCAGAACACAGTCACCTCGCCACGCCCAGCTGGAAGGGAAGCTTGGTTGCGTGGTCTTTATTCTGTGTGTCTTACTAAAATTCTAGGGTCTCTATTATTGAAGTAGAAGAAGAAGTGAATATTGAGGAACAACAAGCAGTCTCCACCAGTCTTTCACCCCTACTTATCTCCCCAGATTGGTTCTTTCTCTTCCCTGCAGACCAGGCTTCTCTGTTCACAGTGTCTGACCCCTCACACGGCCCATTGTACAGATTTTGGGATGGCCACAATGTCAGCTCTTAGCTCAATTCCACAGGTCTTTTTTCAGTTCAAAAGCTGCACATGGTCTAGTCACCTCAGCCTCTGTGTCTCCATTCCAATTTCCTAGAGAGAAAAACTGGTCCTATTGGGTCAGGTGATCATGTCCTCAATTCTGAGCCAACCCTCTGCGGCCTCAGCCATGGCAAGGCTCTCCCTTTTAGGACAGGATTGAACAGGTCCTCTCAGGGGTGTAAGTGGGAGGAACTGGTGATCCCACCTGGTGAGTCCTCCTTCCAAGCTTCCTCCTGTCATAACACCCAGCCCACTGGATGCAGTTTGTCAGTTTGCTCTTCCTGAGGGCAGGGATAGTCATCTTTTCCCCAGAGCCTAGCAATTACCTGGCACACTCAATTTTTGTGGTAGAGTGAATAATCCAGTCTAGTCCTTAATTGTGCAGAGGTTGAATGCTTGCCCAGACATGGACGGTAGGGCACGACAGGAGCAGCATGGGAACCCAGGAACCCTGATTCCCTGTGCCTGGAGAGATTTCCCTGGATTACCCAGCTCTATGTGTCTGCTCTGTTGTTCAGCATTTGTCTCTGTGCCCCTGCCCAGGGTTGCAAAGAGTCTCCCCCAGACGTGGCCCACGAGAGCCCTAGGCTGGAGGCTATTGGCTACACTGCTCAGAGTCCATTTCCTTTCTCAGTCTTCCTGCTGAGGTCAACAGCTCCAAGCTGGGCCCCTTTGAGGAGGTCTTGCCCTGACAAGGCCTGATCAAGCTAGGCTCTGGATGCAGGGACACTCAAAGGGGTGGGCTGAGTAAGGAGACAAAGATGGGAGAGATTTCCATGGCCACCCACCTGGGGCTGCTCTCAGAGGAGCGCCCAGCCGTAGAAAAGAGTGGGTGGGAACTTCCTTGGCCGTCCAGTGGTTAAGACTATGTGCTCCCAGTGCATGGGACACAGGTTCAATCCCTGCTTGGGGAACTAAGATCCCACATGCCATGCAGCACACCATGGCCAAAAAAAAAAAAAAAAGAGCTGCTGCCTCCCCCTCCATCACTGTCCTACTCCCCAGCCCCTGTGACCTTCCCTCCCGCCCCCTCCAGTTCCCCCATAACTCACTGGGCCTTCCTCTCACGCTCTCTGCACCCACAGGCCTCGAACCCTCTGTGGCAGTCCCGGAGCTCCACCACTGTGTCTTCAGGGGGCCGTTTCCGCTGCCCATCTTGCAGGCACGAGGTGGTCCTGGACCGACATGGCGTCTACGGCCTGCAGCGGAACCTGCTCGTGGAGAACATTATCGACATTTACAAGCAGGAGTCCTCCCGGTGAGCTTTTAGGGTCTCATTTCTCTAAAGTGCAGGGCCTGGGACAAAGCCAGGGAGCCCATCAGGGCCAGCAGGGAGAAGCTGAAACGATCAACCTGCCTCTTCAGTTTAGTGATGAGAGGAGTGGACCTCAGAGGAGGAGGGACTTGCCCCCAGCTCGGTAGGTCACCAGCTCAGGCGGCCTCTGATTCCAGGTCAGCGCTTCCCCCTCTTCACCTGGGAGGGGCTGGCCATCCACCAGCAAGGTCCTTGCCAACCCTCCATGACCTCCCTCCCGTGGGACTTCCCTGCCCCCTGGAATAGAAACTACTCTTGGATCTAGGCCTCCTGCACCCTGGATGTAGCTCTGTTCCTCAAGTGAAGAGGAAGTCACCCGCCTGCCCAGCCACAGCAGCAGCTGTTGGGGCACAGAGGGTGGCAGTGGCTGGTGGAGGCGGAAGGAAAAGTGCTCAGGGGGCCTCACATGCTTGGCCCCCCTGCCTGGCCCCTGACCCCCCCTCCCACCCTGCCCACTCCCCCGCAGTCCACTGCATTCCAAGGCTGAGCAGCACCTCATGTGCGAGGAGCATGAAGACGAGAAGATCAATATCTACTGTCTGAGCTGTGAAGTGCCCACCTGCTCTCTCTGCAAGGTCTTTGGTGCCCACAAGGACTGTGAGGTGGCCCCACTGCCCACCATTTACAAACGCCAGAAGGTATCAAGCAGCAGAGGGAGAAAGTATGGGGTGGCGGGAGTCGGGGGGAGCGGTGGGGATGCAGGATGGGATCTCAAACTGCAGCCTCTTACTCCACTTGACTTCAAAGGCAGGCAGATCAGGGCTGAAGTCCCAGCTCAGAGTGTGACCTTGGGTAAGTCACCTGACCTCTCTGGCCCTGACGTTCTTCCTCACTTGTAAAATGGGAATGAAAGTGCTTACACCTGAGAGTTGTAAGGATCATATGAGAAATGGATGCAGTATGGTGAACTCTCAAGGCCATCTCACTGTCATACAAGTAGATTCTACATAAAACATTTTTTAAAAATTAAGGGACTCCTCTGGAGGTCTGGTGGTTAAGCTTCCAGCGCAGGGGGCACTGGTTCAATCCCTGGTTGGGGAACCAAGATTCCACATGCCATGCAGTATGGTCAAAAAAATAAATTAATCAGTTAATTTTAAAAATAATAATTGAAAAAATAAAATAAAAATTAAATTAGTAGACAGGTAGAAAGTAAAGGAAAAAGAAAAAGAAAAAAAAGAAAGGAAAGGAAAGCTCCAAGTGTGGGTGAGGTAGGGAGAGAAGGTGAGGGAGTGAGACGTGAACAGAACCCTAAATGAAAAGCATGGGAAAGGTAGGATTTCCCCCAGGCAAATTATTACTGAACTAGACAGATGAGATTATGCATACAAACTCCTGAAACTTGGGGGCCCTACAACAAAGACCCCCAAGGATCACAGGATACACTGGAATCCCAGGAATCCCTAGAGTGGTCAGTTGTGCCACCTGGCTTTTGACTAAAGCAAATGCAAATTCTCCCTGGTGGAAAAACCCTCGATTTAGGCCTTGGGTTTTTCTTGGATTAAGATCAACATAAGATGAGCTCACAATTGAAGATAAACAAAGAAACGTACTCATGAGTGAAGTCAGCAGAAACAAAATTTTCAGATTTAGACCCTCAAGAAATTAAGATACTGGTATTATTAAAGAAGGTAAAGTCAGCTTTGTATAAAATGGTTTAAAAATGGAATTTAAAAATAAGCAATAGTAGACTATCAAAAGTGCAGATTTGACAAAGAACCAAACAGAGCTTTTAGAAATGAAAATATAATTGTAGAAAACAAAACATTCAAGGGACGAATTAAATGACAACTTCCTCTCAGTAAGAGAGGACTGGGGAATTCCCTGGCTGTCCAGCGGTTAGCACTCTGTGCTTTTACTCTCAAGGGCCTGAGTTGGGGAACTAAGATGCCACAAGCCACACAGCATGGCCAGGAAAAAAAAATTTTTTTTCACATAAAAAAATTTTAAAAGGGAAAGAGAGGACTGAAAAAATATCTTAGAATATAGCACTGGGAGATGAGGAGGTTGGGAATGAGAAGGTCTAACATATATCTAATCAGAGTCCCAGAATGAGAGAATAAAGAGAATGGAGAAGAGGCAATATTATCTTAACAGATAATCCTTTTCAAAATTGGTGGATGATAAAGCACACAGCCCAGTGCCTGGCATTTGGCGGATATTTGGTGAATGTCTCTTCCTCACTTGGTGGTGGAGGACTTCCTCTCTCCACTTCCTTCCAGAATTTATAGACTGTGCTTCCAAACTTCTTGAATGGTTCCAAACTCTCTAGATCTCTGTCAGAGTTGCCCTGAGGATGCCCTGATGGTGGAGTGGAGGGGACAGTCCTCTCCTGGGTAGCCCTGGACAGGGAGGGAGGGACTTAGCTCCAGACCAGGTCCTCCAGCCCTGAGTGCTGGCCTCTGTGTGTGGCAGAGTGAGCTCAGCGATGGCATCGCGATGCTGGTGGCCGGCAATGACCGTGTGCAAGCAGTGATCACACAGATGGAGGAGGTGTGCCAGACCATTGAGGTGAGCCTGGAAAGGGAGGGAGGGAAAGTTGCTGGGCTCCTGGAGGTGAATCACAAGTGGTAGAATGTGCTTACCCAGGCTGCTAGGTTTGAATCCCAGCTCTGTCCTCCCCTGTGACTGGTCCAGTGACTTGACTTCTCAGTGTTTGGGTTTGCTTGTTTTTAACTACGTAAAAGAGTGATGATGAGAATGATATGATGGCTACCACCATGGAGCTTTTTGAGAATTAAGTGAGATAATACAAATAAAAACCAGAGTCAGAGAATTAGGCAGCAGCACTCATGAAACTCCTTTAAATATATAGTGTTATTTTCTGAGAGAGTAGATCTTAAAAGTTCCCATCACAGGGAAAAATTTTTGTCCACTATGTATGGTGTTGGATATTAATTAGACATATTGTGGTGATCAATTCACAATATATACAAATATTGGATCATTATGTTGTACACCTGAAGCTAATATGTTGTATGTCAATTAAACCTCAACAAAGTATTATTATTACTGAAAAGATCTGGGAACCAGAAGCCCTTGGGTGGAGTCTGGTCTCTGCCACTAATTTGTGGTTGTAATTGACAGGTCACATCTCTTCTTGGCTCTCCGAGACTTCCATTAAGTGGGGAGTGGGACAAGTAGCCTGGTGCTCTCCCAGCTATGAGGTCTCATCCTTATTCCTGGTTTTTCAGGAAAACAGCCGGAGGCAGAAGCAGTTGCTGAACCAGAGGTTTGAGGGCCTCTGTGCGGTGCTGGAGGAGCGGAAGGGTGAGCTGCTGCAGGCGCTGGCCAAGGAGCAGGAGGAGAAGCTGCAGCGAGTCAGGGGCCTCATCCGCCAGTATGGAGACCACCTGGAGGCCTCCTCTAAGCTGGTGGAGTCTGCCATCCAGTCCATGGAGGAGCCGCAAATGGCGCTATACCTGCAGGTGGGCCCTGGGGGGAGGCGGAGGTGGGCGGTGGCAGGCCACCTAATGGCTGCAGTGGGGGCCTTCGCACTGGGAAGCCGGGTTCAAGTCTTATTTCTGGCACCTACTTTTTGGGCAAGTCACCCTCTCTGTCCTTTTTTTTTCCTTAACAAATTGGGACATGCATTCTCCCCCCCCCTCCCCCCCCCCCCCAACCCGCAGGACAGTGGTGGGCATCAGAAATGGGATATTGCCGGAGGTTGGCACAGTGCTTACTCTCACTCTCCTTTCTTCCCTGCAGCAGGCCAAGGAGTTGATCAATAAGTGAGTAGGTGGAGTGGGAAGGGAGAGGAAGGGGTGGGCGGGGACTCCACTGACAAGGGTGGGAAGGGGGTGGTGGTACTGGGAGTCTCCAGCTGAGCCGCTGTGGCTGCTGCAGGGTCGGGACGATGTCGAAGGTGGAGCTGGCCGGCCGGCCAGAGCCGGGCTATGAAAGAATGGATCAATTCACCGTGAGCGTGGAGCATGTGGCCGAAATGCTGAGGACCATCGACTTCCAGCCAGGTGAGGAAGACAGGATGTGAGGAAGCGGTCGGCCGCTAGGACTGGGAGTCCAGACCCTCTGGGTCGGGGAGGGATGGGAGTAAGACGGCCAGAGAATAAGGGACCCCAACTCACCCAGCCTTCTCCTGGCCTAGGCACTTCTGGGGAGGAAGAAGATGAGGAGGTCGCGGTGGAAGGGGAAGAGGGCCACGTAGGACCAGAGGAAGAGCGGACGGATGGGCGGGAAAGTGAGTGTGGACATCGGCGGGGCCTGGCGGGGACCCCCTTCCACCGTCGGGCCATCGTACTCTCCGGGGCATCAGGGATCGCTTGGAACCCCTACTCCCAACCTCAACCAGGAGGGGCGCGCCCCCTAGCGCGCCGGCCGAAGTACAACTTTCTTTAACACTAACCATCTCTCTGGGCTGGTGGGAGACCGGGTTAGGTGGGGCAGTGGAGGAGAAACCCTCCTGCCTGGAGAAACGAGTGAGCTGGGCTTCGGAATTGCCTTGTTTCTTGGGAGCGCCCGCCCACTGAGCTTTCTTTCCCAGGCACAGGCCAGCACTGACTCGCTCCTGTTGCGGATCCTGCGCACCCGGGTCCTGGCGCTCGGATGGTAAACGACCTGAGCAGAGACCACCGCGCCACCCAGCCCGGCGCCCCGCCGCGGGGGAGGGGCTCAATAAAGAGCTAATGCGTCCCGACCCGCAGCTCCTTTCACTGCTCACTCTCTGAGCTTCTGCTTCGGAGACATAGCATCACCATCCATCCCGCCCTCTCCAAATCTGGGACCTCCTGGGAAGCGGGGACGGGTGGGGGTGGCGGGTGAAGCGGAACGAACCCTTTTGGGGCACCTCCTTGATATTAGGCACGGATTCGCGAGCCCAGTGCCAAGAGAAGAGAGTCGGGGGTGGTGCGGCGACACTGGGGCTTGACTTCCTGGGAGATTTGGAGACGATGGGGACCCCAGGACCCTGGCATAAAGCGGTTCTCACGGAGCCCTCCCACAGCATCTGGTTCCCTCTCGCCGGCCTAGGAGACCCCACTTTCCCACGGGTTCACACCCTGCTGTGGCTCCCCGCGCCCCCACAACAGAGGCCAACGGCTCTTCAGCACTTTTATTAAAAACCGGTAACGCGGAGAGTGCTCAGGGTATCCCTAGGCCGCTCTAGCCCCGCAGGACTTGGTCAGTTCCTGTTGCTCACGTCTCAACCCTGAGGTGGAGCATTGGGGGTCGAGATTCTCGGGGCCCCAGACCCGCCGATCACTTGCCCACCGAGTCGAATATGATGCGGTTCTGCTCGGCGCGCTCCCTCTGGCTCTGCGTCCGCGCGAGTTCCAGCAGGGTCCGTAGCAGGTGGAAGGTGAGGTCAATGGACAGGGGAGGGTCGTCCCGTCGCGGCCGCTCGCCTGCGGTCCCGGATTCCCACCGGCCCTGCTCCACCCGGCGGCGCGGGAAGCGCTCCGCCAGCAGCAAGAGGAGCGCACGGGCCCCACCTCCGTGGTTCCGTGTCCCGGGGCTCCAGCGCAGACTCGGATCTCGGACCCCGGCGACCGCCGCCTCCTCCTCCGGGCTCCACTGGCTGCTCCCCGGGCGCAGCTGTGCCAGGAGCAGCAGCGCGGCCACCAACGCCACGCGTCCCGCCGGCCTCATGGTCCCGCCGGCCCTGGACACACAGGCGCAGCGCAGTGTGTGAGGTGCGCCTCGGGCAGCCTCAGGGGACGCCGCTCCCCTTCCCGAGCACATCCAGCGCTCCTGCCCGGCCCCTGCGACTGCCGTCCGGTGCCCACAGCCTTCCCGCCAGCCCCAGCGGTTCCCAGCCCGGTGCCACCCTTTTCTCCCGCCCTGCCTCCCTCTTGGGGTGTCGCGTTGGGTGAGCTGAGCGCTGTCCTGGTGCTGAGGGAGTCTGGGCAGACGCGCAGAGCCACTCACAGTTCGCAGGAGAGCAGAGCCTCTGCACCCTGCAGGATGGAGCTCCAGTCTCTGTCCCTTGGGGAGGGCTGAGGGCGCCTCGGGGAACACGGGGTCTGTCCCGGGACCTACGCCAGCCTTATATAGTGCCAGGACAGCTCCGGCTGACGTCAGCGAGGAACATGCACTGATTGTAGAGCAATGACAGCCGCAACTCTGAGTCCGACCCTACGGCTGCGAGACCCCAAGAGCGCGCCAGAGGACACCAGACTTTGTGTCTCTGGAAATGACACCGGACTCAAGAGAAAGAGAAGCCTTCTGGGGCATAAAGATTGCTCTGGGGGCCACGAGAGTCCTTCACTCACTTAGAACGCCAGGAGGGACTAGGGGGCCGGCCAGTCCCTAGACCAGACTAGTCCAGATCTCCAACCTTCTCTGGCACAGGAAAGGGAGGCAGGACTGTGGTGCTGTCCATGGTGCTGACCTTGTCCTCAGCCTCTGAAAGGGGCCAGAGACCTTGGGGGAAATGCTGTGCTGCTCAGATCCAGTTCCTTGCCCCAGCTATCTGTTCTATAAATGGAGGCAATCAGGATGGCACTCCTGGCATTCAGCTACCACCGTGGTACCCTACCCAAGAGGCAGTTTGAGCTGCCAGGATTCGTGATCTTCTTCCAGCCCCAGGATCTAAATCCTAGGGCTGTCTGACTGACATGCCAAAAAAAGAGGGCCTCTCGACTCGGGGTGCTTTCAGATAACAAAGGCTGGTCCATCTGCTTCTTGGTTTGCCTCAAAGCTGAAGTTTAGCCAAGTTAAATTTTCTCCTGGGAATCACAGCAGGAATATTATTTTATCGCTGACCTCCAGGTTAAGATCACTGAGTAGGAAGTAAGAAAACTTGACTTCTTAGTCTGTTCGAGCTGCTGTAACAAAAAAACCATAAGCTGGGTGGCTTATAAACAACAAGCATTTATTTCTCACAGTTCTTGAGGCTGGGAAGTCCAAGATCACGGTGCAAGTAGGTTTACTGTCTGCTGAGGACCTGCTTCTTGCTGTCTCCTCAGGTGGCCTCTTTTGTAAGCATACGGATCCCACCAGGTCCCTACCCTCATGACCAAATCACTTCCCAAAAGTCTCACCTCTAATACCATCACCTTGGGCATTAGGTTTTCACCATATCAACTTGGGGAGATACAAACATTCAAACAATGATAGCACATGTTCGTGTTTCTACTCTGCCACTAACTCACAGTGTGGACAGGTCGCTTCACTTCTATGGACCTCAGTGTCCTCATCTGTAAAAGAAGATTAGGGTTTGGGGGTCTCCAGACTTCTTTCCAAACCCTGGAAAATGAGACTCCCCAGTCATTTTCTGCTGGATCTTACTCATTGCCTCTGCAGGTTCCAGATTACCTATTTAGAAATATATTTACAGAGGCACCATATAAAGAGTTTGAGGGGATCTCCCCCAAATTGGAGCTACAGTGGGGCTGGGAAGGGTTAAGAAAACAGCTGTCTATGAAGAGTGGGGAAAAGTGGCGTCTGCCAGGATGTGGGTATAATCTAAAGTTGACAAAATGATATGTTTCAACAAATATTTATGGAGTGCCTACTGTGTGGTGGGTTTTCGCCCTTTCAATAGGAGTCAGGTTACATTTTAGAGTGAAATGGGCCATTTCAGGGTGCTAACCCCATTAAGTTCTGACCAGCCACCGAACCCTGTGAAGACCAATGTGCCCGCTTCGAGAAGGTGGTCCGAGGAGGAGGTGGCCCTTCCAGGGTCAAGGTGCATCACTACAAGGTGGAAGTGATGGAGTGAAGCTGACTTAGAGCCGATGTGCCTTCCAGGACAGGTAGGAGTTCCAGATAACAGCAACACACTGGACCACAGCCAACCTAAGCAACAGGGACGGCACCATGAAGAAGAGGAAGTATAAGGAGGAAGCCAGGGGGAGAGGAGGGAAAGTATAGCAGACAAAGAGCGAATATCTCCAAGAATGTCCAGATCTAGGTCTCCTTCCTTCAGCCCCCATGGATGGATGTGTGGCTCAGATGAGAGGACAACCAGCTCAGGTGCTGGTGCTGGCCCAGAGCTCCGTCTCCTGGACAAGAGCCTCAAAGTTAACTGCCCCAAGCAGCCATTTTGCCATGCATGGCTCTTTATCCATACTCCATCCAAGCTACTTCTAAATACACATCTGTCTTGTACAGCTAAGATCTCATCTTCCAAAAATGTGCTGCCTGCCATTTAAAGCAGTACCTCCTTCTATTTTAAATATACTTCACTCTAGTTTCAAAGAGCATTTCCAGGACTCTAAAGTTTGATTTGGTTTACAAGTCTGTATTCCTTTTAGTTATGCTATTCATGTCCATTCTGACCTTGTCTCCTCTGAAGAGTTCCATGATTTCCCGTTCCCAAAGCCCCCTCACCTCCAATAATTTTAACCACTCATCTTGTTTCCACTATATTTATTTTTATTGCGTTTTCAGCCACTACCCTGCTTATGTAGGGTAAAATAATATTTTTCAGTGGAACTAACCTGATCATGTTCCTACTTGACTCTGATCTACATTTCTGCCTAACCTAGGCTGTAGTACTATCCCTACAGTCAGGCCATCAAAGGTAAAGAGCCCAGGTGGGATGGAGACGAGGGTTGTGGAGCAAGATCCTCCCTAGGAAGATGAGAGGTCAGCAGGCAGACGCTCTGGGATGTTCTATAACATAAGAGATTCTGAACAAAGTGCTCAGGAGTCTGAGGAGCTCTGACCAGGGCAGGGTGTTCTGGGTGGGGGCGGGGGGTGGAGTGTTCTAAGGTAGTTCAAGGTTAAAAATGAGGATCACTTTGTCTCCAACTGTTCATAATATGCATCTTCCTTGAAGGGTGGGGTGGGGATCTGGCATACCTGTAATGAAGAGGAACCAGGTAGAAGTTGGCCAACTGCACGGCAGGCCAGAGCTATGAGAGAGAGAAGGGAAAGGTTGGGGGGCTGCTTCCATCACGCGACGCCAGACTCACGGCCTTGCCTGGTCTGACTCCAGCTTCTCCAGGCAGAAACACGTGGCACTGGGTGAGTGCTTCTGATTACAGTGCCCATATGGGTGTGAGGAAGTAATCCTGATGGAGGAATTTCTGTATCAGGAGGACCCCCCAATCCCTGGGCATTTCTGGACTCAAGAAAGCAGAAGAGGCAGCTGAGGTGCCAGCTCTTACATAGTAGTTGGTGATGAGAGCATCAGGAAAATCCTGAGGAGACAAGAGAAGGAACAAGTGAACACTGGCACTTCCGGGCACCTCGGACCTCCCAGTGCTGACTGCCAACTGGCATGAGTATCGCACACAGACTTTGGCTCAGAGAAGACACCCCTGCACCACAGCCCCCTGGCTCCTCTCCTCCAGAGCTGGGCTCTGCCTGCATCTCCACCCCTCCCTGCCTCATTCCTCCGGGTCTGCCAGTTCACCAGCCAGAAAGCATCCCCACACCGGGCCAGCTCACCCGCTGGAGTTTGGCCCAGTTGTCCTGGGCTGACAGTCCATTGAGGGTCCCAACCAGTGGGAGGAAACAGCCCAGAAAACATGGGGCAAAGCCCCCCTAGGGAAGAGAAATTAAAGTGCTGTGAGGACCTAAACCCCCGCCCTCCTGCAACACAGCTCACCCTTCCCAAATCCCTTTTCCTTCTGCTCACCTGATCCAGCAGCATCTTCTTTAGTGCATCCACCTTGGTGGTGCCAGGAATGAGCCGGTCCAAAACTCTGTACCAGCCTCCTACCACAGGGCCCTGAAAGGAACCCCCAGAGAGGTGAGCGGGGATGTGGAGGGGACACCAGGATTTTACATCACAAAGCTGCAACCTCAAATATTAGAAAGCAACCCCCAAGGGGAGCAGACACTCGAGGATGGCTTAGATGTGAGAGGGTCCAATGGAAACCAAAGGATGACAAGGAAATGAGACCACTGTCCAACACACCGGCTGCCCTGCTGTCAGCAAAACTTACCACGAAGCCACAGCCCAAGGAGGCCATGATCAGGGTCCGGCCAGCCTGGTGTGCCCGCAGACCTCGCCTCTCCACCAGCTGCTGTGAGATCACGTCACCCAGGCCCATCAGAGACCCTGTGCGGGGTACACAGGTGTCATCAGGACACCTCCCAGGTACAAGCTGCCATCCCGAGGAGGGAGGTAAGTCTACTGAATGAATAAGGCTCTGGCACTCTAAGGCCAAGGGCTTCAATCTGGGGCAAGTGGCCAGTCCCTTCCCACTGCTTCTAGAATGGTGACACCTCCCCAAGGATGGTGACACTTCATATGTGTCCTGTTAGAAATTGGGCTGAGCAGCCTGGAGCAGGCCAGGGCCAAGAACCCTGCAGTGAGCAGTGAAGAGAAGTTAGCCTCAGAAACCACAGGTAGAGGAAGGAGAATCCGAGGTGCTGGGGGCTGAGAAGTACCGACTGTAGGAACTGGAAAGGCCTTCCAGATATTTTTGTGCAAACCCCTTATTCCAGAGGCTTGGAAATGAAGGCCCAGGAGTTCACAGAGTCATTAGGTGGCAGAGCCAAGAAGAACCAGGTGGCTTGATTTCCTAGATGGTATTCCTTCCAGAATGCTGTACTATGAACAGATCATGTGCAGAATGATAAGGAACGCTGTGGTTTTTTCCTCCTCCGCTGAAGGCAGGACCCTGGCCAATGTCCTTCATCTTGGTTTTGGGAGTTCTCTTTGTGGAGAACAGCAAGAATAACTTTCTAAAGCTGAAGTACTCAAATGATCGCAGGCAGGGGATGACTGGCTGAGCTGCTAAGAGACCCTGCAAGGAAGGGTTTGGTCACCTCCCAGCACAGGCAGGTTGACCCAGACTTCCCATTCACAGTCTCAAACTGAGCTGCCAACAGGCATGAAGGGCATCTCTCCTCAGGTCTTCACACCTGCTTGCCACCTCCCCCCAACTTGCACAGACACCCAGCTCCAAGTAGCACTAGTTGGACACCCACACCCAGAAACCAAGACAGAAATCATCATTGTTTACAGAGCCCCCCCCCAACCCCCGCCCCGTCGGTAATGGTGGGTGATGGTTTCCAGCAAACACACACTTCTAGGGCCACTTGCGAGCAACCGTATGACCTCCAGCTTGCCCGTCCATCTCACTGAGTAATGAGAGCCCCCTCCAGCCCCGCAGCCACCACTTTCCCTGTGCCCTCAATTAGCCCTGGGCAAACACATCCTCATCCTTCAACCCCACTCCTTGGCCCGGAGCTGGTGCTGACGTCTGTGCTGGCTGCATACTCACTGCTCCCCACCCCCCCACCCCACGCACCCCCGGAACAGCCCTGCCCATGCAGCCTCGTCAGAGGCAGCTGAGTAAGGCTGCGAACCGGGGCACCCACAGTGACCGAGGCTGCTGGCCTCAGCTGCTGGGACCCAGAGCACACCTATCAAGGGAGCCCTGCCTCTCCTCTCCCTGAAACTCCTGAAGTGATAGAGGCTCTTCCCAAAACATGGCTAGCAGGGACAGAATCTTAGACATGTTTGTTCTCTTATCCCCCACATCAAGCCTGGCAGGGACTCAGAAAATAACCAAGGAGAAATGTCAAATGGACCACCCCAGACAACAGGACTGCCCTGGGAAGGACACGGAGAATGCTAAGTCTGGCCTGAAGGGTGCACACCGGCTCAAGGTGTGAGAAGCAGTGGGGCTGAAGGTTTCTCCCCCTCCATGCAGTTAGCACTTAGCTCCCTGTCCCCTCTAACAACCTGGGGTCACCAGCTGAACACTCAGGGAAAGGAGGGAGCTGCTGTGGCCATGTGACCCTGAAAAGGCCCAGGGAGGGTGGAACAGAAATAGAGTTGCTGCTTAAATGAAAGGACTAACAGTTTGACATTCTACTTTGGTAAGATGTTTACAGTATACAAAGGACTCTCACACATTTAATCTTCACAAAAGGTCTGGAAGATAGAGGTTACCTCTCCACTGAATGTCTTTGAGAATGAGGTGACTTGGTAAGGAAGGGAGCTGGGGCCTGAACACAGGCCTTCTCTCAAGGGGAAACAGGAGGCCAGGAATTCCCAGCAGAGGCAGAGACCTGGGCTCAGGTGCCAGTAGGCACAGAGAGGCTCCTGTGGCTTCAACTCACAGGAGCTTCCTGCCCAAACAAGGGCCCAAAGGCCCGCATATCAGACATTTCCTGGATTAACACACTTCCTGTCTTCTACTCCCAGAATGTGAACCTCTCTGCTTCCTGTCATCCTGCGGGGAGAGTAAGCAGCAATACCCTTGGGAAGGAAAGAGTCTCAAAGAGATGTGTGTTTTCACTCTTTGTGGCTTACCACAATCACACAACATGCTAAAGGCACAGCAGGAGTGAAAACCAAAGTCCCTGACTTGTAGCCAGGTCCTGGAAGCCTGCAGCCTTGGAGAGAAGTGGATTCCAGGCCCCCAGACCATGACCATCAGGCCTGAGATGTTACCAAGTGAAAGGGCAGCAGCAGGACCGAGGTGGTATAGAGCGTGTGGCCCTGTCTGTTCTGTCCATTTCAGACAGAAGCATGCCCAGTTCCTTCTCTGCATATGGATCATCAGGCCCCCTGGGCCAACAGCAGCTCTAGCGCAGTCTAAGGCTCTGGTCTAAGCCTGAATTTCTGGTCCAAGTGATTGTGTGAGCAGGAAGTGCTGGCATTCGGATTCCTCATCCCACCTTCCCCAACCCAAAATCCAAACAGACCCAAACCACCCTAGGCTCAGGGCATCCTCTTGGACCCATTTGGTTGTTCTGGACCCTCCAGTGCTCTGGCTTTCCTTTCCTTGGACTTGTTTCTGGGGGATTGGAGCTGGAGGCCTGCAGAGACATAATGCCTGAGCCCCAGTGGGGCAGGACAAGGGGCTGCCGGGCAGTGATGCCCCAATGCCAGGCTGGGCACAGAGCCCAGTGGGCAGACGCTGGCGCGGCTGTGACATCATGCCCCTGGGTAGGTGCCAGTTCTCATGCCGTCACTCACCACCAGATTGAGCAGGGTGAGGGGGCAGGGGTTGGAAGCGCCTGCCTCTGAGCACAGATCTATCTGGGACCACCCTCTGCCAGCAAGTGGAAAAACCCCAACTTCCCATGCCCTCTTCCTAGGCACAGGTGGGGGTAAATTATCTACTTCCCCTGTTTTGTTCCTCTCCTGGCTTCTGTGTGTAGAATCTTGGATGCAGGAAACTAAAGTATGAATGGAAAATGAAGAAACTGAGGGGCAGGAAGTTGGAATGAGGAGCAGGAAGGCCTGCTGAGAGGCCTGGGTTAGCAGGTATAGCTACTGGCAGGGGGCCCGAGGGCCATCTCACTTCTCTCCAGAAGTCTCCCACAATTAAATAGCTGCCTAGGGGTAGGGGCTTGGTCTGGCAGAGCCCCGAGGGAGCTGAAGCCCAGCAGTGAGAGGGCAGTGCCCTCCCCCGCCATGGCCTGAGCCCTTCTCGCTGCTAGAAAATAAGACACATGGAGAGTTCCACAGCTTCTCAGGAACCTAAGCCCAGACCAAGCAGGGTTAGCGCCCTGGGGGTGCCCCCTTCTAATGGCAGCTCTACCACCGACCACAAAACCTCACTCATGTCCCTCCTCCCTTATGCCTCGGTTTCCTTCTTAGTCTCAGGGATGGGGCTGAATGGTCTCTTATGTCTGCAGAGCTTGCACATTCAGACTCCAGGGAAACCAGTGTCTGCAGAAGCTTCCACAGCAGCACTAGAGTGGCCTGAGATGGATGGAGCGGGGCCCTGGGCCCACCGGAGGCTGGAAGGGCCCTCAAAAAAGGAGGGGAAAAGGCTGATTCAGACTCTGCCCCAGCTGCCCTGTTCCTGACTATGACTTGGCCCAAACTGGGTGTATCAGACACTTCTTTTGAACCAACTCAGATCTTTTTGATTCAATCATCTCTTTCAGTCATCACTGCAGTTCACCCAATAGGTCCTTGTCCTGAGACAAGGGGCTCACATCTGAGACAGGCTCCATTCCTCGGGCAGAGCTACTGATGTGGGGATGATGCCGGGGCAGTGTGGTAGAGCACAGAACACGGGCATCCATACTCCATGTGGCAAACCTCTGACCAATGTAGGATGGAGCCGGTGGGTAAAGGTTTCTCCTCATCTCCAGAAAAGACTATTCACCCACAGACCCTAAGAGGCATTTCAAAAGAGCCCCTCAGTCAGTTACAAGGGGGTGAGTAGCCATGGGCCCTAAGTAATGTCCATTTGATAAAGCATCCTTATATTGACTGTCCCTTTTCCCCTTCTCCCTCCATGGGATCATTTCCTACCAAACTACCTGCACTGATGCTTCAGACTCTACTTTCTGGAGAACCAAGGTAGATGGCTATCCAAGTCCAATTTTACAGCAAGTGGAACAAACCCAACCCAAACACCACTACAAAAAGAAGAGCTTGTTGTGCTTGGCCTGCCAACACTCAAATAAGGGCCCAACTCTTGGAACCTTTTAAGTTTCTTGAGCATTTTTTGATTTCTAAAGCCTTTTCACAGAGGCAATCCCTAAACTGACTCTGTGAGGTCATATACCTAAATTCAAATTCTAAATGAGGAAACAAAGGCTCAGAGAGGTTTATCGTCTTGTCTTGACTGACAAAGCTACTAAGAGTTATGGCTCAGAGATTCAAATCTTGGTCTTTGAGCTCCAAGTCTGAAATCTCTATTCTGTTTTCCAGTGTGATGAACTATCCCAAGGGACCTTAGGAAATACTGTGCTGGGATCTAAAAACAGCTCAGTGAGCTAAATCCACTACCCCTCTTTATTTGCAGTTTGATTTGAATACACTGAGCAGCAGGGAAGGGAGAGTCTGAAAGGTTTGGGAAAGTCTGAGCAAAGTGTTAACTAGAGGTTGCCTTGGGTTGAGATGTTGGTACAGCCTCAGGAAGATTGGGAGTGAGGAGCCCCAGGGCTCCAGCACCAATAACCAGTAGCCCCAGCTCGGCTACATAGCTGCATTTGGACCTCTTGGAGCTCTAGCTCCTACCTTGATCCGCTGCAGATCCATTGGGGAGGGAAACACAAGGACAGTCCTTCCCCTCCCTATTCCTGATGGCCACGAGGGAGAGAGGGAGAACCTTCCTTCCGGCAGTTAGGGTCCCCGAGGGAATCTGAGGCTGGGCAAAGGGCCCAGCGTGTCAGTTCCCATCACAGCCACCCAGTCCAGCATGAGTCACCACACGCGCAGCCAGGTGAGTCATGCCGGCTGACGGACACTCCGAGGACAGGATGGACGGTAGCTGGGCACAGGAGTCTGGAGAGGGGCCTAGGGAGGGGCAAGACTCCTTGGCCAGTTACTGAATGAAGCTTCTAGTGCTGACGTGGGGCTATTCCAGTAGAAGGACTGCTGTTGTACTCTGGCTTTCAGTAGTCCCCTCATCCCCCACCCCTTTTAACAATCTTCCTCTCAGAAGCCCACGGTCCTCATCAGAATCTTGTTCTCTTCCTCTAAACATAGGCAAGACCTCACCATAACCTTGTGACCCCTGCACTGCCCCGACAGTCACAGGCCTTCCAATCCCTCCCACCATAAAACAAAGCTTCATGACATCTCCTCTCATGGTAGCTAATCTGCAAAATAAAGATGATAATACAGGTAAATCACTGGGTTACCTTTGTGAGGTCACTACTCCATCACTGGATTTACAGTAATAATAAAACCTCGATTAGTATATTGTTTGAGGATACATCCATAGATAGTAAAACTATAAGACAAGCAAAAGAATGATATTAAACAAAATTCAGGAAAGTAATTATCTCTTGGGGTGTATGAATGAGGGACAGGCATTCAAGGGGTCTCAAAGCTGGGTGCAGATTCAGGAGTTTTCAGTTTAGTTTTATTTAAATGGTACACACATATCTTCATCATTCTTTTGTGTGTTAAGATATATTTCCCAATAAGAACAATACTAACAAAAATAAACGGGGTAAGAGTCTGATTCTAGCACTTATTAGGTGTGGGATCTAACATGGACTCAAGTAATCTTAACACACTGACTTTGTGGGGACCCTGTAAGATAATGTGTGTTGAAAGTGCTTTGCACACTGTGAATTGTTAAAGGAGCCTTTGTTACTGTTCGCTTTCTAAGTTAAGGGCTCCTGCGGCTAATGCCTTTGTCCTAAAGGGATGACCCTTCAGGTTTGTGAGGACTTTCAGATCCTATGTTATAGCGAGGTCACCTATGCATACTCCTTTCCTTATGAACAGCCTTGGGGACCCTCCCTCCAAAACAGACTGGGGTGAGAGCCAATCTTTCAAGGAGGTTGAATAGAAGCAAGAAACGAGGTGAGGGAGTGTGTGCAGCAAGCTTCTGCCTCCCAAATCAGTCTGCTTTGGTACCACCTAGGTCCCACAGGACACTCACCAGCTGTCAGGGCCTGTACTTTCCACGGGTGAGCAGTCAGAGCCCGCTGGTAGGCCCGCCAAAGTGCCATTTCCTGCCAAGCCAAGAGGAGAGGGGGGTCACCCCCACTGCCCCTCATCACAGTTAAAGAGACTTTTGTTTCTCCCTTGTGACCACTCCTTCTCCCACCCGCTCTAAAGGGACAGAGGCTTTCTGGACTGCTTCCTGTCACAGGGGTCGCCTTTGACAGTCGGGCAAGAGAAGACTATAGGCGGCTATGGAATCCCCGGGGCTGCCACCCTCCACCCCACTCCCATCCCTGGAGCAGACCTATCTGGTGTCTCCGTCCGGACCACACAGGACACATCTGCTCGGACTTTCATCTAGAGCCTTGTGGGTCCCCAGATTCAGACTCTTAGTTGGTACCAGGCAGCATCCTTCCAGAGCCCAACTCCACACCGGAAATAAGCTCCCTGACTCCCTGAACCTGCAACGGCCCCACGCACCCTAGGCGCTCGCGGGACGCGTCTCTATGAACCGGTGACCGAGGATCTCCAGCTACTCACCTGGGCGCGAGCGCGGCCTCTCCCACGTGACCTGAGCGGGCGGAGGGACTTCCGCCCCAAGTCCCGCCCTGTCCGCCCGGCTGACTGCTAGGCTTTCCCTGCGTCCGGGGCCGAAACAGGAGTGGACCCAGTCTCTGAAACCGCGGAGGATTCCTTCTCGTTCTGCGCCGGGTCTCGTTGCTGAGCCCGCTAGCCCACCAGGGTCCCTCTACCTCCCTCTGCCCCTTCTCTCCTCGGTGTCAGGGCCTCTTTACCTGAATAGACCCTCACCTTTCCCGTGTCCTGGAACTGGCCAAGGTCCAGACGTAGTTCTAGGTCTCAGGAATCAGTTTGGAAACTTGTTAGCCATAATTTTATGTGCGTGTGTTACTTTTTGAAAAATCTAAGTTCTTCACTAGCCTCAGCTGTGAACTCCTGAATGGGTGGAACTGGGTCTTGTTTCGGGTTTGTCGTCCTCCTAGCCAACTAGTTCAAAGTTTTGTCCACAATAGCCTTTAGAAATGCTGTGTAAAGATGACTCTTCCATGGAAAGCATTAGGATTATAGAACCTCAGGTTTAGGCGCTGGTTTCATAACTAAGCGGGCTTGCAGCCTTGGTCATCCCTAGATTTGAAGTTCCTCATCTGTGAAATGGTTTTCACACTGGGCTCCTCAGTTCAGTTCACTCAGTCGTGTCCACTTGTTTGTGACTCCATGGACTGCAGCACGCCAGGCCTCCCTGTCCATCCACCAACTTCCGGAGCTTACTCAAACTCATGGTCACTGAGACGGTGATGCCATCCAACCATCTCATCCTCTGTCAACCCCTTCTCCCGCCTTCAGTCTTTCCCTGCATCGGGGTCTTTTCAAATGAGTCAGTTCTTCGCATCAGGTGGCCAAAGTATTGGAGTTTCAGCTTCAGCATCAGTCCTTCCAATGAATATTCAGGACTGGTTTCCTTTAGGATGGACTGTTTGGATCTCCTTGCAGTCCAAGGGCTCCTCAGTTTTACGGATTTATAGATGTTTGGGGATAGGGGTATCACAGGTTTTCTTTATCTCAACTTTTAAAAATATGTATATGTTTCTAAGGGCTTCCCCTATAGCTCAGTTGGTAAAGAATCAGCCTGCAATGCAGGAGACCCCAGTTTGATTCCTGAGTTGAGAAAATCTGCTGCAGAAGGGATAGGCTACCCACTCCAGCATTCTTGGGCTTCCCTTGTGGCTCAGCTGGTAAAGAATCTGCCTGCAATGCAGGAGACCTGGCTGGGTTCAACCCCTGGGTTGGGAAGATCCCCTGGAGAAGGGAAAGGCTACCCACATAAAAATATGTATGTATTTCTAGAAAACCCACATTTAAACAAAGGGGCCCACAACTACAAGTGTTTGGAAACCAATAGATTAGGTGATTTCCTAATCTCTTTCCAGCTCTAACATTTGTAACAGTTTGTGAATATACTGCAACATTCTTTCTAGGGTATTGGAAACTTTTGCAAGATCCCTGGCAGATGTCAGCCTGGCACCCTTTGCTTAATTATCCCCAGGGAGCTCACACTTCAGGAGGCAGCCTTGTCTGACTCAGGCTCTTTACCTGACTAGCTCCAGTCCCCCATTTACACAATTCCTGTATGTTTAAGGCAGGGAGAATCCTGTAAGAGATACTGGAGAAATGCAGTTAGGAAGCAAGAGAATTCGATGTCACAAACTTTTAACTAAAGGTTTCTATACACAAAACACCATGCTAGAGGAATTTATACTAGTAAATGTAATAGGAGACCAAATGTGCCAAGTTGGAAAGTTGAAGTCAGACTACCACCACTCAGCAGTTCTATGACCTTCTTCAGACTGCGTAAGCTCTCAGAATCTTTATCAAGTGAAATGGGGCAATATTGACTTTTTAGGGTTAAATTAAGTAATATATGTTAAAGTACTTGAAATAGATCAAGTGCCTAACATATATTCATTTAGCATCATTTCCTTCCTCTTGGGAACACATGGGAGAGAATAATTTTTACTGGAGAAATCTGGGAAGCCCTTTGGTGAAGGTGGAATTTGAGTTGGGACCTTGAACAGTGAGTAGTGCTTAGGGAGAGATGGTGGAAAAGGACATTCCAGGAGGAGGGACTAGTAAGAGCAAAGGCACAAAGGAGTGCAGGAACCCATGGATAAGAAACAGTTGTAAGGGGAGTGGCCTGGGGAGTAAAGGGTTTACGGTAGAGAAAGCAAGGGATGAGAGCATTTTCCTGATTTTCTTTTGGAGGCTGAGGAGAGGGCAGAACCAGCAGCATGGGTAGGGCTGCCGATACCAGCCTACAGCCTCAGTGACAAGGGTCCCCAGGCCCCATCTTTCTACCACTGAAAGTGGGATTTCACGATGTAGTGCCAAGGGGCTGCTGTGTAGAATGAACAAAGCAATGCTGCAATGGAAAGCACTTCCCTACCAACCTTCACAAAAACAAACTGGCATAATCTGAGCTAGCACAATAGGATGGTGCAATACTTGGCACTGACTTGAGTTGTGGTCCCTCTGCTGCTAATGGTCTGGGTTGCCTCCAGGTCTGTTTCCTCTTCTGCACAGGGAAGGAATTGAACTACTTGATTCCTTTCCCCCTAAAGGAAATTTTCTGACATATGATAAATTCTTCACTGAAGAGGCAGAAAGTTCTTCCCAGATATTTGGCCAATCAGTCTAGGGTTTTATTCCAAAAAGGCACTGAACTCATCTCCACTCCCTTCAATAGGAGCTGGCTGTGTGCTTTTCTCTACTTCCTGAAGTCATCTGACTCTTCCCCTGCCCCCACAACCAAACCTCAGGTTATACTCATACATTCAAAGACTATTGTTTGCCTAGTTCTCCTTGGCGGCGGGGGTGGTCCATTCTTGCTTAACAGGCAATATTACAGTCACTGAGAGTCTGCAACATCCCACAAGAGGACTCTTAACGATGAGATATAATATACTACTGTGCTTGGATTTTAAATACTTCCTATACAGAGAACTGAAATAAAGTAGCTAAATATGTTTAATAAGTCAACAATGTGACAAAAGGGTCAAAAATCATGACGGGTAAAAGAATGGTTAAAGTAATTGATGATATTTAATCTAGAGAAGAAAAGACTTGGGAAACACATGATAGCTATTTTTAAATACTTAAAAGAGCAATCACAGGGAAGAGTGACTAGATTTCCTAACACCCATGGTAAAATGTATAGAGGTATACTCTTTGACTTGATATAAAGGAAGATTTTAAAAACATGACTGTCTAGGAGTGCTCAAGAAGGGTCAGATGACCAGTGTTTGGGAATATTTCATAAGCAGGAGCAAGTAAGATCTGAGCCACTCTTCTGTTGGCAGGGTGTCTGTGGTGTGTTAGGAAGTCCTATAAGCAGCTTCAGTCCAATGAGTTACCATCACCTGCTCGTGGGCCTGTGTGTTGGGTACTCTAAAGAGGAAGTTAGGAAGGCAGTAATATTGGATCCAGAATATAGTCAGACAGGAGCCTTCATGCAGATACCCTTTCCAGTTCTCCAAACACCCACTCACATGTGGTCTCAAAAACACCCAGTACCTTTACTTAGCTTTACCCACTTCACAATATGCTCAATATGAGCAATTTGACTCCCAAGCCTAGGTCAGGCTGAGTGTTTCTTGTGAGTCATAGTTTTATGCTGAGACTTGAGAGTTTGTGGAGGGAGAACCCCCCTGCCCGCGGGGGGCCATGATGACAAGAGAAGTCTGTGGAAGGAGAGGGATCTAAGGGGTCCTGGGGAGGCAGGTCTAAAGATCCAGGCCTGGCAGCATCACTGTCCAGGAAGGCCCCAGTTCCTATGGCTGTGTGCTCGGAGCCAACTGTTCTCGGCAGACTTCATTCCAAGGGTCCTGTGGGGACCATGACTAAGGACCGGGCAGAAGGCAATGGCTGGTTGGAGGAAAGCCAGGCCCTGAAGAGGGGGAGGCCAGCTGGAACATAGCACTGAAATGGGCTCGGCTTTCAAGCTGCATACGGTGGCCCAGTGGACAGGTGAGTCCACGGACAAAATGGATCCGAACCAGCCCCGACTGCCCTCCAGAGACCAGCCATCCGTAGGAGTCCAGGTTTGGACTGAAACGTACCTGTGAAAAAAAAAGAAAACAAAAGCAATGCTCAGAGTTGGTACTTCAGGGTGAGTACGAGCTGTAAGAGCAAAAAGAAGGGCCTCAATCTGAAAGAACAGGACCATGATGGGGTGAGAAGAAGCAGGATGAGAAGACCGTGAAGGAGGCGTCTGTCATGCTCCAGAGGATGAGCGTGTGGAGCTGTTTCCCTTCCTGTGCCATCTGTTGCCTTTTCCTCTCCGATTACATGGCTCACAGGCCCAGAGTTGGGAGGAGATGAGATGAAGAACAGGAAGATGAGCGGTAAGGTTCCTACCTTGTGAATAGCTTCCAGCTGCAGCCGGTCCAGGCAGAGCCGCGTTTGCCCCTCTCCCTCCTGCATGCGCAGCATCGGTTCTCTGTGGGGCAGACCGTGGAACGAACGCTGGGGAGGAGGGTATGAGAGGAGAGAGAAAGCAAGCAGATACTTAGTTTTGCATCTTTGTGCTGCAACACCTCTGGATCCCCTGCTATACAAGGACTCACGTCTTCTACGTTTTCTAATGCTGCACCCATTCTCCTGGCCTCAATTTACCAAATCTGTGTCTTGAAACAGCAAGTAGTGATGGTTGACCGTTTCAGCGTAAGTTCGAGCCTTGGGAGGGTTGGGGGCCCCAGATGAAGCAGAAGTGTGGTCTTGACCTTCAGGACTGTCCTGATATGGTATCAGATCTGCTTTATATATAGGCTAGAAAGAAGAATGTGAAATTAGGTCCTGTAATACTGAAGACCAGATAAAAGTAAAAGAGAGAAAATTGGTTTGGAGCAGGAAAGACTTTAAGGTAGAAGAAATGGGTATATTTAAACCTACGTTTAGCTACACAAGGGTAGGGGAGATTATGTACAACTCTATGCTAAGACTTCTAGGGAGAATACTGAGGCTGGGAGACTCTTCTGCTACTTGGCAGCACTAATTTGGGAGGTCAGGTGGATTAGGACCCAACAGATGGTGCTATTAAATATTCATATACGTACGAATCTTCGATCTAAAGGTCGCTTGACATTTGTTGGGTTCAGTGCCATATCAGGCAATATAGCTGCAATGAGCTCTCCAGATATATCTCCTGCGGCTATTGTCCCGAGCCAGTCAGATCCTGAAAGACTCTAATAGGAAGAGACAGATATTTGTTGTTCACTCACTCACTCGTTAATTCAGTTCTGTGAACGGGTAACAACTGCACAGTCTGAGGGGGGAGAGACATAGTAGCATAAACAAGCATAAATCATTTTAACATAATCCATATCCTTGATGACAATTACCACACACCTATCTTCTCTTTCTTTCCAAACCTATGGCCTCTTTCTGACCACCACTAGGAACTATTTGCCTATGTACTGAAGGTTTGGAAGAGAGGGGCTCACCCAGACAGTGCCTTTTCGAGGAGCAGTGAAATAGGCCTTGAAACCAAGGTAACCAGCATCAATGTAGTGAATTCCACAGAGTCCATAACTGTAAGAGAAAAAGAAAAGAAAATCTTCCTTTTTCTAAGATTAGACTCATTTCTTCCCCCAGAATCCAGACTCCCTCAGTGAAACAACCCTCCTCTCCCCACAACAATCTGGCACAGTGCACCCCAACCCTGAGGGCCTGTCCCCAGTGCTCATCCTCTCTCCATCCCGCCGTACGAGGCATAGCAGTTGTCCTGAGCCACAGTGACACCATTGTAGGGGAGCAGCCAGGCCAGCTCTGTACTCAAGAAGCGCTTGATAGAGTTTATTGGTTCATAAGGTCGTCGAAGGTCCCAGAATTTGATTTTCCGGTCACTCCCTGCAGAGGCTAGGAAATGACTGTGGGAAGACGGGAGAAGAAGATCAAATCTGAACAACTCTGGAAGTCAGCCTGTCCTCACCTCCCACCTCCACAGCCCCACCCTGTTCAATACCTGTTAGCTTTGCACCACTGAAGAGTACGCACAGCCTGGTCATGGGCTAGGAAACACTGGAAGGGGTAGAGCTTCAAGGAGCCATCAGAGAGCCGTATCCGCTGCAGGGGTGAGTTCGTGGGAAGGTTCCATAAAACCACCATGCCTGAGGGTCAGGACAGAATGTGTAGGTGTTAAAGTCAGGTTATTGCTTCCCTGGTGGCTCAGTGGTAAAGAATCCACCTGCCAATGCAGAAGATGCAGGTGACATGGGTTTGATCCTCTGGAGGAGGAAATGGCAACCCACTCCAGTCTTCTTGCCTGGAAAATCCCATGGACAGAGGAGCTTGGCAGGCTACAGTCCATAGGGTGGGAAAGAGTTGGACACGACTGAGCACAGCACATAATAATCTCTTTTCCTTGCTCTAATCTCTTTCTCTGGCTCCTAGGACCTATGTCTTCTATTCTCAGGTCGGATCCCTTATGATGAAGGGATCATGATTAGCTAGCCAACATTCCCTCCATGATTTAAAGACTCAATCTGATATTTTTAGTTCCACTGCTCATCAACATAAAATACCTTAGTTTGAGATCTACCATTGAAAGATAGGTTGAATGCACCCAGTAAATAAAAGTCAGGGGTTTTTGTTTTTTTTTAAGGATAAACCCTTTAGGACAAGGGTTGGCAAACTATAGCCCGTCGGCCAAACACAGCTTGCTGCCTGTTTTGGTAAGTTAAGTTTGACTGGAACACACCCATTTGTTTCCCTGAGGTCTGTCTGCTTTCACTTTACAATGGCAGAGTTGGATAGTTCCAACAATGGCCAAACAGCCCACAAAGCATAAAATATTCACTGTCTGAACCTGAACAGAAATGTTTGCCAACTCTACTCTAAGGCAAAGAGAACAGGCAAAGAGCCAAAAGCAACATGTAGAGGAATAGAAAACAAATGGACAAATAAACTAACTGGGCTGATCCAAAGCAAGCTGACCAGCCTGGCAGAGGATGAGGTAATTAAAAGTATAACTTTGATCAATGTAAAAGATATCCCTTTTTTTATACAGAAACTCAGTAAATCTAACACCTATGAGCCTTTCTTGAAAAAAACTTGACAGTGAATTACAGCTAAGCAATATAAATAACAGAACCATGGAGGGGAAGCCTGAGATGAAAGGTCTGGTGGAGATAGGCACTCTTTTCAATACAGAGTTAAGATTAAGTAATTCTGGGAATTAAGAGGGCAAAACAGCATCAAGTATCACATACCTTGATAATGTAAGAATAAGACCACCAAAAGGGACACAGGAGATGGTGAGAGGGATGAGAGGAAGCAGGGTAAGAGTGCTAACTTCCTCATCCCCAGCAGAAAGTCTACTGGTGTGCCTAAAAGTGAAACTGTTATTTAAAAACAGTAACAACTGGGACTTCCCTGCTGGTCCAGTGGTTAAGGATTCACTTTGCAATGCTGGGGATTCGGGTTCAACCCCTGGTTGGGGAATTAAGATACCACGTGCCACAGAGCAAGTTAGTTGAGTCCTTGTGGCAGAATTAGAGTCCATGCACCACAAGGAAGGATCCCACATGATGCAACTAAGATCCAATTCAAACAAATAAAAAATTAAAAACAGTAACAACCTAATGATACCAATTACTTAATGTTATTTATAATTTTTTATTCTTTTCCTTTTTAATCTTAAAAGTATCTTTCGGATCCCATTTTTATAGAATTCTTTCTTTCCATCTAATCTTTTTATCTTTATATATGCCATTGAGAACAGCAAGAAATGATGTTTATCTAAATTTTTTTTTCTGAGTGGAAAGTCTAGTGATATTTTTCTCTTCTCTGTATTTTTTCTACACGCACAAATATTTATAACTACATAATGTTGAACACTGAACCAAAAGGGAAACAACCACCATAAAACAAGCATATATAAAAGTTTAAAGAGCAATAGTTCCCTATGTTTTGCTTTGTTTTTTACCATTGTAATATCCAGCAGCCAGGTGGTGGTGGGGCCGGGTGGGCATCCAAGCCAGGCTAAGGCACTGACCACACTCAGAGGGGTCTGAAGCTTGCATAGACCCTACCTGGAGGGTTGCCACACATTGAACCTGCAGGGACAGAGAGACAAGACCAGGGTTAGGGATAACTACTGTCTAGAATGAAGGCTCAAATCAGTGTTTAGTTAGCATGGGGTGGGAGATTTTCCAGAGGTAGGAGGAGACTCACTGTGGAATTGGTAAGGGAGGCTCTAGAAGATGGAGCCTCAGCTAAGGGAGCAGGCTCCTCACTCACCTTATAGATGGCAGGCTTCACTGCATCTGTGAGGAAGAAGAGCAGAAACTGAAGTTCTGGATCCAGATGGCTGGGGTCCCAACCAGGCTGAGCTCACAGACCAGCACCCCTGCGCTCTCAACAATGCCCCTCCTTCTCACTTTTCTCTTGCCACCATCAGTGTGTGAACTTGCCTCTGCCTGCCCCCAGATCCGTCTTTCTTCCTGTTCTACCTGATTGTGCCCTTCCTCCTATAAGAATGGCTAATCTCTCCACTCTGCTCTCTTCTCATCCTCTTTCCTTATCCAGAGCATGGCTCATCTGATCTCCCCCCTTCTGCACTCTCCACTTTCTCTCCCGCTATTGGGTCACTCGCAAACACAGAAGTAAAACATGCCCTCTTGTCTCTGGTTAATCAAATGAATAAACCAAAGCCTTCCTTTACCCCTTATTTTGACCATACCTCGTGGCATGTGAGACCTTAGTTCTCTGACCAGGGATTGAACCTGTCCTCCTTTGCATTGGAAGGGTGGCTTCTTAACCACTGGACTGCAAAGGAACCCTCCCCCTTTACCCGTCATTCACCTCCAGCCACCGCCCTCATTTATTATGATCTCCTTCACAGCCTAACATCCTGAAAGAATTGTCTGTACACTTCTGTCCTCACTTAATTCCCACTCAATCCATGCCTAACACCAGAAACCACTAAATAGGGGATTTCTCAGGGTTCAAACCTAGGGTCCCTTTTCTTTAAACACGCAGTACTGTTGAAAAACAAACAAATTTAATCAAATGGGAGCTGCCTTTCTCTGCCCCTTCCTCTTCATGCTCACCTTCAGCTCCAATTCTCCTTCCCTTCACAACAAAGAGCGTGTTCTTGTGTATGTGTGGTGGTGAGGGCAGGAGAGGTGAGGACAGGGTTGGGGGAGGAAGAGGAGTATGGCAGGAGACAAGCCCCAGGCACCAGCCTCAGCCTGCGGCAGCTCCTCACACAGCCAATTAACTGGGGCAGTGAGAGGGGGAAGACCTGAGAGTACAGGAGAGCACGGAAGTGGGGAGATCAAAGACAATGTGCTCAAAGAGGGCAGTTACGAGACTGCAAAAGAGAGGACCGCGTGCAGGCTGCCAAAGACAGAAGTAAAAGAATGGGGAAGAATGAGGTCAGAAAGGGAGGAGGGACAGGGCAAGGCTCTGCACTGGAGACGCTGGGCCTGGAGGAGTTTCAGGCTGGGGTGGGGGGTGGACAGGCCCCTCTATGCTCTGGCCACAACTCCAGCAGCCCCAGCCTCCTTGCTACGATACTCACCTAGGGGCTGCTGAGCCAGCAGGGCCTCGGGATGGGGCAGACTGAACAGCAGCACCTTCCCATCTGAGCAGGCAAGAGCCAGGAGACCCAGTCGGGGCAGGAGAGGCGCCTAGAGGGTGAGACAGATCTGCACTGAGACTTGCTGCTGGCAGGCATGTCTCAGAAAATGTGTGAGTTTCTGGTCACTGAAAATCTGACGTGGAGTTGCCAAAAAACTCCACCCCCCACTCTCCAACTCTGGGAAGACCCAGGGCCCCTTTGTTCTGGCTGTGGCCAAGGGCCATCCCACAGTCAAGTGGGAAGTACCTTCCGAGGGGTGCCTGGAAGTTCCCATGCTCCACTGGGGCAGAACTTGAGGTCCCAGATGCAGCCATGGTCACAAGCTATCCCGTAGACAAAGTGGGCTCTGTTGCCAAGACTGAGAGAGAGAGCATGTGCAGAGAATGGGTAGGAAGGAAGGGTCTGGAGCTTCCAGAGCCTGTGTTCTCCTTGTCTCAACCCAGTCTGAGCCTTCCCCTGCCCCCAGCCCAGACCCACCCTTATTTCCTCCTCCACCACTCTCCCCTGGCAGTGTCCCAGCCCCACCTCACCAGCTTTCTTGCTGCAAGGTCCCCAGGTCCCAGAGCTGGAGCAGCCCAGGGCCCGAATACAGCTGGCTCAGTGAGTGTGTCTCATTCATGTCAGGGCTGGAGAAAAGAGCCACATACTGCGAGGCTGCTGACCCCTCTGGCACGGGACACCAGTCCAGAGCCCAGAGTGGGCCCCCCGTGAAGAAAGACACATCCAGGCGCTCTGGGTGTGCTGTGATAGAGCTAAATCTAGAGAAAAGGCAAAGATGAAAAAAAGGAGCTAGTAAAAGGCAGTAAGGACTTCAGCAGATGAATGGATAAATAAACTGTGATACATCCGGACAACGGAATATTATTTGGCACTAAAAAGAAATGACCTATCAAGCCATGAAAAGGCATGAAGGAAACTTGAATCCACATTACTAAGTGAAGAAGCCCCCCTGAAAAGGCCACATACTGTCTGATTCCAACTATAAGACATTCTGGAAAAGGTAAAACTATGATGACAGTAAAAAGATCAGTGATAACCAGAGGCTGAGGGTGGGAGAGGTAGGGGATGAACAGGCAGAACACAAGAGTATTTTTAGGGCAGTGAAAATACTCTGTATGATACCATAATGATGTATACCTGTCATTAAACCTTTAACCAAACCCATGAAATGTACAACAGTAACAGTGAACCCAAAGAAAACTATGGACTTTGAGTGACTGTGATGTGTTGGTGCAAGTTCATCAATCAAAACAAATGCGCCACTCTGGTGAGGGATTGTTGATAATGGGGAAGGCCGTGCTTGTCAGGGGAGGGGGGAGGCTGGTGGTGGGGAGAGAGGGAGTATATGGGAACTCTCTGTACCTCCCTCTAAGTTTTGTTGTGAACCTAAAACTGCTCTTAAAAAAAAAAAAAAAAAAAAGGAATGCAGACAGAATGGGAGCGCCACCTGGAGCTCCTGACTTAAGCAAGCACCAGACCATCACTCCCAGTCTACAAGTGAGACCAGTCCTAGCCACCATGTTATCTTCCTCCTTTCCTTCCCGAAGTCTGTCTAGCTCCAGGCTCACCTTCAAAGGTGACAGGCCATGCATTCTGGTTCACTACAGTGTTCACTCTAGGGCCAGTCTGTCCAGGTCTAGCTGAGTAGATGTGACCTTGAAAACTTGTTCCACCCTCAACCTCCCTAGGCTCCCTCAGTCTGGCCAGCAGAGATAAGCGCTGAAGATTAGAAGGGGTGAGCAGATACAAGTATCTCTCCTAGCCTTGGGACCAACTGGACCAGCACTCAGGGAGGAACAGGGCCAATCTCCCAACCCTTTTGACATCCATTTTTCCTACTTCTGTCTCCCAGAATCAGAAAAAAAGAGATGCGATCATCACCTGTTTATTCGGTAGAGGGTGCCATCTTCAGGAAGTCCTTCACGTTGTACAGAAAACAGCGGGGACTTCTCCTCCTGAGGCAGGTAGGGAGCTGCCTCACTGTGGGATGGCAAAGGGAACAACAGTCTAAATGAGGAAAAGTTTCACCTATACTGGGATTCCCATGATCAATCTAGAGTCCTCAGTTACCCTTCTGTCTCCAGGGGTGTCACCTGCTCCTAGATTTCAAAGATACCCCTTCAACTTACAGTTCAGATAACAAGCGCCACTTCCAGGCTAAAGGAATCCATTCCGCAAACTCCCAGTATGAATGCTTCTGATCTCGGCTGGAGAAGCAGAAGTAGCATTAGTGAAGGAGGAGAGAAATTCCAGAGCAGCGCTGCCCCATAACTTTCTGTGAGGATGGGAGCGATCTGTTATCGGTGCTAATCTAACACACGAGCTGCAAGTAGCTATTAGGTACTTAAACGTGGCTAGAGTAAGAGAAACTGGACTTTTAATTATATTTCATTAATTTTAAATGAAATTTAAATGGCTTCATGTGGCTTGTGGCTGCCATATCAGACGGCACAGCTTGAGAGCTTCTGCCTCTGGAGCAGTACCTTTGAGTTACAAGTGTCTTCCCCATGTTCTACCCTGCGGGTGCCTGCCCCCGCTTCTCACAGCCCCACTGCTAGGCTGGGTCCTTGGTTTCCTTTGCTCTCCACCCCTGTCTTTCATCCCCAGCTCCCATTCCCCAAGTCTCACATATCCTTGGTGAGATGAAGGCACTTCCAAACAGGGGCCATGATGTGATTTGGTAAGCCATTGTGAGCCATTCCCCGGACGTGGGGCTTCTGCTTCTGAGGATCGAATTGAAGAAAATATAAGTTAGAGAATTTTACAGGCTAGAGAAAGTTCCCAGGACAGAGCTTTCCTAGCTTTTTCTTCTCCTGGTACTACTTGCTCACTAATTTTTCCCCTATCAGCATCTTAAAAGATTTTGCTCTCTAATTTTTCCCCATCAGCATCTTAAAAGATTTGTATCTTAACCATTACAATGACCTCTCCATCTTTTGCTCTTACTTCTCCAGGAAAACCTGTTCTCTATTTTCTGTTCATCTTCCTTGGTGCGTCTCTACAGCACTTGATTCAGAGCACTCCTATTTGCTTCCTGAAGCTCCTGCCCTGGGGGTAGTCTCTCCTTATTCTTCACCTGCTATACCTTTGTAGTCTCTCCCTCCTTTGATGTTTAGTCACTGATGGTATTTCCTAGAGTTCCTGTCTTCTCAACCCTCACTCAATACATGTACTCCTGGTAATCTCATCCTTTGACTCATGGCTTTGACCTCCATTTTTATGCCTGACTTGCATCTTAGCAAATGAAACCTTTACTCAGTCTCAACTTTTCTACAAAATCTAGACTCATACAATGTAGTGCTGAGCCATATTAGAACTTGAGGCAAAAGTGAATATCACTAGTATACTTCCTGCCTTTATTGAAAATTTTTAAATTTTCTTCATCATAGATTTGTTGCATTAATTTTGACTTTTAAAATGTTGCATTGAGACATTTATCTTTATTAGAGGGTTTTGGTGCTCCCTTAAATGTTGCACCTGGGAGGAGTAAAGCACTGGTCCCGTATATCTGACTGGCAACCAGATGTCTCCAGGAGGATGGCCCTTAACCCACTGGCCCCTCCAACTTGACATGTCAGAAAGTAAACTCATCACTTCGCCTGTCCACCTTCACCCTTCCTGCATACCCCACCCTTTCTGTGTTCCCAAGTTCAGTGTATGAGAGCATCATCAAAGTTGGAAACTCCTACCCTTTCCTCGCCTTCAACGCCCAACTGCTATTAATTCTTTTACATAACTCTTGTATCTGTCTCCTCATCTTTTCTTCCTCCACTGCTTAGTTTAGGCCCTTACCACCTCTCACCTAGAGAACTGAAGCTGTCTTCTCTTGTCAACTGCAAATTAACCTATTTTCCTAACCGATCACGTTCTTTTCCTACCTAAAAACTATTGCTGTATAGAGTTTCTGTTTGGGATGACAGAAGTTTTGGAAATGGATAGTGGTGATGGTTATACTACATTGTGAATGCACTGAATGCCCCTGAATTGTACATTTTAAAACAGTACATTTTGTTACATCTATTTTACTATAATTATACATGTACATACTCTTTGTTGGCTCCTACCAGTTTCATTTCTTTCATCCTTTCTAGCCTAATCCACCCCAATTTAACCCAGGCCCTATGCTGCAGGCCACAACCAATTTCTAAGAAATCATCCTCTCTGGCAAACTTCTGTTGCTTTGAAGACCTAACTCAACTAGCATTTCATTATGAAGTCTAAGCAGTTAACCATCCTTCCTCTATATGCCTAAAGCATTCTGTTCACTCCTGGTGCAGCATTTATTACACTGTAAGCTTTGTAATGGAGGACCCTGTCTTATTCATGACTGTGTTTCCTAGCACAGAGGAGATGCTCAATGTATGAACAAATAATCTTGTTTAGTAACACCCTCAGCTCCCAGAATCTCATCTGTGTTTTAACTTGCTCTTTCTTAACTTTCCCCTGTTTTGGCCATCTTAGTTACTAGGCTAAAGCCTGCATTCTGGGCACCCTGATGATCCTCCCAATAATCCTCCTATTTCCCCCTCCACTTTCTTGTCCACTCAGGTTACCTGAGTAGATCCTCGGGCAGTGCTTCGGGGTGCTGCAGGTTCGGGGTCAGAAGAGTTCTCACTTGGGGCCTCGCTTTCTTCTGCTTCTTCAGCCTCAACCTGGAGAACGAAGTCTTCATCCCGTGTGGTGTTATCCCCTTCTTCACGGAGACAGGCTGCCTGAGGCTGGATTATCTTCGGTTGGGTAGGGCTGCTCACCTGGGGGCCCTCTGGACAGGACACTGGAGCAGGCAGGGCTGTTGAGAGCTCTTCCGCCAGTTCCTGGAGATACAGAAGTGCCCTGCAGGACAGGGCGGAGTCAGAGCCACAGCACAGCCACTTCACCCAGAGCCCACTCTGCCTGACACTTGGCTGATTCTCATCTCACTAGATCCTCCCAGTGACCGTGTGAAATGGCTATTAATTTCCCTTCCCCTTTGACAGATGCAGAAACAGAAATCCAGGAAAGTTAGGTGACTTGGCCAAGATGATTCAGATCACATATGTGGAATCTGAACCCAGGTCTTCTGATTCCAAGTCTGAAGCACTTCATACTCTACCACAGTCAGAAGTCATTGAGGGAAAATGGAAAGAATGGAAGGACACATATATACTGACGTATACAGGGCAGTAAAACTGCAGTGAAGACTTGGAGGAAATAGCGAAAAATGTGATAGGACGAGGTACAGAAAGAAACCTCCCACAGACAGAATTTAACCACAGACAGAAACTGCTGTGGTAAGACTTAGAAGATTGCTCAAGTGCCCAGAACCCAGCACCACCCCTGCTTACCTGACACCTCACCACAGTCCACTCATCTCTTCAGCATCTGCCCCACCCCCACCCCTTCACCCCAGCCCCCCTCCACCAAGCTGTGCCCCACAATCCTTACACTTGGGCAGCCCTTCGGCGGGGTCGTTCCCCAGGAGGGGTCTCAAAGTCCTCAGGGGGCATCTTTGGATGTGGAGACTCTGGCTGATCTAGGCCTTTGGACAACTTCAGCAGTAGCAGATCTGCCTTGGACTTTCGACCTCGTTTCTTAGGCATGGGGGTGGACAGAGGGTTGGATTGATCTAAGAGACCAGGAACCCGAGGGGCTGATGGAGAATTAGGCTGCTGGGGCCTTTTGGGGCCTTTCCGTGTCCTACCACCTCTCTTCGGGCCAGGCTTTGAGGCCCTAGGCTTTGGGACCTTTGACATCTCTGAAGAAAGATCTGTAGAGAAGAATATGGGTCTGTGAGATGGGACCAGAGCTCAAACCTCTTTGGAACAGATTACACCATACCCAGGTTGTAAAGTCCTATGAGCTTGACCTGCTCTCATTCATCTTAAGCTGAGCATGGGGGGCTAAAAGGCTGAATGGTCAAGGGACATACCTTGCTGTTGCAGTCTGGAGAGGCTTTCCTGTTCTGGAAGGAGCCTCCTCTCATCAAGAGAATCCTCATATCCAGGAAAAGGGGTAGGTAATGACATCTCTATGGAAGCCTCCACACTGGTTGTTTCTGAGGAGGCCTTGACGTCAAGCTGGTTTAGCACCTCTTGTCCAGGAGAGTCTACCACAGTCATGTTCCCCACGGGGCCGGCCTCCTCCAGAGCCATATAGCCGACCCCGTAGGTATCCATCAGCACCCCCAAAAATGGCTGCCCCTGCATGCAAGAGACATACAGATGACTAGAAGGAAAAAGCTTCTAGTAAGAGCTCAGATTTTTCCACTTTCCTGTCTTTCTCATCATTGTTCCTCCAATCTCCCCCCACCTTCCCCACCAACCAGAAACCCAAACTCTGGTCATTCATTCATTCAGCAGTAATTCCTAAGCATCTTCTATATAACAGGCACTATTCTAGGAACTGGTAACATAACAATAAGCAAGGCAGACAAGGTGTCTGACCTCATGAAACTGACAATGAACAAACAATAACAAGCTACCATTTAGTAAATGCTTACTATGTGCCAAGTACTATTCTAAGTGCTTTATTCAGGTGATTTAAAGTGAATGAACAATTATTTAACCCCTTTCCCTGAAACCCAATGAAATAAATCACGCCTCTCTTTAAAAAAAAAAAAAGAGAAAAAAAAAATCACCTGTTATGAATGCAGGAAAGGGCCACAAGTTTCTAAAATAAACTATAAAGTATAGCTGCCAGATACTATAAAATTTAGATCAAACTGAAGGAGGACAGGATGACTAGAGCTAACATCCATCTTTGTGAATATTAGTCAAGGTGCAGATTTATTTAAGGATAGGTAATTTCTAGTGTCCTGCTAGCATTCTTTCAGCTGGATGGGGGAGGTGGTAGCCTATGAGACAATTAAGGAACATCCCACTACATTAAGAAACTATTTAGACATTGAATAATAGACTAAAAAATAGTCACGGATCTTCATTTTCTTCAAATCCAAAAAGTCAGCTATGCAACCACAGACCAAAGTAAACTGATAGAGACAAACAAAACACTGACCACCACACCAAAAACCTGAGCAACAGAGAACTCTGCAAGGGGCCAGTTTGCGACCAGAATAACCTACCTGTCTGTGACAAAAGGAAAGAAATAACTCAGATCAAAGAAGGAATCCCTCCATAGATCTGTATAGGTCTTAAGGATGAAGAATTCTTCAGCCTCAGTGCAAAGTGTGTTGATACAAATACCATAAGAAATATCATACAAACTAAAATTTCCAGTTGTCTCTCGAAGAAGAAGATATCCTTATAAACTATAGCAACAGCCAACTCTCTAACTCAGGTGCTAAGGATACATTATAACACCATATGCTAAAGATACAATATAACAATATCAAGGTAAATAGAGGCAATGAGACTACACCTACATAGTTCTCTTTGTTGCTGTTTAGTTGCCAAGTGGTATCCTGTTCTTTGCAACCCCATGGACAGTAGCCCACCAGGCTCCTCTGTCCCTGGGATTTTCCCTTCTTTCCCAGGAAAGACCAGAGTGTGTTGCTATTTCCTTCTCCAGTGGATCTTTCTGACCCAGGGATTGAACCTGCATCTCTAGCATTGGCAGGCAGGTTCTTTACCACTGAGCCACCAGGGAAGCCCACACTGTTCTCTGGTAAACAGCAAACCCTGAGAGAACTACTCCATTCAAAATCAGAAATAAGCAAAAAGGATCCAATGGGACCTATGTATAGTTGCTATAGAAAGAATAAAAAGGACTAAAATGAAAAAGGTGAAAAGTACCGTTTCAAAGAATGTCTCCAGAAAACAAGAAATTTTCCAACAAAAACCTATATACTTTCAAAAAAGCCAGAGGTGTGAAATTGAAGAAATAAGAGATCAAAGAAGAGATAAAACAATGGCAAGGCAAAAAAAAGAGTTGGTAGTCATAAGGAAAGAAACTGAATAAAAGAATAAAATCAAAGAAATGAAAATCAGAGGAGAAGCAAAATGTTGAAACTGCTGAAAAGACAATCAGTGGTATGAAAGGCGTTTGAGAGAAACCATGCAGACTATAAAGAGGTAACGGTGACTAGTGAGAAGATGGTATGGGTGAAAACAGAAAGTGGGGAGCCAATATATGAATAATTGCTATTTCTAAAGAACAGAGAAGAAAAATGGGAACAGAAAAAAATGTTCAAAGACCTAACAAAAGAAAATTTCCTGAAATGAAAAATAGAATGTGTACCTCCCTGAAGTAAAGGAAGATCTCAGCCTAAGGTTATAAGGGCTTATTGTATAAAAAGGACACATAAATCAATAAAGACTCATCAAGAAATATCTGAATGAAGACTAAATTTCTCCTATAAGTGGGGGTGGGAGAGAATCAGGTCGGCCTGGGAGTTCTTAGAAACATTTGATGCCAGAGGATAAAGAAACAAAAGGATCAAGAGAATTTTTAATTATCATTCATGTAAAGGTAACAGGATGACATTCTTAATATACAAGTTTCTAGAAATTACAAAAGTAATCCCCTGAATAGAGGAAGTGTTAGGGGAAAAAAAAGTTTAGGAACAAGTACTTGTCAAACTGAGAAGTGGTTCACAGCTGCTGGTTCAAGAACCACACGGCCTCTCCTCTGCCATGGTGGGGAGTCACAGCTGAATCAAGAAGCCCCTACCATAGGTGATGGCTCCATAAACAAGCTGCCTCTGCAATAATCAGAAAGTGACCAACTGAGGCAGACTCTTCTCTGGCTTGCAGATCCAGAACTGTGTCACAGCCACAATCTGCAATAGCAAAATGCATGCCCTCTGGCCTGCCTCCTTTCTAAACTCAAGTCTAAATTTGAGTTCTTCAAGAGCATATTTGATTTGCAAGACCTAAATTATATTCAGAATCTTGAATGGAAAAATTCCAGGAAATGAAGTTTCTAGCTTTCCAGGCTCTCAAGTGGAGGTTGCTCATTCTCTCGAATCCCCCTTACCCCAGGGTAGAAAGTGGGATCAGTGTTTTCTCAGTTCCTCTCCAGTGCCAATTCTTGACTGAAAAGTCCTCCCCGTCTTGTAAAACCTTTTCCTTCCAAGCCAGTAACATTTGGCTAAATCACTGGTATCCACTCCACTGTCACAGCCTGGACCTTGCCAACATATAAAACCTTTTTTTAACCTCCAAAATCACTAAGACACCCACTATCTGATCAGGACCTCCCATCATTACAGCCAGGTTGCCCAACTATGATCACTATATCTACTCTTCACCATGTTAATTACTCTATCCACTGATCACTCCAGTTTCTCCCTGTGTCAGCCATATCCCATCTAGTTTAGACTCCTTTAATCAGATTCTTGTTGATATTACAAACTTCCTTTCTTTTCATCTGTTTCATAGGCCTGGCAAAACTCAATCCCTGGATGAACCAATCACCTATTGCAACCGCATCTAAGCTGGTTGGGCACCAAAGTCACACTTTCTTTCTGTCAGCTCCCATACCCTCTCCTTTAGTGTCTAATCCCATAGTCTTCAGCAAATGACTAAGTCTTAGATTTCTGAAACAAAAACTAAAAAACTAGCAGTCAAGAATTCATCTTGCAATGCAGGGGCAGGTTCGATCCCTAGTCAAGGAACAAGACTCTATGTGTCACACAGCAACTGAGCCCCCGTGCCACAGAGAATCTGTGCACCACAAGGAAGATTTTGTGTGCTGCAACTAAGACCTGACAGAGTCAAACAAATATTTAAAAAGAAAAAACAACCAAAGCCATACTTCAATTTCCTGTCAAATAACTAACACTCCCTGCTTCTGAGTCCCTCAGCCACTTTCTCAAGTCAAGCTTTCCAGTTGCGTTCTAGCTTCATGCCCCCTCTGGGCCCACCCAAGGGAACTAGAGATGCTTATCCTTTTCCTTTCCCTTGCCTCCTTCTGAATTGGAGCAAACGCCTTCTAAAATTTAACAATTCACTTGTTTCTTGTCTTTACAGCTACTTGGCAGTTTTTTTGCTTATTTGCAAACTCACTGCTTTTGTCCTTCCAAAGTACTTAATTTAGTTTGCTTTCTTTTCTTTTTTAGGTTTGTATAAAACCTCTAGTTGATACAAAATACTTACAAATACGTGTAGAATGTAAATAACAATAAAACACCTGTGTATCTGCCATATTTCAACTCAGTTTTAATAGAAATGTAACTCATACATACTCAAATTTCCTTAAAATTTAAACATGTCACAAATATATAAATATAGTGACAAATCAATTGACATTAAAAATGATGGGAACCAATACAATAACTCTTGGCAAGCACTCAGATCAGCTAGTGAGAGTAATCAGACCTACAGGGAAAAAAAACCTATAGGCTTCGAGAAGTCAGTGTGCCATGGGCATCAGTTTGTATGCTTTATAGAGGAAATGGAGAATGTCAGTTAACAGAGGGAATTAGTTAAATGAAGATCAGTTAAGAGAACTTCTATATGTCTTGAAGATTTCTCCGTATCTGTACACATACACCTATCTATATGTCTTGAAGATTTCTCCGTATCTGTACACATACACCTATCTCATTCTTCTGGGTTACTATGTGGTGTTCCATAGGATTATAGTTTATTTGGATATTTCCCATTTAATGAACAATTGGATTATAATACTATTACAAATACTATTGCAATGAATATTCAAGTATACATCTCTTCAGTAATGAGAAATGATTTTTCTAGAATAATCATCTGAAGTGAAATTACTGGGTTAAAGGGTACACACATTTCAAAATTTGATACAGGTCACCAAGATGAAAATCAATTTATACTCCCACTAACTGTAAAAATGGATATACGCATTTTACTACCCTTGTCAATCTTTGGTTTTTGCCAGTCTGATGGGTGAAAAAATTCCTCCTTGTGTGTGCTTTTAGTCACTCAGTTATGTCGGACTCTTTGCTCTCCCATGGACTATAGCCTGCCAGGTTCCTCTGTCCATGTGGGTTCTCCAGGCAAGAACACTGGAGTGGGTTGCCATGCGCCCCCTCAGGGGATTTTCCTGACCCAGGGACAACCCATGTGAAGTCTCCCTCATTGCAGGCAGATTCTTTACCCACCAGGGAAGCCCATTTATTTGCATTGTCCTGATAATAACTGAGGTTAGCAACTTCTTTTTTATATGTTGGATATCTATGTCTTTTATGAATCGCCCATTTCTATAGGACAAGTTGATCATTTTCTTATTGATCTGTGGAGTTATTTATGTGAATATTTTCTCTCTGTATCTACCTTTTTTTAACTTTACTTATAATGTTTTTTTGCAAAACTAAGGTTAAAATAAATTTTATAAGTTAAATTTCTCAGTCCTCTCCTTTATGGCTTCTCTCTTTGTGGCCACCCTGCCTCACATAGGATCATAGCTGCAGACCAGAGATTGAACCCCTGCCTTCTGCAGTGGAAGTGGAGAGTCCTAACCACTAGACCACCAGGAAATTCCTGTGTCTTTAAAAAGGTGTTTCCTACCCCATTGATAATAACATCAGAATATAAAATATCTTCTTTTATTTTTTTCTAATGATTTTTCTAGTTTTAGCTCTTTAGTCCATCTGGAATTTTTTAGTAAGAGATACGAATATTTACTTATTCCATATCTATTTTCTTTATAAGTTTCATAAGATAGGGACCCTGTCTGTCTGATTCATTATTGTATCCAGAAACTGGTACATTGTAAGTGCAATAATTAACCTTTGTTGATTTAAGGACTAACTTCTCAAGGTACAAGAATCTCTATAAGGATTCACTTCTCAGAGAAGGCAGCAGCAGGGTGTGGTGGTTAATTTCCATTTTTGACTTTACAATACAAATTTTGGACATAAGCAAAAGAGGTTTAGTAAATTTGTACCAGGATTCATAAAATTTTACATCTGCACCCCAAGTTGTCTGGTTCCCACGCTGCTCCAAGGCCGCCAGCCTGATCTCCCCAAGCACAGAAAATGATTAGGTAACACTGTTCTGTAGGTATAGAATTATTTTACACACACTGCATGGTCTAATACATTGTTTCCAAAGTGTTCCTATGGTACAACTGGTGGTCTGCAAGATGACTTCTGATACAAAACTGAACAATTTTATTTGATTAATTACGTTTTTATTTTAACTTGTATTTAAAAAAACTGTAACTAGTCCATGAAATCCATGGACTAGTTAGATCAAGACTAAAGCACTTAAACCTTAAAATTAAATCAATTTAAAGAAAACAAGAAAAGTACTACAGTTGATAAGAAAGGGTGGCAAAAAGGAACGAAGGCACAGGAATGACGTTTGTGTAACAATATACCGCTGGGGCCATGGGGCTTGCACCCTGCACACTTTTAACAAAGTGAGTTTCGCGGGTGAAGCTGAAGTCGCCACCTCTCCCTTCCCCAACAGAAAGCCAAGTTGCTGCGTGATAAAAGGACTAGATTGGGAAACATAACTGGCCCCTGGCTGCGCCAATGGGGTTGCAGCGCGCGGGGCACAACCCCCAGGGTTAGAAGGACCTCGCCGAGGAAGAGGCTGAACACACTACAAGGAGAAGACTGACCCGCCACCTCTCTAGGGGGTGACCGCTTGCCCTTTCTCAGTCCTGGGCGTGGGGTTAGCTTTCACCACTACTAGCCTGTTCGGGAAGTGAGCCGTGAGTTTCCTAAGGCTGAGGACTACAGTAGGTTCGCAGAGTTCGAGGTTTGCAATGTTCGCAGCGCCGGGGCCGGGACACAGGGTAAAATGTTACGGACGCCTCACTGGGAAAGAAGGCGAAACCCGAGGAGATCAGAGATAGGGGCTGCCACCGTGGGTTAGGGAGGTGGGGAGCACGGCGGTTTCCGTAGGAGCTTGGGGGCTGGAGGTCTCGATGCTGAGCAGAGGCGGAAAAGCGGAGCCGGAATTGGTTCCCAATGTCTTAGTGCTACCAAAAAAAGAAGGGGGGCGGGTAGTAATCGTGGGGCCCCTCACACCCCGCTGCGGTACACTCACCCTCACCAAAGTCCTTCCGGAAGTCCAAGTTCGAAGATGGCGCCGCCTGTCTGGTCGCCGTTTTATGACGAAATCTAGTAGCTACTCTTCATTGACGTCCCCCCCCCCCAGTGCACAAGGTAAACACGTGGGCTTGGTCGGGAATTTGTGCCCCAGAACGTTTTCTATTAGACTATGTATTCCATAATGCAGTGCGGCCAGCGTCCCCGAGCCCGTCGCAGCGGGCGCCGCTCCCGGGCCTCCGAGGCGCGGGGGAAGCGGCACGGCCTTATGGGAATTGCAGTGTCCCGAAGGGAAGACTGACGCCTGCGCGGTGACGGCCGTCGCGCCCCCGCGGGTTCCCACGCGGCTTCTATGTGAGCCTCGAGAGTGCGGGCGCCCAGGCCCGAGTGTCGCTCCCGAACGCTGAATCCTGGCTTTGTGTGGAGACTACTTGCCCGTGGCGAGCAGGGCCGGGCAGACCAGAGAGTACTTACCCGCAACCCCCGCGCCGTCGAGCGGAAGCCTGGGAGACAAAGGAATCCGTGCCTCGGGCCGCGGGGGGACGACTCCGGCTTCCGCCCCAGGGCAGCCCCCAGCAGATCCAGCCACTAGTGAAGCCAGGGATGGACCCGAGACCGAAACACAGTGAAGGGGAGGAGCAGAAGAAAAGCCTGGCTTGGAGACGCTCTACTCAAATGATCCTCAGGCTTGGACCCTCCCCTTGGTCGTAGGCCTCTCCCCACTCCCTCCCTGGGTGGTCGGTTGTGGTTGGAGAAAGAATGTAACAAACTTCTGCCGTTTCCTGAGGCATTTAAAGCTGTAAATCACACAGGTCTGCATATACCGAATAGGAGAGTTCAGGATGTAGAAATATGGACAGGAAAGGATGGGGTAAACCAATCTTTTCCCAGATAATCTCATCTATTAAATTCCCTTGGTTACACAAAATGTTTATGAAAAGCAAGGGAGAAGCTAGCCAAGATTTAAAAGCTAGAGCAAGGGGACTCCCATCCCATTCGTCTTAAGTGGCCTAAGACAAGATAAGGCTGTGCTGTGGCTTAGGACAGGCTTTGCGAGAGTGCTGAAGTGGGTGCAGTGGAGGCTGTGGTTCTTCTAATACATATGTTCAATGTTTCCTCTCAATTTCAAGCATTTCTCTCTTCATTAAAAGATTTGTTTCAAGCATTTATTTCTCTAATGAACAAACCTGACTCTTTTCCATTCCTGTTGCCTCAGATTAGATTATCTTTGACTTCAACTATTGCAAAATCTTTCTCATATTAATAATTGTATCTATTTGGGAGATAAGACATTCACATGATTCAAAATTCAAAAGATGCATAGGGTATAGGGAAGAGTCTTTTCCACTTCTCTCTCCAGTCTCCCAGACCACATCTACCTAGGCAGTTTCTTGTTACAGGTTCAAGACATTTTCTGTATTTATACTCATGCAAACAGATACATATCTTTCCCCATTTTAATTCATACAGCATCTTCGCTGTCCTGTGCTTTACTTTTAACTGAGTGTACCTTGGAGACTATTCCATTGCTATATATATAAACCTTCCTTATTGTTAGGATTTCTTGTGCGTGCTCAGTTGTTAAGTCGTGTCCAACTCTTCGAGACCCCATAAACTGTAGCCCACCAGGCTCCTTTGTTCATGGGATTTCTCAGGCAAGAAATACTTGAGTGGGTTTCCCATTTCCTTCTCTAGGGAATCTTCCTGACCCAGGGATAGAACCTGCAGTCTCCTGCATTGGTAAGCAGATTCTTTACCACAGAGTCACCTGGGAAGCCCCTATGATTGCTTAGTATGTAATTATAGGAATGTAGTGTTAGCTCTTGTTTTTATTAATGGGTATCTAGGTGGTTTCCAGTCTTTTGCTATTATAAACAATGCTGCTGTATGTGTTAGTGCCAGTTCATGTGCCTGATACACAAGGAAGCCAAACAAACTGAAACGTGGGAGTTTGGAACAAAAAAAGGTTTACTGCAGGGCCATACAAGGAGCCGAGTGGCTTATTCCTGAAAGCCCTGAATGCCCCAAAAGGTTTCAACTGTGTGCTCATGGTAGTTAACATCTTCCATCTGTTGGAGAGGGAAGATTTTTTACATCTGCAAAACAACTCAGGAAATGTGTATCAAATACTACTATTGAGTTACCTGAGAGGAGCTCAAGCAGAGGATGCAGGGGAAAGCCTGTCTGGGAAGGTCCCATGATGTCCTGCTCTGTTACATATGGCCTTCCCTGTTGGTACAGTGGTTAAGACTCCCTGCTTCCACTGTAGAGGACATGCCTCACAGGGGCCAAAAAGGGGGAAAATAAGATGCTGCTGTAAATAACCTTGTATCTAAGTTACTTCATATGTATAAATTCCTAGAAGCAGAATTGCTGGACCAAAATTTAGGCGCACTTGTGATTTTGATTGATGGACAATCTTTTTTTACTGATCTGTTTCTCCATCTCTAATCTCTACCAGTTAGCTCTGCTTAATTTCGATGATTGAGTGATATGCTCAATATTTTAAAAAATGAATTCATAATGATTTTTATAGAGAAAAAGCAAAAATTCAACTTCTCATTGCATGCCACTGGAAGTAACTAGTGATCAATTCCTGAAAATTGACAATTAAAAAAATTAAGCATTTATCTTGCCTTTCCAGTATGAATTAGTAATTCAGAATAGTAACTGATGACTAATAACTGAAGCTGAATCTCCAATACTTTGGCCACTTGATGCAAAGAACTGACTCATTGGAAAACACCCTGATGCTGGGAAAGATTGAAGGCAGGAGGAAAAGGGGATGACAGACACGGGATGAGATGGTTGGATGGCATCACTGACTCGATGAACATGAGTTTGAGCAAGTTCCAGGAGTTGGTGATGGACAGGGAAGCCTGGCATGCTGCAATCCATGGGGTTGCAGAGTCAGACACGACTTAGAGACTGAAATGAACTGATGAGAGAGTTCTTTATAGAAGATTATCAGCTACTAAGTGTTGAATGATGTAATTAGGAAAAAAAATTTACCATGTTGCATCCTCTAATGAAATAATTCAGGCAACAATCAAAAACGGATCCATTCATCACTGAAAATGGACTAACCAACCTGATGTGAGGCAGTGTGAAACATAATCAGCCTAGTTCCTGGAACAAGTTAAATGTCATGAGAAAAGAAAGGAGGCTGAGGAGACTGCTTTTGATTACAAAAAATTCAGGACATAATAACCACAGATAATGTATGGATGTATTTGGATCCTGATTCAACTGTAAAAAGCCACTTTTGAGACAAGCAAGGAAATTTGATTATGGATTGGACAAAGATAAGCAAAAATTTAACAAGTGTAATAACATGGTAAATTTCCATATTTTTTAGAGATATGCTGATGTTTGGAGGAGTAAAATATAATGACTGGGATTTGCTCTAATGCAACTTCAGCAAGGAAAAAAAAGGGGAAACAGAAAGCATTCATGGGAAATCTTGATAATTTCTGCATTTGGTGAGGGGGATTCTTTATATAGTTCACTGTACTTCTATGCTGCTTGAAATTTTTCAATAAAACACACACATACACACAAAATGGATGACTCTTCTGTGTTTTTAGGCTAACCATAATGGTCAGACTCT